>NC_090826.1:58629742-58932772 GCF_028021215.1 Eschrichtius robustus
AAGCCTGCGTGCTGCAACTACTGAGCCCACACTCTGGAGCCCACGCACTACAACTAGAGAGAAGCCCACACACTGCAACTAGAGAAGCCTGCGCCGCAACGAAGGATCCCTCATGCCGCAACTAAGACCCAACACAGCCAAATGAGTAAATAAATAAATATATATTTTTAAAATGTACCTTCTTCCAGCCCCTGCAAAGGACATCAGGCTCAAAAAGCTTATGGGCAAGTTCTTTTCCTTGGCTCTTCCATTTGTCCAGGAAGCCTCAATATCCATATGGGATCAGTTTAGGGAGGAAACCAGGAGGAGGGAAAGAGTGTCTAAGAGACATGGTACCCCATCTAAAAGGAATTGTTTAAATGATCATATTAGACTACTCTTCAATTCAGATCCACTCTTGAGTGAATCTTTCCTCCCACTCACCAATGGATACGATTTGGTGAGGAACACCAAATCAGCATGGAAATGACATGTTTCTTTGAAGATCTGAGTTATGAAGTGAGTGCATTTTGTGCTACCCTCTGCTTTTTATTTTTCTTTCATGAAAGTACATAGTGAAATCTCAGAGTTCAAAGAGAGAAAGGCATTAAGATTTTCCAAGAAGCAAAATGCTGATTTCATAAAAATTGCAGAAGCTGTTGCATTTTGAAAGTGGGCCCCAAAAATATTGATGACCTTTCACTCCAAGAGCCACACCGCAAGAGGGAAGTGGGGAGCAGGCATGGAGACTGGAAAACCCTGAGGATTCCCAGGGAGGTCTGACTTGTGCCAGGGAGGATAGAGGTTTTTATGTTGGCTCCAGTCCTCTTTGTGGTGATGATTAGTACGGTGTTGATCTTATTAAAGAAAGAGAAGTGAATTTCAGAATGACCCTGAACAACTTCCACCCTGATTGGAATAAAATAGCAATAATAATAATAATGATTGGAGTCATGATTAGTGTACATCTTGCATGCATTATCACATTGAATCTTCACTATGATCTTATAATGATAGCATCTATTAGTATCTTCAGTTTTACAGATGGGGAAACAGAGACTTAGAGATGGGTTTTTTGCCAATATGGCCACCAATTCCTCCCCTCCCAGGACACACTTGGCCCTCCTCCCACCAAGTGTTATCGTCTATTTCCCCTCCCCTTGAGTCTCGGCTGGCTCATGGCTATCGCCATGGCTAGAATACACTGGAGGTGATACTGGGCTGATTCTGGCCCATGTTCTAAGACAGCTGGCAATGTGTGTCGTTGTCCTCTTGGAAGCCAGTTGCCATGGAAAGAAGTCTAACTGCCCTGTTGAGAGAGAAAGGCCTCATAGAAAAAGGGGCCAGTTTTTACGAGAAGCTATGAAGAAAGAATGGCCCAGCCAAGCCCCCAGCGATTCTAGCCACCCCAGCTGAGGTGCCAGACATCTGAGTGAGGCCCTCTTGGTCACGTGAACCCAAGCCAAGCTCGTTGATGAATGCAGCCATGTGAGTGATCCTAGCGGACACCATGTGTTGTACAAGAATTGACCAATTTGACCCACAGAATTGAAATGAATAATAAAATGGTTACTGTTTCAAGCCACTAAGTCTTAAGAGTGTTTTGTTACACAGCAATAAATATCTGAAACAAGAGGTTATCATGTTGTCCAAGGTCATGTAACTTATAAGTAAGTGGGAAGGCCAGGACTTGAGGCCAGGTCTTTCTCACTCCTTTGTCTGACGTTTTAAAGGCTGAATGATACTAAAAGAAGGAGCAACATGACCAAAGTTTATAAATCATTAAGGGTATGGAAATTATTAGCAGAGGTCTACTCAATCACAGTACATGAGAGCTGACAGAAGAATGACGAAGAGAAGAAGGAACACATTAAGAATGGAAATGAGCTTCTAGAAGTTAGCAAAAAAGCTTTTTTAATGGTAAGTTGTTTTTGAAGTACAGTTGATTCACAATATTATATTAGTTTCAGGTGCACAACAGAGTGATTCAATATTTTTAGAGATTATACTCCATTTAAAGTTATTATAAAATATCGGCTATTATTCCCTGCACTGTATAATATATCCTTGCAGCTTATTTATTTTATACATAGAACTTTGTACCTCTTAATCCCCTACCCCTATCTTGCCCCTCCCCCCTCCGTCTCCTCACTGGTAACCACTAGTTTGTTCTTTGTATCTGTGAGTCCATCAAATAGTTATTGAGGATCTACAAAGCTTGTGGCAATTTTTTAGTTGCTCCGGGTGGTTTGGATGTGAATGCACTTGATCGCAGGATGATATCAACCTAATCTGAGAGAAGAAACATGAATAAAAATGACACTAGAAAATGTAAAATGGTGCAGCCACTAACAAAACTAAACAGTTTGCCATTCCATGAAAAATTTTAAATGGAATTTTAAAATTTAAAATACCATACCAGCAATCTCTACTTCAAGCAAAAGAATTGCTCAAACAGATATTTGCACACCCATGTTCATAGCAGCATTATTCACAAGAGCCAAAAAGTGGAGGCAACCCAGGTGTCCATCAAAGGATGAATGGATAAACAAAATGTGCTATATACATTCAGTAGACTATTGCTCAGCCTTAAAAAGGAGGGAGATTCTGACACACACTCTGTAACATGGGTGGACCTGGAGGACATTATGCTAAGTGAAATAAGTCAGTCACAGAAGGACAAATACTCTATGATTCTGCTTATATATGGTACCTACAGTAGTCAAATTCATAGAGACAAGAAGTAGAACAGTGGTTGTCAGGGGCTGGGGAGAGAAGGGGGTAGGAAGTTATTTATTTATTTTTTTTATGGGTCCAGAGTTGTAGTTTGGGAAGATGAAAAAAGTTCTGGAGATGGATGATGGTGATTGTTGTAAAACAATGTGAATGTACTTAATGCCTCAGACTGTATACTTAAAAAAAGATTACAGTGGTAAATTTTATTTTATGTACATTTTACCACAATGATAAAAGAAGTGAATTATTCATTATTAAAAAATTAACACTGTACAAGGCAGAGAGTAGTGAGAGGAATAAATCCAGGCAGAGGCGGATGGAACCAGTGGTGAGGGCTCATTATGCGTGGCACTGGATGAGGTTCCTCACATTCTTTGTATCATCCAGTCTTCCCAATAGCCTAGGGAGGTAATTGGTATTACACCATGTGATAGCAAGAAGTAAATTTATGAAGTTAATTGCCATAGGATGTGTCATAAACACAATTTGTCACAATGTTACAAATTGATTCAAAAGTTTTAATAGAGATAAGCATGCCAGATCCAGAATGAATATTTAAGAAAATGTAGAAATGTTAGAGGGATAGTATTTTTTTTATATTTAAAAATTAATTCCATAGAGGAAAATAATGTTACTACACCAAATTTCTTTTAAAAGTTTATTTTTTTCTCATTACAAAAATAATAAACAATTATGTAGACTAGTTTAAAAATATAGAGTGTAAAGAAGAAAATAAAATCCATGCATAATCTCACCCCCAGGGATACCCTGTTAATTTCAGAATATATCCTTCCAGTCTTTTATTTTTCCCTGCATTTATAAATCTTCCTCCAAACTGAAAACATTTACCATGTATATTTTAATATCCTGAGTTTTAAATCTTAGTATATAAGGGAAACATTTTCTCACATCACTAAATATTCTTTAAAACTTGATCTGTAATGACTTGTCATGATATAGATAGGCCCAAATTTTATCAAACCTCTCTTATTCAACATTTAGAGGGTTTGCATTTTTTTCTCCTTTAAATAACAGTGTAATATCCACCCATGTATATAAATCTTGACCATGTATCTAATTATTTCATTAGAATAGATTTCTAGAAGTACACCAAATGTCTTAATGTCACTGTCAGAGACAAAAAATTCATTCAGAGAGATTCTGGTTTTGAATCAGGATGGAGAGTATACTATTTTATGTAAAGATGAATCTTTGGATTATGCTCTTACAAATTATCTGTGCCTCTGATAGTTCACATAAATTTATACACAATTTATTTATAGTTCAGCTAAATAAGTAACTTATGTATAGTTCCGACCAGTAAATCTGTACGTGTTCTTTTATCTCAGCAACTCACATTGCCTGGCACATAGCAGGTATTCAATAAATATTTGTTGAATGAATGTCTACTGAATGAAATCTTTCATAAAGATACTTCCAGCATGAACATGAGGACGTAAAACTGAAAATGTGGAATTACCATGCTCTCACTTCGGTGTATGATTCACAGGCCCAGGTGGCTTTGTGCATGTTTTGCGGGAGAAGCGCCGTTCTGTAACGACTTCAGTCTGGGAGAATGGACTGGACTCTGAGGAGCTGGAGCCAATCATCTGGAGCAGAGTCTGAGAAAGCCCTGCTCTCCTGCCCAGGGCAGTGCTGAGCTTCTCTGGCGAGCAGCGTGGATGGCCGAAGTTCTTGGTCTTCTCCGGTTGTGTGCACACAGCCTATGTTTCTCCTGCCTGTTTTGTGTCACCAGAGCCCTGGGGATGGCAAGCAATCTGCCCAGAAGTATAAAACCATCCTTTTACTGAGAGAAATTTCAGAATGAGAAGGTACCTTGAGATGACTGGCGATCTCAGAAAAGATAGCCCGAAACGGCACAATATGTAACAAAAGGGTTCTCCGAGATCTGGCGTCCTGGATCACTGACTTCTCTCCATCAGAGAGGGCTCCATTTCCCATAAGCTGTTGCCTCAACAGGACCTCAACACAGATGCTCCTCCCTGTCCTCAGAGTTTGCAAAGCTCAGTCCCATGAGGAAAGTTTCTGTCCTACAGGTGGCCATGAGAATGTGAGGCGCAAGCACAGAGTGGGATAAAGGAGGCTACAGTGAGTGGTAGAAAGAAAGAGGGAGTGGGGATCCAGGGAACCCGAGACTCCATTCTGAGTCTTTCTGAGTGACCTTGGTTAAGTCACTGAACTCATGTATTCACTCGGGGAACATTCGAATGCTCCCTGTGTCCTAGAGCAGCACTGTCGAAGAGAAATCTAAAGGAAGTCACACATGTAATTTAAAATTTTCTAGCTGTGAAAAGTGAAAAGAAGAGGTGACATTAATGTCAACATATTTTACTTAACCCAGTATGTTCAAAATATTACCATTGTATTGGGCAATCGATATAAAAATTATTTGTGATTTTTTTCATCCTTTTTTCCATATTAAGTCTTCAAAATCTGGTATATGTCTTATATTAGGGCACCTCTCAATTCAGATGCTACGTTCTCATTGGAAGTAGTCAATCTATATCTAGATTTCATAAAATTTGCAGCTGGAAAAGTAGATTCACATTCCTGAATTGTTCCAAGCATACTTAAAATTTTCCAGTAACTGAATTCAGTTTTAAATTTAAATTAATTAGAGTCTAATATAATTAAACATTCAGTTCCTCCATCTCATTTCAAACTAGCCATGTTTCAAATGTATAGCTAGTGGCTACTGTATTGGACTACAGAGTTCTGGAGTTCAGGGTGCAGACTTGTTTGACATTGAATCCTGTCCTCTAGATTTCAATCCAGTAGGGAATTCAGGCAAAAAAACCCCTAACAATTACAGTATGAGAAGCCCTGCTATCTAAAGCAGTTGGGTCTAGAGACTGGCTGGTTCCATTGTAGCCAGTCTAGTAAAGGAGGGAGTTGTGAGAGTGTTACCTAACTTTAACATTTCTTAAATTTAAAACATATGAAAGTACATTCATTCAGCAATTTTATGGGGTATGGTCAAGAGGTTTTCTCTGAATAAGGGTTTGCTGCTTGGAGTTTTGAGTTACCACCCCTCTTGTATAAGTCAGATCTATCGTGCAAGAACAATAATTTTTGACAAGTGGGAAAAAATTCAGAGTTGTGAATGAAGGCCAAGGTCAAAGCCTGGCTGTAGCAAAGCAAGAAGCTGGCCGTAGCCACTGGAGCAGACACTTGGGCAGAGACCCTTAATGCTGCTGAATGACTGTCTGTTTATACACCATCTTCACTCCCTTCTCTGCCAAAGAGAACTCTGGGTCTATTCAGAAAGTGACTAGAGATCTCTTAATCTCATGGAAGACGAGCATCTACCCCAGACCAAGGAGATGAATCATGAGTGGCTTAAATCTTTGCCAGTAATTGGCTACAGAGGTAGGCATACGGTTCAGTTCTGGCCAAGGAGATTTCAGTGAAAATCTGCTGAAGAGCTTCTATCAAAGACTTTTTTCTTGGAAAGATGAAGCCTCAGGAGGAGAACATCCTTGGCCCTTGCCCCTTTCTTCACGCTCGGAATGAAGTTCTGTGGGAGTCACAGCTGTCATCGTGTGACCATAGGGAAATTAGCCTGAGGACATGCAAAACAATTTCACTGAGGATGGCAGAGTAAGAAAAAAAAAACCTTGGGCCCCTCAGGGTATATGTGGGCAGCTATAGCAACTGTGGACCTCTTGTTTTGTGTGATAATTAAACATCTTTATTATTGAAGCCACTGTTAATCAAGCATCCTGTTATTGGAAGCTGAACACATTCTAAACATGTATTCTTGTTCTCCAGGTCACAGAACGTGCTTTCCTGGTGTGTACCATGGTGAAGATACCATACAGCCTCTGAAACACACATGCCCGACCAATCACCACAACAACCAGATAGCAGGTGTTTGCCATTGAGTCTTCTTCGCCTTCTCTTATTCTAGGTCTTGGAAGATAGTAAAGATGTCCTTTGTTGATTTTAACCTGAGACAGCTCTTCTATAGTTTGTCATATATCATGAGAACTCAGTAAATCATCACTAAGCATAAGGATTCCGCTTTTCCTTTATCATTTTACCTATTCATCAAGGTCCCTTGAGGCTCACCTTCTCCAGGAAACCTCTGTGATTCCATCCAACCCCCAGGGATGCTCCCTTATGAGGACTTATAGTACTTATTCAATAGATAATTATATTCTCTTGCAGCACCTTTTTTTTTTATCTTAAATTTATATGCGTCTAGCTATCTTAAGGGCATGCACTAGGTGTTATACTTCTTTGTATCTCTCATAGCATCTAGTACCAGGTAGGCACTTGGCTGGTGTTCAGAAAAAAATCTGTAAAATAGGTCAGTGAAAGAACAAAAGAGCAAAGCCAGGTATCCTCACTTTGTTGATCATGGAGTGGTACAGTAATTACCTTAAATAGTGTAAGCCGGTTGTGAATTGATGGTCTAGATGGTTATTATTACATTTTACACAGATCTGATTCTTATACAGATTCTTACATTTAACTCAGATATTTGACTTAATATTTATCCCTATTTCTTAAGGCCTTTGCCAATTTTGTATTCATGATATTCTTAACTTTTGACTGATGCTCTGATTTTTTCCACTATATTTCTTTACTCATATTGCAAAGAACTTATTCTAAACCTCTTCCCACTCCTTTCTTGAAACTCTCTCCTCTCACATTTCTGCCACCCAGGGCATCCTTTAAATATTCCTTTTGGGGACTTCCCTGGTGGCACATTGGTTAAGAATCCCCCTGCCAATGCAGGGGACACAGGTTCAATCCCTGGTCCAGGAAGATCCCACATGCCGCGGAGCAACTAAGCCCGTGCGCCACAACTACTGAGCCCGTGCACCACAACTACTGAGCCTGTGCTCTAGAGCCCACGAGCCACAACTACTGAGCCCACATGCCACAACTACTGAAGCCCGCACACTCTAGGGCCTGTGTGCCACAACTGCTGAGCCTGTGTGCCACAACTACTGAAGCCCGTGCGCCTAGAGCCCGTGCTCTGCAACAAGAGAAGCCACCACAATAAGAAGCCTGTGCACTGCAACGAAGAGTAGCCCCCGCTCGCCACAACTAGAGAAAGCCCGTGTGCAGCAACAAAGACCCAACACAGCCAAAAAAATAATAAATAAAATAAGTAAATAAATTTTTAAAAATTATTAAAAAAAAATTTTCCTTGTGAACTGTGTTCCACCACCCTGTCCACCTCCCAAACTTGACAGCCTCTGAAGGCCTGGACAGAGAGGGAAAGCCCGACTATAACACCTGGTGTTAGGTCAAAATGGGACCAAAATTAGTGTGGGATGTTCTGCCTGAAGAATCAAGAATTGAAACAGCCTAAATCCCCAGGGCATGCTGACGGTACAAACACAGGAAGCCAAGGGCCAGTGCTAGTTTCTAGAGGCAAACAGAAAGGTCAAATTTCAGCAGCTCTGCTGAAGCTGGAAAGAAGTAGAAGCAAGCTAGAAATGGAGCAAAGAGGGTCCTGGGCATTTCAAAGAGAGCCTGGAGGGGCCTCATTTCCCATTATCAATCAGAAGCCTCATGCTACACACAGAAGAATGAGGGGACACTTCCTTTTCATTTTTTTCCTTTCCCAGCTTCACATCTTTTAGAGGTAACTTTGTCTGGCTAGTCTATTTATTAAACAATGTTTATTCCCTCCATACCCTCTGATGATTGGGTTGTACCAGAGTCGGCAGGCCACTTGCCAGGCTGCCTGCACATTTGCAATTGAAGGACACGTCCAAGGACTTGAGTAGGACAGTGTTTTCCCGAGGCTGCCTGTCTTCTGGAGAGCCTCTTACATGCCTTCTCTCAACAGGAAATAGGCAAGGAGGGGGGAAGAAAAAGGGAGAAAGGCTATAAAATGTGGACAGCAAAATGCTCATACAAGAGACTGCTTAGAAAAACAAACAGATCCATATCTGATCCTAGAACAGCAGCAATGTCCAGAGGGCAGCCAGAAGCCCAGTGGAGCAAGTAAAAGATAACAGACAGCAAGCAGCAGGCAGCAACTGACATGTTTCTCAGAGCAGGCAGGGGGGAAGTCTGAGCAATTATACAGGGATGAAGCTGAGACCCACAGAGCAGGGAAAGAGAACAATGCCAACAAAGACTTACGGGTAAATGGGGGCATCGGAGGGAAATATGAACAAAGCTTCCTATTTGCCATAAGATACCAGATAAAGAAAGTTCCAGATCAAAAATATAGATTGGGTTCTCTAGGAGGAAGGGAGGGGGAGGAAGGGAGGAAGATGGGAATGGATTTTCTAGTACAGTTGCTTAGAAAACTTCTGATTTTTTTCCTTTTTACAATGATGAGCTCAAAATGAGATCACTGGGGACATTGTCACAGCAGCCCACAGCTTCCATAGTAAAAGGGCAAGGGCTTCAGAAGTGCAAAGTCACTGCCTTGACTCACTGAGGGGACTCCCTGAGGTGTTAGATATCTATTGCTGGTGGCCCCAGATTGGGCCACTGGCTGCAGTGACAGAGCAATGAGGCAGGCACAAGGGGAGAACTCTGGTTCCCGAATGCAGCCAGGAGGACCTTGATCTATGCGACAAGTTTTCACTGCTTAGGAAGACGGTCGGTCTAGGGGTAGAGAGGGCTCTCCTCAAAGTCAGGCTCTGCAGGACATTGCGACTGATCTGATGGGATAAGATAAAATAATATTGTCTGTGTATGTGTGACAGTGACTCTCCTTATTTGTACCAGGAAGCCTCTGTAAGAGCATGGGTCTGTTTAGGTATGCAATGCTCAGCACTTCTTTGGCGTGTAGCCTCCCTTGACCTTCTGCCACATCCTCTGGCCGGGTTCCAAACCTGGATGGTTTCCACGATCCATTTTCTCCACCTTGCCCTGGATCCCTGAGCCTACCATGTGACCTGGCCTGCCATATGTCCATCTGCCTCGCAGACATCCTGCCATCCTTCTAAAGATTTCTGTTTCTGAGCACACTTGCCACCAACTTTCTTCACTCCCTGCCTTTAATAAAAAGGAATTCCTGATACTTGCAGCCCCTCTCCTCCAACACACACGCCATTGGGTCCTTTCCTTGTCTCTGGCCTTTGTTCATCTTCCTGTATCATCTCCCAGTTGCATTCCTCTCCACGACGGCTGTGAATCTTTTCTTTCCTCCAGCCCCAGCCTCACTTTCACCCCCGTTCCTGCTCTAGTCAGCAAATGACGTCATCTCTACTTAAGGAATTAGGTCATCTGACATCCTCTCCTTTCCAGAGTCCTGTGACTCTCCTCCTTGTCTTCCCGTGGTTCCTGGCCACATAAACTCCTCCACTGTAGCCAGGATCCCACCCGTGCCCGTCTCCTCCTGACCCTTCCATGGTCACTCATTCTCCCAAACTCCTACATTCCTCATCATTCCCTTTAACCCTCTTCTCCTCTTTTGCATGAAAAAAAGGTTTTCCACCCTAGCTGTACTTCAGATCACCCGAACCACCTTAAAAAAGTGTAGATATATCCAAAAGAATTGAAAACAGGATCTTGAAGAGATATTTGTACACCTATGTTCATAACAGCATTATTCACAATAGTAAAGGTCAAAGCAACCTAAGAGTCCATCTACAGCTGAGTGGACAAACAAAATGTGCTATATGCATACAATGGCATATTACTCAGCCTTAGAAAGGAAGGAAATTCTGACATAAGCTGTATAACATGGATGGACCTTGAGGATATTATACTAAGTGAAATAAGCCAGTCACAGAAGGACAAATACTGTATGAATCTGCTTATATGAGGTACTTAGAATAGTCAAAGTCATAGAGACGGAAAGTAGAATGGTGGTTGTCAGGGGAAGGGGGGAGGGGGAAATGGAGAGTTACTGTTCAACGGGTATTGAGTTTTAGTTTCGCAAGATGAAAGGAGTTCTGGAGATGGCTGGGGGTGATGGTTGCACAACAATGTGAATGTACTTAATGCCACAGAGCTGTACACTTAAAAATGGTTAAAATGGTAAATTTTATGTTATGTATATTTCACCACAATTTAAAAAAAATAATAATAAAAGGAAGGATGCCCTTTCTCCAGCCCAGATGCCCGATGTCAGAATCTCCAGGTGGAGAACACTTCTCATTCATCCAACAGACAGTGACTCTGTGCCAGGCACCGCGCTAGGGGCTGTGAGTCCAGACACGCCTCACACACCACCCCTCCTTACAGAGCTCTCGGCCCATTGAAGTGAATTCGTGCGGGACGGGCAGATGCAAAACGTGCGTGGGAGATGAGAGGGCAGCTCTCAACCCTGGGGTAGGAAGGTGGAGGTGAGCAGAAGTATTCTGGGAGGCAGCACTGAGTTACCTCCACTTCCTTACACCCAACCCCCCTTTCACTCACTCCCTGCAATTGGACTGTCTGCTCACTCTGCTATAACCTTTCACAGGTTTAAATGCCCCGGGAACTTCTCGCCCCGGGAACTTCTCGCCCCGTCCCTCATGTATGCACTCACGTTTTTGAAGGTTTATGATGAGCTCCTAACTGACAAACACTGGCATATTCCACGTGGAATGATCTCTGGATCATGCCATGGGTTTGCCCAGGCACTCGGGAACAGATCTTTCCCCCCCGCCGTCCCCCGCCGCTTCCTATTAGGTTGGGGCCGTGCACCTGGGCTCTGGCAAATGGGGTATAAGAAGAAGTGACGCCAGCCACTCCGAAGTCAGACCCTCAAAAATCCCCCCACCCCACCTTTCTTGGCATCACCAGCAACTCCTGCTTTACGTGGGCAAACCACAGCACCCGTCTCGCTGTGAGTGAAAAACAAACCTTTATGGGGTTAAACCAACTGAGAATTGGGGATTTTTCTGTGCAGCTGCTGGCTTTAAATACCTTGATAGTTCTCCGTTTCTGTTCATTAAGTTCAGTCAACACTTTTCTAGACTGTTGTAGCAGGCAGGCAGCTATGAGTCTTCTCACTAGTCTTATTTTCTCTTCAGGATACAACTGGGGACCACCCTCTTGACATTTGCTCTCCGAGTCTTGGTCACAGGGCTTTCTGCTGGGTTTCCTCTTATTTCCATGGTCTCCTTCATTCTCCTCCTCTCTTTGCTCAAGATGAAGGCCTTTCCCAAGCGATTTGCCCTCGGTGTCTCTTCCTGTCTAACTCAGTGTGTCAGTTGAAGGAGAGGGAACAGGAGTAGGATCAGGTGGGGAGAGCCTCGTAGCACATAGCACGATGCAGATCTGACACCTGTAAAAGCAGAGAGGAAGGAAGGAGGACCGGGCTGCCTGTTGTGCAGCTCTGAGCTCTGGAGGATTTGTTGGAGGATTGCTGTGTTGGGCAGGAATGTCCTGGCTGTAGTGCCTTTGCCATACTCTGTCAGTAGCGGGGAGCAGCCCGGGGAATGTCACCTCCATGTGAATGCTGCGTGCACCCCCGGGGGACAGGGATGCAACAGCTGGGAGCTGTCAGCTGTGTTGTCCTCACATCCTGTTCTCTTGGAGGGAGATCCGAGGGTGCGCTCCCTTGGCTGCTACATCCTCTACTCTCTCTGTCCCTCCCCTTGGAGGCTCCCTGGTTCTGGCGGGTCCACTAGCACTTGACATTCTGCGAGGGTTAAGTGCAAGACTCAGACAGTCTGTGAGAGCATAATTTGGATACGTGGCTCAGTGCAAACTTGGTCTTCTCTGTGAGGCCATTCTCCCCCATGCAACCCCTTCCGTAGCACTTGTGCACCCACTGCCATCTCAGCACTTGTCAAATTGCTTTTTTAAAAAAATTTAAGTCTATTTTCCCCATTGGTTTGCGAGCATGACACATATTTGTCTTTGCATCTCTATAGCTTGATACTTGATGAGACATACAATAGGTGCTCAATTGCTTGTTGGATGAATTATACAGAACTGATAACTGGGCTGACAACGTAAAGCGTGGAAAACTGAATAAGCTGGGAGCAAGGAGTTGTGTTCCACTCCTAGCTCCAACAGTACTAGCTCTGTGGACTTGGGCAAGTTGCTTAACACCTTTGACCCTCATTGTCTTGTCTATCAAAAGGAAGTGACCTTAATTAAGCACCCACTTTAAAGTAGGCATTTCACACGTGGTAACGCACTTAATGGGAGTTATCTGCCCACCCCAAGGATAAGGTTATCGTGAGCATTAGCAAATACCTGGGGTGTGAAAGCGCTAGGCAAACTCTAAAGCTCTGTGAAAATGTAAGCTATAGTTTTACCACTTTTGGGCACACAAATCCCAAATCTTTATTTCTCCCCTAGCCTGTGTCCGGAGTTCCAGGCTGGCACACCAGATTAAAGACACCCCTTGCTCACAGAAATTGACCAGCAAATGTCTTATTTCAGTATTGAGTTCTCTCCATATCGGACCCTAACCATGTTTTCTGGCCTCACTTTACACTACTTCCCTGTAAGGCAGACCCTTTGCAGGGGTCAAAAGGGCCTAGTTTCACGAGCAAGTCTGCCCCTGCCCAGACTCTAAGCTTTTGCTGGCAATTGCCCTCTGCTTTGGGAAGACTTTATCCCTCTCTGCCTGTAGAAATCTTGCCATATTTAAAAGCCAATCTCAGATCCCACTGCCAAGAGGTCTTTTGTACCCACTCCCCTCAAAGTGATCTCGCTTTACTCTTACTTCTACTACTCCTACTGATAGCACTGCTCCTTCTAATATTATCATTACTGTTTTTCTTTTTTTTTAAAACAAATTTATTTATTTATTTATTTATTTTTGGCTGTGTTGGGTCTTTGTTGCTGCGCACAGGCTTTCTCTAGTTGAGGCGAGTGGGGGCCACTCTTCCTTGCGGTGCACGGGCTTCTTATTGCGGTGGCTCCTCTTGTTGCAGAGCATGGGCTCTAGGCGCAGGGGCTTCAGTAGTTGTGGCACGTGGGCTCAGTAGTTGTGGCTCGTGGGCTCTAGAATGCAGGCTCAGTAGTTGTGGCGCATGGGCTTAGTTGGTCCACGGCATGTGGGATCTTCCCGGACCAGGGCTCGAACCCGTGTCCCTTGCATTGGCAGATGGATTCTTAACCACTGCGCCACCAGAGAAGTCCCTTACCATTACTGTTATTAGCCTGTAGTTAAAAGATTGCCTGGGTTTGTATCCCTTGATTCTACCATGTATTAGTTGTATGATCTTTGGAAAATTAATTAATCTCTCTATATTTTAGTTTCCTTATCTGTAAAGTAGTCATAAGTATCCTCCCACCTCACAGAGTTACTATGAAGAACCAAATGCAATGCTACAGGTAATCTACCCCGTATTGTTATAGCACAATTCCCATAATGACCCTGAGAAGTATGTGCTGCTATAGTCTCAATTTTACAGATGAGAAAACAACTGTCTGCCCTTTAAATGTGGCATTTAATTAACAAGATAACTTCATGCAGCAGGGTTAGTTTTTTTTTTAGCAATAAAAAATCTGGACTTTAATAGACTTCTTGGCACTTAGATCCATTTCTCAAATCTGGATAAGCCGGAACACAATTTACATATATATTTTTAAATTAACTAGTGTTAAAATAGAAAAAGGTCCTAAAAAAACAAGGAAGTGTAGGATGAATGGTTGTAATACTTTGTAGTAGACTGTTTGCAGAAGTGGCCACAAATGTCCCATTCTCTGAGTCCACGTTTTTAAAAATGTGACTCAGCAGCTCCTCTAATCAAGACATGGTGCCTATATCCCCACCTCTTAAATCTGGGCTGGACTTTCCACCTAAAATGGGGAAGTGATGGTGGACTAGTAATGGGCCCGGTCCTCAACAGACTTTATGTTCCTTTACTCTTACTTGAAACACCTACTTCTGTCATGCCAATAAGCATAAGCTAGCCTCCTGGAGGATGAGAGACCGTGTGAAGCTGAGCCGAATCAGCCCAGTTGTGCCTTCTAAGGCCTTAGATATATGAGCCCCACCATGGCAGGGTTAGTTTTATTGAGTTCTGACTACACTCAGGTACCACGCTGGTCAGTTTACCTACATTATCTTATTTATTTCTCACAAAAATCCAAGTCCCCATTTTTTATAAACAAGGAAACTGACACCCAGAAAGTAGAGCAACTTTCCCCAAATCATAAATTTAGTTGGTTTCTGTAGACTTCAACTCCAAATTCTGTACCTTGATATTATATTATGCCATCGCCTTAACAAGTATATGTCTTACCAACCAGATTGTAGGTGACATAAGGGCAGTGTCTGTCTGCATTTTTTACTAAAGCCTGTCTCGCAAGGCACTGCAATAAATATTCAATAAATACATTTTGATTGATTGATTAGTCCATTCCCTATTTATTGAATGTGTACAGTGTCAGACAGGCAGAAAGGCAAAGTGCAAGTTATATCCTAAGTAGGAAATACTATTATAGTATATCATATAACATATACACACACATATGTGTAATCTATATTATAGTATAATATGGAGAGTGGGAACATAACAGAAGGAGAAATCACCTGATTGATTCAGTACACATCAAAAATACCATGTACAAATGCCCAAAACAAAAACTACCCTAGAAAACGTTCTGTTTAGCAGGGGCCTAGCTGGAAACATTAGATTAGCAAGCAAAACATTCAGAAGAGGCCTCCCTCACCCTCCATGGATTGCAAAAGGCTGTAAACAGATCTCTAGCAATGTTTTCGACTACAGATCCAGGACAAGGAGAGTGCCAGGAGGGCAGCTGCATCCTTTGCTGACTCTTACTCATTACTGAGCACTTCTCTCCTCCAGACCATAGTCACAGGAGTAAATAACCCTCACCCAATGGAGGCACAGGGTTTAGCCAAAGTGGGTACACGATGTAGAAGGAAGAGGTGTATATAGCAGGCACTAAACATATACTTCATGGTGGGATCCTCAGTGCACTCTCCAGATGGCCATTTCAAATGCTCTCCTCAAATTTCCTACTCCTCCCCACTTCTGCTGATGGTCTTAACCATACTTCATTGAGAAAACAGAAATTTTCAGAAGAAAATTGCTTCATCTTCCCACCACTAAGTTCCTAAGCCTAGCTGAATCTGTACCCATCTTCTTCCCTCTTGTCACCATGGAGGAAGAGACCTTTCCATGACCAAAGGCCAATCCTTCCACTTGGCTCCAGAAGCCATCCCATCTTGTCCTCCCCTTAGGACTTTGCTCCTTCTTTGTTCCCTTCTTCTTCCATCATTATTCTCCCCCTTTCTAGTGAGTCATTCTCACTGGTGTAAAAACATGCTCTAGTGTGTCATATATTTAAAAATAAACAACAACAAAAAAGCTTTGACATCACATTCTTCTGTAGCCACTGCTTTAATTCTCTAAAGTTGTCTGCATATGTGTCTACGTTTCTTCTCCCCTATTCACTCATCCCCCCCTATTGTTTTTAATTTTAACGTAATATACAGAAAAACTATTTAAAAATCACCACCATTCAGTGTTCTTATATGCACCTCTCATATTCCATCTCCCTGCATCCCTTTCAAAGGTAACCACTATCTGAATTTTGTTTTTATCCTTCCCTTGCTTTTTTCTTTATCGGATATGCTATCAAATAATTTGTGCAATGAAATTCACATAATGTAAGAGTACAATTCAGTGCATTTTGCTTAATATATACTGTCATGTAACCACCACCATAATCATGATCTAGCACACTTTTTAACCCCCAAAGTTCTCTCTTTTCCCTTTGCAGTCAACCTCCACTGCAACCCTCAGCCTCTACCAGCCACTTATTTCTGTAATACAGTCTTGCCTTTTCTAGAATTTTATATAAATGGAATCCTACAATATGTAGTCTTTTGTGTTTGGCAGTTAGAATAATACTTTTGAGATTCATCCATGTTGTTATATATATATATTGTTTATTTCCTGTGCTGAATAGTATTTCATTGTATGGATATACTTCGATGTGTTTATCCATTCACCAATGGAGGAACATTTGTGTGATTTCCAGGTTTTGGCTATTGTGATTAATGCTGCTTTGCACATTCAGGTACAGGTTTTCTTGTGTGAACATACATTTTCAATTCTCTTGGGTAAATACCCAGGGCTGGAATTTCTGGATTCTATGGAAAGTATATGTTTAGATTTATAAGAAACTGCCCAGCTTTTTCCAAAGCAGCTGCACCATTTTTTCATCACCACCAGTACTGTGTGAGAGTCTAGTTTCTCCATATCATCATTAACACTTGGTATGATCTATCTTTTTAACTTTAGCCATTCCAGTGGGTATTTAGTGGTATCTTGTGGTTTTAATTTGCATTTCTCCACTGACTAATGATGTTGAACATCTTTTTATGTGTTTGTCACCCATATCTTTTCTTAGGTGAAGTATCTATTCATATTATTTGCCCATCTTAAAAATTGTTTCTGCCTTCTAATTATTAAGTTGTAAGAATTCTTTATATATCCTGGATACAAGTCTTTGATCAAATATATGCTTTGCAAAATTTTCTCCAAGTTGGTGACTTGCCTTTGCATTTTCTTAACAATGTCTTTCAAAGAGCAAATGTTTTTAATTTTGATGAAATCCAATTTACCAATTTTCTTCTTTTATGGTTTATACTTTTTGTGTCCCATCTAAAAGTCTTTTCCTGCTCCGGAGTCACAAGGGTTTTCTCCTAAGTTTAATAGTTTTTGCTCTTACATTTAGGTCTATGACACATTTCATGTTAATTTTTGTGTGTGTTGCGAGGTAACAGCCAACTGTTGTAGCACATTTGTTGTGTCCCTTCCTTCAGCACGCTTGTCAAAAATCAATTGACCATATATGAGCGGGTCTATTTTCTACTGATCTATATTCCTCTTCTTATGCTAATACCACATGAGTTGTATAATAAGTCTTAGAGTCATATAGAGTAGGTTTCTTTTACTTTTTCAAAATTATTTAACTATTTTAGGTCCTTTGCATTTCCATATGAATCTTAGAATCAACTTATCAATTTCTATTTTTTAAAAAAGCCTGTTTGGAGACTCTACTTTCTATAATTGTGGCATGAAGAAGAGGTAGAGAACATCCTCTCTCTACTTGAGAGAACAAGTATAAAACTGGACAAAATGATTAACAAACACTTCATAGCCCTGGAAGATGACCAAACTCAGGCAGCAATGATAAGAAGTTTTGCTAACGAAAACTTCACCATATTAAATAAGAACAAGTTTGTGGCCTTCATGCTGGTCAGGGGGCAGGAGGCATTCCCATGCACCACTCCCGTGTTGAGTAGCAAACGCCTACAGTTTTATCTGCTGGATAAAATGGTTGCCTTGGTTTAGGGAGGATGGCAGAAGGGCTAATATGGGGAAATTTTAGAAGCGAGAGAGCCATAGAAGGGCTGACATAATAAAATCACATAGGTCTGGATGGGTGCCAAACTACATGTGCACCCCAAAGAACCCAGTGAAAATGGAAAGTCTGGAGAGATTTGTGAATTTGCTGTACCTTTAAGTGTGCTCCTTGGCCTACCCACAACTCAGACAGCAGAGAGTGAAGGCCTTGCTGGCTTGAGGTATCTAAACATAATCTCTGCCCAAATCACTGGCGTACCAGTAAGTTATGTAGGTGTGGGAGAGACCTTCGGGAGCCAGTAGTCCTCCTCCGAGAAGCAAAACAAAACAGCAAAACTGAGCAGAGCCATCAATGGCTGCAGACTTTAGGGAAGTGGACTTTGCAGTTTTGAGGGCAGACAAGTTAGTTACCTACTGAAACCAAAAATAACAATCATAAGAAGAATAAAACAAAATCTGAAATCACTACACATATTATCTACAATCTTTACTTTTTAACAACAAAAAAAATATTATGAGGTATGCAAAGAAACATAAAAGTATGACCCATGCACAGGAAATGAAAACCAGTCAATAAAAAATCATTCCAAATGGCCCTAGGTGTTGGATTTAGCACACACACACAAATTTCAAAGCAGCTATGTAAATATGTCTAAGGATTTTAAAAATGTTTGTATTCAAATAATTAAGAGAAAATATGCTAAAAAAAAAATGGGTGAACAAATAGGGAAACACACCAGAGAAACAGACCCTATAAAAAAGATCCAAGTGGGAATTCTAAAGAATGCTGAAATTCTAGAGAAATGCTGAGAAGTATCATACTGAAAGGAAAAATTTATTAGATGAGCTCAACAGAAGATTTGACCTGACAGAAGAAAGTCAGCGAGCTTTAAAATAGAAATTATAAATCTGAAGAACAGAGAGAGAAAAAGATTGAAAAAAAAATTGAGGGCTTCCCTGGTGGTGCAGTGGTTAAGAATCCACCTGCCAAAGCAGGGGACACGGGTTCGAGCCCTGGTCCAGGAAGGTCCCACATGCCGCGGAGCGACTAAGCCCCTGTGCCACAACTACTGAGCCTGCGCTCTAGAACCCGTGAGCCAAAACTATTGAGCCCACACGCCTAGAGCCTGTGCTCCACAACAAGAGAAGCCACCGCAATGAGAAGCCCACGCACCGCAACGAAGAGTAGCCCCCCACCCGCCGTAACTAGAGAAAGCCCGGGCACAACAACCAAGACCCAACGCAACCAAAAATAAAAAAATAGATAAACAAAAATAAATAAATAAATAAAAATTGAACAGAATCTCAGACTTGTGTGGATCACATGAAGCAGTCTATCCTACACGTAGTTGAAATTCCAGGAGAAGAAAGAGAAAGGGGCAGGAAACATATATAAATAAATAAAGGGTGAAAACAATGCAATTAATGGTTGACTTCTCTTCAGAAACAATAGAAGTCAGAAAACATTGGAATGATGATTCAAAAGCTAAGAGAAAAATCTCTCAACCAAGAATTCCATATCTAGACTATTTTTCAGAAATGAAGACAAAATAAAGACAATTCCAAATAAACAATCTGACGGAATTTGTTGCTAGCATATCTGCACTATAAGAAACGCTAAAGGAAGTCCATTGGGCTAAAGGGAAATGACACCAGATGGTAACTCAGATCCACAGGAAAGAATGAAAAACATGGGAACTGGTAAATATTTGCACATATATGAAAGATTATACGTATGTATATATTTTCTGTTTTATTCTCTTGATTTCTTTAAAAGGCATATGACTCTTTAAAGCAAACATTTTAACACTTTATTGTGGGGTTCACAACATATATAGATGTGATATATATAACAACAATAGCACAAAAGGGAGGGGCATGCTACTAGACTTGTGATAAGTTCCTATATTTTATCAGTAGTACATAAGTACATAAGTGTTTACTTGAGGTAGATTAGGATAAGTTAAAGATGCATATTATATCTTTAGAGGAACTACTGAAAAATAAGGCAAAGAAATATAGCTATCAAATTAACAGGGATTAAAATGGAATACAGAAAATATTTTTTAAGCATAAAAAGTAGTAAAGGAGGAACAGAGGAGCAACAAAAACAAAAAAAAGATGAGATGAATAGAAAAAAATAGCAAAATGGCCTACCTCATCCAACCATATTGATAATTACATTTAATATAAATGGACTAAACACTCCAACCAAAAGTCAGAGATTGCCAGATAATACTTTAAAAAGCAAGATTCAATATCTGTTTTCTACCAGAGATGCACTTTAAATTCAATGACACAAATGCTATCCAGGGTATTTTTCACTTTGGATATTATAATTTTCATCTCTAGAAGTTCTGTTTGGGGTTTTTTCAAATATCTTTGAAAAAAATATCTTCAAATTCTCTTCTCATATGGCTACATGGCTTTTCTTCTACCTTCTGAACATATGGAGCATATTTATAGTAGCTGTTTTAATGTTCTTATCTATTCGTTTAATCATTGATATCATTTTTGTGTGTGTTTCTATTGATTGTTTTTTTTTGTCTTATTTTCCTGCTTCTTTGCATGCCTTATAGTGTTTTTTTGTTTGTTTTTTGTTTTTATCAGATACTAGATATTGTGAATTTATGTTGTTGGTTGCTAGATTTTCTTGTACTGCTTTAAATACTATTATATTTCTTCTGACACACAGTTAAGTTATTGGGTCACACTTGGATCTCTCCAAGCTTGCTTTTAAGCTTTTTATTATGGGTCCACAGCAGCCTTTAGTACAGTTTTAGACCCATTACTAAGATGTTTGATCTTTAAGGTTCCTACCTGATGCCCCACATATTATGAGATCTTTCTACTCTTACTTGTGGGAGCAAGAACTTTTCTCAGTCCTGTGAGGTCCAGGAATTGCTCTGCCTATTCTTTTCTGAGTGGTCTTTCCCTGGCCTCGGGTAAGTCCGTCTCACTCAAGTGTAGGTAAGTACTCAGCCATAGGCATTTAGCTGACCCTTCTACAGATCTCTGGAGCTCTCTTTCTGCACAGCTCCCTCCTCTGCAGTACTCTGCCCAGCAAGTTGTGGCTGCCTTGCTCTCCCCTAACTCCAGTCTCTGCTTCCCACTCAACAAGACCACTGGACTCTGCTTGGGTTTCCCCTTTCTGTGCTACCACCTGGCAACTCCTTCCAGGGGGTAGCTGGTACAATTACAGAGCTCACCTTGTTTGTTTTCCTTCACTCAAGCATTACAGCCCTGCTTTGCTGTTGTCCAATTTCTGAAAACCATTGTTTCATATAATTTTCTAGTTTCCTAGTTGTTTAAGGCAGAAGGGTAAATTTACTCTTCATTCCAACATCTTGGCTAGAAACAAAAGTTTCAATTTCCTTGCTTTTTAAAAATACTTTTACAATATAATATGTATATAAAATTTTTAAAATATTTTGGGTATTCTAAGATTATTTAAATACATAATAAATAATACGGTAAGCTATTTTTTAATGATTTGTTTTCTCCATTCAAAGTAGGGTTTATAAGATTTATCTTTATTGGTTTGAGTAGCTACAATTCACTCATTTTCACCACTGTATAACATTCCATCGTTGGACTGTACCAAGATTTACTTCTCTTTCCTTCTGTCAGTGTTTTGATGGTTTTAGTTTTGTACTATCACACAAAGGTTAGTGCTAATAGGAGTATTCTTATATGTGTCTCCTAGTAGACAAATGTAAGAATTTCTCTAGGATATATACCCAGGAGTAGAATTACTGGGTTTGGGGGTAGACAATATCCACTTTTTAGGATAATGCCCTCTTTCAGTTTCTCAACTCCTCTTTACCAAATCAGAGCCTTTGCACAAATTACTTCCCTTACCCAAAACAGTTTTGCCACTTGCCATTTACAAAGCATGCCCTTTGTATGCTTTAGTTGTCAGCCTAAGTGTCACCTCTGCAGAGAGGCCTTCTCTGACCACCCACTCCAAAGTATGTTTCCCCTCTTTATTCTCTATCATAGCACCCAGTTCATTTATTGCCTCTTTCTCTCACCAGGCCGTAAAGTTCACGAGGGCAGGAACAGCATCTATCGTGTTGGACACTGTTTATCTAGTGCCTAGCCCAAGTGGATATTTTTTTTTAATGTTTTTAATGAATGAATATATAAGCAAACCAAAAAAAGACATTATTATCTGTTTTACAAATAAGGATGATGAGGCTCAGGAAGGCTTATGTAACACAGCAACATGAGACAGATAGTGGCTGAAGAAGCCAGTATTCAACTATAGGGCATGTTTATCAAGGCTTTGGATAACAGCGTTAAAATAACAGAATCTTCCAATAGTCATGAAGGTGATCTCTCTTAGTTCCTGGAACCTCTTCACTATCTAGTGTTCCAGGACTTTGGGGGAACTTCTGGAGCGGGAACTAACTAAAATGTATCCATAGGCTACTGGCATCTCTTACTCTGCACACTGAAGAGAGATACCTTATAAATTGTTGCCATATCATGAAAGAGTTTCTGTGGAGAGTGGGGAGAGTGACAACCAGGATATATTTCACTAATTAAACTTGGACTATTCCACTGACTTAAGATCAACCTTATCTGTGCTTTAAACATAAACTAGAATAAGTTTTTACGGATTCCTTCAGTACAGGAACATGCCCTTTGATCTCTGTGTCCTGGATGTCTAGCAGAGTAACAAACTTACGATAGGTACTCAATACATATTAGATGAGTGAGAAGTGGAAGAAGCTGGGTTGTGAGAGGGGACACCATTTCACCTTAAGGGCAATTAATGCCACTGAGATTTATGCACAGGTTTTTCATATTATACACAAGCATACCTCAGAGATACTGCAGGCTCGATTCCAGATCACTATAACAAAGAGAATATCATAATAAAGTGAGTCACATACAATTAGTTTCCCAGTGCATATAAAAGTTATGTTTACACTATACTGTAATCTATAAGTGTGTAATAACATTATGTCTAAAAAATGTACATACCTTAATTTAAAAATACTTTATTGCTAAAAAATGCTAACAAACATCTGAGCCTTCAGTGAGTCATAGTAGTAACATCAAAGATAACTGAGCACAGATCACCATAACAAATATAATAATAATGAGGAAGTTTGAAATATTTTGAGAATTACCAAAGTGTGACACAGAGACACAAGGTAAGCAAATACTGTTGGGAAAATGGTGCCTATAGACTTGCTCAATGCAGGGTTGTCGCAAGCCTTCAATTTGTAAAAAACAATATCTGTGAAGTGCAATAAAGTGAAGCACAATAAAATGAGGTGTGCCTGTATATGAGTGTATATATATATATATATACATATGTATGAAAGTAAAGTAATATAATAGCATGTTCTGAAGACTGTTACTATTATAGGAAATAAGAATTATGAATTATAGTAAAATTAAGTTACTTGACAAAGTCAGCATATCCTGGCCAAGAAGTCTCTTGAAGCTGTGGAAATGTTAGTAAATTATCCATTATGGCAGAATTAACTACAACCACATACTACACGCACACACACGCACACACACACACACACGCACACACACAAAGTATACTTGAAAAAAAAATCTAACAAATGCAATTTCGGTAGAGACATGAAAGCAAAAGTAAAATCTAAGGATAACAACATAGTGCCAGTTGTTATTGTAGAAGGCTATTTGGCTTCATGACTAAAAATAGGGGCAGGAACATCAAATCTGGGTTCAAACCCAGCTCTGCAATTTAGTACTGTGAGAACTCAGCAAGTCACAACTCTGAGCTTCATTTTTCTCCTCTGTAAACTGAGGACAATAACACCTACTTCGTAGGGTTATTGTTAAAGTTAAATGACACAGTAGTAGTGTTTAAAACAATCCCTGACACGTTAAACGCTCAGTAAATAAGAGTGTTACTATCATCACCATCATTCTCATCTTCATTATATCATATTGGTAATCTGAGTAACACACTTTAATGGTCAACTCATGGAACGGGAGATCTACTGTGTTAGTGACAGTACAGAAAGTATTTTTTCTATATACTTGCCATGGCCTCCTTTTCCTCTACTCAAACAATAGATCATTGTAAAGCACCTGGCTAACTGGATTAATCTGTTATGTTAACAGTTAATGCCAAATGTATTAGAAATACAAACAATATTAAGGCCCATTCCAGGGGAAGGATACTACGTCCTCATGATCATGGAGCATAGAGGATCTTGATCAACAATTAAAACAAGAAAGACCCTGAGAAAGTTTTGAGAGTGGGAGAAGTACTTCTCCTGCACAGTAAAGGGGAAAGATGTTGGGTAGACATGTGGTTGAATCCTAGCTCCATCCCATTATTTATGACGCTTGATGCTAGACAGCTTTGTGAGCAGTAGTTTCTTCATTGATAAAGTGAGAATATACCTGCCTATCAAAATTTCTGTGAGCATTAAACAGTATAATCACTGCTAAATTGCTTAGTGGGGCACCTGGCACAAAGTAGTTACCAAAAAAAAAAAAAAAAGTGATCTCTTCTTTCCTTCCCAAATCCCTCAAGTGTTCTAAAGTCTCAGTGAAAGGAAGCTAAAAAAAATCCTGTCTGAGAATAAGGGGCAGCTGGGTGGGAGTGGGAGAGTGTTGTCTGAGGCCCTGAAGGTCTTCCTGTTTTTACAAAAGCATGAAAAAAGGAAGCAACAAATAACGGAGTAGCAAGGAAGAGGAATTGCTGTGTGCCCTCTCTTTGATTTTTTTTCTTTTTTACTTCCATTTCTGTCTTCCTAATGTACCTTCTTCTTAAGCCTTCATTGTAGCCTAGACTTTTAGAACAAAATGTCCAGGTAACATGACCATACAAACTAAAAACTGAGTTTTGGAAGCTATGATAAAGGTATCATATAGGCATACATCTTTAGTGGTTATACATTTTTGTAAGGATTGATAAATTCTGTGAAGCTTCATTTCTTCTTTCAACTCACAGTTATCGAGTATCAATTATATATTAGTAACCATCCTAGATCCCACTAATATAGACATAACACTGCATGTTCAGGTTGTTTGCAGCCCAACTCCTTTCCTTTTACCCTCAACCCCTGAAATGTGACTGCAAAGAAGAATATTTGTACAAAGACAAAACTCTCCCATACTGAGCTCTGACCATTGTCAGCCTTTATAATGATAGGAAGTCAAAGGGAGGAAACACCAGAAAGCTACAAAGACAAAACAAATAGACACACAAGAAGGAGTGATGTGGTGAGTCAATGTGGTACAAATTTTCATCTTAATCTCGATATCTTCATCGATTCTTTTCATCGTTTCTAGGCAGTATCTGAAAAATCTACTTTTTTGTCTTTTCGCTTATAATCATTAAATCAGAAATGTCACTTACTTCTGTTTTCTTTTTGGTCCATGATAAGAACCCCAATGTTGCTCAGTTTGAGTGTGTTGAGATACATACACTTTCTTGTGTTGTGCTCTAATCCCACAGAGGGACTCCATTGGATCTTGTTGCATTCAAATCATTCAAATTCCCTTTGCCCCATATTTCATAGTTATTTTAAATTCATTTTCCTTGCTATATTGTTTGCATTATTCTATGCTACCTTAAATCCCTTTGGAATCAAGGAAAAATAAATAGAAATACATGCCTTTGGCTACCATACTATATTTGCGGAGGATAACCCCCCCCCCCCTTTGTGTATTCTTGCAGAAGCGCGGCTTGTCACAAGATTTTTTTCACCTGTCACAGTTAAATGACAATGATTGCAATAACAAATGCTAACTTTATAGAATTTTAATTTATTTTCTTAATAAGACTAATAGGTCAGGGAATTTATTTTTTACAGTAACCCAAATTTCAGAGCCCTCTTCACCTGGCTACAAATAAATACCTATTAGAAAAATGTATAAAAATATATATCCGTAGATTTATATTTTAAAACATTCCAATCATTTCTGTACTGTTTGATTTGTAACCAGCAGGATGGTTAAAGGTTCAAAAAGCCCGCTGGAAGTCTTTCTTTTGGGATACATCCAGCTTATAGCATGAAATATTATAGCTGCATAAATTATTAATACCACTTTAATCCTCTGTTTGAAACTACAGTGTGAACCAGACTGTTTTACTGTGTAAACCACACCATAGGAGCACGTTAAGCACCTTTAGATGCTGCTCTAATTCTTTCAGCACTTAGCACAGTGCCTCCGAGCACGATCAGCTCAGTTATACATGTTTTATTTGCTGGGTTCCAATCATTTCAGTGCATTTGATCCACTAAATCATTAATAAGTGAAGTGGGGCTCGTAGTCAGTTCAATTCAACAAGCATTTATGGAACACCTATTATGTAATCCGATCATGTCACTCCCATACTTAAAATCTTGCAATTATTCCCTATGGTTTTCAGGATAAAATTCAACCTCCTAATACAGCATATGAGGCCCTACCTAATCTATCAACAATGGCAGATATGTGACATGCAGGCTCCCACTCCCCTCGTCTGATCCCATAACCCATGGAGCTACTGTATCCCATCACTCTTTCCCACAGAGATTGGGCATGGCTTCAGAATCCTTCTTAATCAATGTTCCAGGCAGCCACTACCAATAGACCAGAGTTGAAATCTATTTACTAGTCCCACCAATCTATCCCTCTAGTCTCCCAAAATGTCACCAAACACCATTTGCTTCAGCCACATTGCATGACATGTAGTTCCTTAAAAATGTGAGACTTCCACACTTGGGTGCCTTTGCGTGTGCTATTCCCTCTCCCTAGGATAATCTTCTCTTTTTCAGTGTTTGCTAACTCCTATCCATTCTGCACAATTCAGATCAAGCTTCACATCAAGATCTGGATGCCTTTCTTCTGTGCTCTTAAAGTAACTTTCACCTAGGATTTTATCATGTTGGACGGTGATTGTTAATTGCTTGTGTCTCTCCCTGACTAAAATTAAATTCTTTGAGAGCAGAGGTCATGTTTTATTGCACTTTGTATCTCAGGCAGCCAGCACAGAGCCTGGTGCCTGGTGCACGCTAGGTATTCAATAAATGTTCAAGGAACAAATATTCTAGCCACTGTACCAGGTTCCAGGAACACAAAAGAGAATAAGGTATAAGAATAGAAACATTTATTGAGTATTATGATACGCCAGGTCCTGTTCCAAGCACTTTACGTGGATTATCTTATTCAAACTTCACAGCAACAACCCTTCAAGGTAGGTATTATGAGTATCCTCCTTTTGTGAAATGAGGAAACTAAGACACAGAGAAGCCAGCTGACCTCTCCAAGGTGATCCCCAGCCAGAGAGTCTGGTTCCAGAGTTCCTAACCATTATGTTCCACTGCCTGGGCCCTGCATGGACCCTGTCCTCAAGGAGTTCAAAGACTGGTAGAGAGACAGGCAGATAGGTGACTCATCACCATATAGCTTGGAAGGATTATAATCAACGTTCGTGTAACATAAAGGGGTAGCACAGAGGAGGGAGGGGTTAATGTGGCCAGGGTAGAGGGACAGGCGTTCAGGGAAGGTTTCACTAAAGAAGTGGTATTCAAACTAGCTTTGAAAGACTAAGAAGAGCACAGGAGATGGAGATGAAGGGAAGGATATGCTAGGCAGAGAGAAGAGTACATACAACACCCAGAGGAGGGAAGCAATGTGATGTTTGGGCACCGGGACCAGCTATGTAATTTGCTGAGCCCAGAGCAAAATGGAAATGCAGGGCCCCTCGTTCACAAATTATTAAGAATTTCAAAATGGTATAGCAGAGCATTAAATCAAACAGCCCTTGTAAGTGCAGGGCACAGGTTGCCTGTCCATGAAGCCAGACTGCTGGGCACCATAAATGCTTCAACCTTGCTGCCAACAAGAAGTACCTGGGGCAGAAGTACTTTATGAGGCAGGAAATGACACTGCTGAGGTCAGCAGAGGTCAGATGGTATGCCCTGCTAAGCACCCTGGACTTTGCCCCATAATTAACAAGAGGCCAGAGAAGGCTTCTCAGCACTGATGCAACCTGATTGGATTCATTTGCAAAAAGATACTTCTGGCCCTCCTATTGGGAGCATATGGAGGCTGAGAGGAAAAGCATGGCAACAGTAGCAAGTATACGGGGCCAGAGACGCTCAGGTCTTGAACTTCGCCTTTCCAGTGGGGATGTCTGAGAAAGGTAGATCCGAGAGATGAGTAGGAGGCACAGCTGGCTGGAGTTAACACTCGGGGTGCACAAGGAGCCTGTAAGGAAAGAAGAGTGGACCAAAGGCTCAACAAAGTGTGTGGGGTTCAAGAGAACACATCACTGCTGTGCTTGGGCCTACCAGACCCATTGAAAGCCGTGCTTGATATAATTATTTTGCATCATTTATATCAGGGACACCCCCAATCCTTGTACAAACTGTAAGAAATGAAATCCTTGTGCAGATTTCCATTTCTGCAACTCCCACAAGCAAAGAGGCACATGAAGAGTCCATTTATTTGTTTCTTGATCTCTCTCCAAAGAACCATGGCTTTTTTGAGTCACTCAAGTTTTTCCCATGAAATACTAAAAGAAATGATCCTTAAACCCTTCTGATGTGATTTCTCAACTGCCAAACTGTTCCCAAAATCTTCCTGAGTTCTCTTTGGTTTTCTGGCGCTATTTGAATGTGATCTCCAATACAGTAAGGATAAAATTAAATAACACATTAGTATTTGGAAATAGAAGGTCAACGTAAACACAGCAATGCCAGTTTCCTTTACGTGAAGACAGTAAACACCCAGATCCTGGGATGGGGACGATGCTTCACAGAACTAATGTGTTCACACTACTTCTCCTCAATCCTCTGATGCTCTTTGCTTTTATTCAGTTTTTCAGCCCGTTTGTAGAAATTCTCCTAATCATGTTAACCTCCCTTTCACCCCTTTGCTGATGAAACTTAGCGAACCATAATATCAGCAGACACAAACTGAAATAGTCAAAGCATGGACCTGCTCACGAGTCATAATCATCTTTGTTAAATAACAATTTTTTAAAATGGGAACATTGCAGATTGTACTTGGGTTTACTCTCTAGTTCCAGGACTGTCACTTAAAATTTTTCTTTAATGATCTAAGTGCCCCTAGAGAGGACAGCAATCATCTGACAATGCGCCGGCAACTGGGGAGCTTGATGTAGCTGAAAGGTCATGCGCTTTCATGGGACAAGGGGTTGGTACAGGTGTGATCTTAGACAGGTTATTTAATCTCCCTGACCCTGGGTGTTACCCGGGGTGTGAAGTGGAGTTTATATTTGCATTGCAAGGTTAATAGAGGACTGAGTGATCTCATGGAGGTATAAATCAGTTGTCCCAAAGCAGACCTTCAATAAAGTGAGGTTCCTGAGTGGCCTGTATGTGTGTTTGGTAAGGGAAATTAAGTGATATTTAATATCTCTTTATTCTCTACCCAATTTTATTTATTTTTTAAAAAATGTATTCCTTTCTTTTTGGCTGTGCCCCATGGCTTGTGGGATCTCAGTTCCCCGACCAGGGATTAACCCTGGGTCACGGCAGTAAAAGCCCGGAATCCTAACCACTAGGCCACCAGGGAACTCCCTCTCTACCCAATTTTAATTGATTGGTTCTGAGGATACCTGAGTAGGTTTCTTCCCTTTGGGTGTAACCAAGTGGGAAGATCCTTACAGATCCCAGCTTCAGAACACCAACAAGTCACCAAGGCTGGCATACACTCTGCCAGGGTGGAACCTGAGACAACCCACCAGCAGCACTGGGAAACTCAGAATCTTTATCCTCCAAACAGCTGGGAGCTCTTCTTTTTCCTTACTAGGAACTGCTTTTTAGCCTTCACATTCAGTGCTCATTAATTTCCCCAGAAGTCTCCCCCGACTTCCCTGACCTCTCTACTGCATCAGATCCCCTGCTATAAGCTCGCCTGGCAACCTGTAATTGATTCTCTGTAGAACTTAGCACAATTATAATTGAGCAATTAATCCTGTAATTAGTTGTTTCATGTGCATTTCCTTCAACAGCACGTGGATTCCACTGGAACTCTGTCTTGTTCATCACTTGTGGGCCCGCTCCCAGTGCACCCTCTTGCACATAGTAGGTGCTTAACAACCACGTATAACTAAATGAATGAGTGAGTGTTGGGTCCTTGTTAACTGATAAACACAAATAGTATTCATAGTTATACATGATATGGGTTAGTTTGCTTGATTCGTATGTGTACACTTTGAACAGAGGACTAGGCTTCATACCTAAGGACGTTTGTGATTGGCAGCCAGTACAGTGCACTTATTGAATTGTTTTTCTCATGGTGGGGATGTATTTGTGCAGTTCCAGCCATACTCTCCCCCTTAATAACTGTAGTGTCCAGTGGCTTACACTTACAAGTTGATGAGACAAATGACTATCTCACAAATCTGGCATGTCCTCATGTAATGGGCAAGTGAGGAGGGAAATAGAAATGAGAGAAAGACCTTCCTAATCCACTGTGGTGGCACCTTTAAGCTTGCCTATTAAAATTGAGTACACCGGAGAGTGACTTCCTGATGGTTCCCAGCAATGGAGCCAATGAGTGGGTGGTGGAGGAAAGCAATTAACAGTGAGAAATTGCCATGTAGAAGACACTGAATCCACTGACATTGATATTATCCCCCAATTAGAGTTGAAGAGACTGAGGGTCAGAGATCTTAAGTAAACTTTCCAAAGACACAGAGCTAGGATCTAAAATAAAGACAACTGCTAGACAGAGAGTGCAAAGAAAATACGGGAAAAGGACAAGGAAGAAAATAATAGGGGAAATAGAAATAGGATGGGCCCGGCCTACACAGGCTAAGGGCAGCCTCGTTTTTCTAAGAAATTACAATTGCAACAGCTGACACTGTGACCCGTCCGATCTCCCTATTACCCACCCCACTACTCTTATAAGGCAAAAACTCAAGGTATGTGGGGTTTAAGAGGTGGTACAAAGGCAGCCCACCCTAGAGCCACAATTATCAGAAATCACCCTAGCAGGGATGAATTATCAGATACCTGAAAAGGATATGAGGATTGGTAAAAGAAAAGGAGGAATGTGGACAAGATCAAGAAAAGGTACCCAAGAGAACAGGTTGTGGGCATCAAAATCCTTCCACCATCACCATTTTGCCCTGCACCAGCCATTCCAAATCACTACTTGTGCACCTCAGGTCTGCAATGGACACATTTTAGATGCATGGTCTGAGCTCTGCTCAACAGAGGTCTGACCCTCACCATGGTGAATCCATGAGCTTGGCATCTTTTGCATAATGATCCGAGAGAAAAAAAGTAAATGGTTCCACCATCAACCAAGATGGTGCTCATACCAGGACCTAGAGTCACTCTTGACACCTCTACTCACTTATTCATCACAGCCAATCACTTGTTAAGGCTCAGTTTTGTCTCTGAATAGGCCTTCACTCCATTTCTTTTCACTTCCTCTGCTGCCACCCTCCACAAGGCCCTCTTACAACATTATGACAGCCTCTTGATCGTCTACTGTTGCCTCTGTCCAAGCTATCCTCTCTCTGTCCAAGATCCAGAGTAATATAGTTTTTAAAGATTTAATTTAATTTTTTATTTGTGGCTGCATTGGGTCTTCGTTGCTGCGCACGGGCTTTCTCCAGTTGCGGTGAGCGGGGACTACACTCTTCGTTGCAGTGCGCAGGCTTCTCCTTGCGGTGGCTTCTCTTGTTGCGGAGCATGGGCTCTAGGCGTGCAGGCTTCAGTTGTTATGGCACGTGGGCTCAGTAGTTGTGGCACGTGAGCTCAGTAGTTGTGGCTCATGGGCTCTAGAGCGCAGGCTCAGTAGCTGTGGCTCACGGGCTTAGTTGCTCCACGGCACGTGGGATCTTCCCAGATCAGGGATCGAACCCATGTCCCGTGCATTGGCAGGCGTATTCTCATCCACTGCACCAACAAGGAAGTCCCCAGAATAATATTTTAAAACACAAAATCGATCATGTCCATCCCCTGATTAAAATCCTTCAATGGCTCCCTGTTGCTCCTGGGATAAAATCCCCAATCCATCTGACAACCAGCAAGGTCCTATCTGTATCATCTTGTCCTTGGCTAACTCTGCAGCCCCACCTCCTGCCTCCTCACCCCTCACTGTACTGGCCTTCTCTCAGTCTCCAGGCTTACCAAGCTCCTTCTTTTCTAATCCCTCACTCGTGCCATTTTCTCTGCCTCTAAAACTCTGTTAATATCAGTCTTCCTGACAAGACACATTGTAAGCTCTATGAAGTTAGGGACCATCTCTACCATTTTTAAGGGCCATTGTCTACCGTTCTATCTCCAGAGCTTAGCACAATCCATGACACATAGCAAGAGGTCAATAAATATTTGTTGGAAGAGTAAGTAAATATTTGTTGACTAACTAATAGTATCCACTTATTCAGCCCACAGATATTTCTTGAGTCAGTAGCTCTGCCAGGTAATGTGTAAGGCAGTGAGGATACACGGAACAAAATAAATATAGTCCCTGACCTCTTAGAGCTTATAGTCCAGTAGACTTTCTCCCTTTTTCTACTTGAATGAAATAATGGATCTAAGATCTTATAAAATCTTATACAATCTTGCTCTTCTCTGAGTTTTCTTGAGCTACATGATTTCACTCTTAAATTCTCTCTCCTAAGCTCTCACTCTATTATTTTTCTTATCTCCTCACTGACAAGGTAGGGGACAGTGTCAATTTTTCTTGGGGTCCTATCTCAGTTTATACAGAAGTTTCTTTAAAAAACAGAAACAAAAATAATTATGCTGTTTGTTTAATTTAAAAGTGACATGTACATCTATGATGATAGAAATCAGAACAGTGGTTGCTTATGGGATGCGGAGATTGACTGGAAGGGGGTTAGAAGGGAGCTTTCTGGGGCAATGGAAATGTTACCTATCTTGACTGGGGTTATATCTTGATTGGACTTTATATGTTGCTTGGGCTGTATGAGTGTGTACGTTTGCCAAAACTCATCAAGTTGTATGATCTGTGTCTTTCACTGAAGGTAAATTTTACTTCTATTAAAAATACTTTTAAAAAGTAACACATGCTTATTATATGAAACATTATCACATAAAAGTAAGCAAAAATAAGAAAATCAAAATGACCTGTAATCGTATCACTCAAAGAGGAACAGTGTTTACATTGTGATATATGTCCTTCCAAATTATTTCATTTTTTACACATCAACACACAAGATGGATTCATACAGAATGTAGTGCCTCCTAATTTTTTTTTTTTTAATGAACAGTATACTGAGAACAAACATAAAAGATTCTTTATATTTACTTCTTACAGGATTAATTTGCTAAACTAAGTAAAAATCAGGATCCTAAATTTGTTTTCAAAACTTTTGAAACCTATGATACTCCATCATCAACACCACCAACAACACTTACTGAATGTGAAAGGCCATCCCTAAAGAGGTTTCTTGACCAAGAATGTTCTTCAGGCTGTGGTGCTAAGATTGCTAAATCTTAGCTGCTAGATGATCACTAACAGTAAATATTTAAGCTGGGTCCAAATTTATGATCAGCTTTAACTAAGAACAGTCTAGTAACTAAGTACATTAAACATCACCTCAGGATCCATTCTTCTATCCTCCTCAGATTATTAAGCTGTTACAAGATCCAATTTATGGCATGTTACTCTTATATCTATTGTTTAATTTGTGTAGATTCTAATCCAATACAGGGACCCATATAATTGTATGGCTAGACTGTTGTGATCTACAGCTCCATAAAATTTACCACAGCATGAGATCATACACACAAACTTCACATTTATATCAGAAATTCAAACCACATCAAACTTAAGACATAATATCTGAAGTCAACAAAGCCACAGCCCACCTCTAACACTTCCTAAAAAATCTATTACTAAATCTCGTTCACCAAGAAGACATCTGGGTAAATATTCTGGTGTGTCCTTTGTTAGTTTCCTGATGGTGGTGCATAGTAGACAGAAGGAGAATTATTTGGAACTACCCAGAAAATTAGAAAAGTAAGGACTAGAAGCAAAGATCTGTGAGAGAGAAATGTCGTTAGCGTTACACTTTTGGCAAGCGATAAAAGGCAGCTTTAGTGACAGCAGCCAGATGGAGATCAAATGACAACTGTGAGTTCATAATGGTCTCCAGCGTCCTGGCAAGCACAGGGGCAGTAGGGGAAGTGGGAGGGATCAGCTTTACTGGTACTACAAGTCAATCTGGTGCACATCAGAGTTATCTGACGTCAACTAAAACCAGTTCTGAGGCACTACATCAGGACCAGCTGCTAGATACTGAAAGCACCCTGGCCTGCCTCTGTGTGCTCCCCGAGCTCCCGCTCATAACATTTACAGGACGCTACCAGTTAATTTATGTTCCCTGCAGCAGGAAGGACCCAGATGTTGAGGCTGCACTTGCTGATTTGAAAGGAGTTCACAAATACAGGAAGCTCTCAGAGGATAAAAGAAACATTAAGAGTATTCTATAGTTTGAGGAACTCATTGTTCTGTATTAAAACACACACACGCACACACATACACACGAGGAGGGTTTTGAATAACATCAAGCCCTCTTCCTTAGCACGCAGAAATACATCATTCAGGCTATCAAAACTGCATAAAGATCTAAAGTGCACAAACGGGGAAAGTTTGCTTCCTCTGTAGTTAGAGAGGAACACGTATGTTGGATTCATCTGTGACTGTATTACAATAAAATTCAGTGAAATTTTTCACAGCATTAGTTGAAGATTGGGAAGCCCAGTACTTTTACTATCAGCAAGGATGCCCCAAAGTTTAGAGAAAATGAAAATACAACATTTTACTTTGATGAAGGAATTGGAAAATGGGTGGCAAATAATGAACACTTATGGCATTCTATGTGCCGCACACTATAAGTGCTGTGCCTATATTATCTCACTTAATCATCATAATAAACTCATGAGATAGGTACTATTATTACTCAGGAAAGAGACAAAACAGGTTAGGTGATTTGCCCAAGCCTAACTCGAGAGTCTGCATTCTGAATACCACGCTCTGATGCTGACAGCTGTTCTAGAGGAAGATGATCCGCTGCTAAAGAGGTGAGATCTGGAGTCTCCCAGACGTGCATTTGCATCCTGACTCTGCCCCTTAGCTGTGGGTCCTCTGAGCTGGTAACTAGCTTAACTCTCCTCCAATAGGCCACAGCTTCTTCAGCAATAACATAAAGATGACAGTATCCACCTCAAAGATGGTCGTGAGAGTCAAGTGATAGCATATAAATAAAAAGTGCCAAGCATATGACAAGCATTTAACGAAGCAGCTCTTTTTATTAATAAATCACAAGTCTAGTTAGATATCTTCTGAAACATCCCTGGAAGCCAACTTGCTGTCACATACAGAGTTTAGGAGAAATTCTAAAGCATTGCACATGGGTTGAAATCTTGACATCTCAGATTGTTGGAAATTCTTTCTAATAAGTGTTTTAGGTTAAGAGGAAGTTCTTTTTCTCAATAAACACTTAGAAAAGAGTAAAGGGATATTTATCCATGTCACGGATGACAAGAAGGCATTTGAGAAAAAGTTAATTGCAGAGTACTGCCAAAGGCCTGCGTTTAAGAGCTCCTCACAGCTAGACCCAAAGACTTTAGGATTTACATTGTGGTTGGATTTAGGGCAAGTATAGCTTCAGGATCACAGATGGACGTGTTTTGATAGTTTATGTAAAAGATATAAACCCAAACTTATAAAATGGAGTAGAGGGTCCAGTTGCTAGGGATAATGAGAGACACGCCAAATTAACCAAACTTAATTCAGATGGTCATTAAACAATGACCCCACCTGGTTTTCAGTCGTTTTACCATCTGCTGTAGCTGTTTCTTCTCAGATGGGAGAGTTCCCACTAGCTCCCAGGTGCGACCTGTTTATTAAGACACAGTGCCAAATCATACTCCATTTGGTTAGTTAGCATTTGGTAACTGGGCAATGTATTAAGGTTAATAAGGCAAGCTGTAACATAATCTCGACTAACCTATTGAAATGAATTGAGATTTTAAAAAATTGACATCACAGCAGAGGGATATGAATGTGTTTTTAATTCTTTAGACAGATCATCTGGTGACTAAGCTTTTAAGGTCCAGAAAAATAACGTGTTTTTGTGTGGTAAAATAAGATATTAAACGTTTTCTGGTGGCTGCTGAAAATTATAGAATGATTATTAGAATAACAAAATTATTAAGCAAAAAATGTCAGAGTTGGAAGGGTCTTATAGAACAAAGTTTTCAGTTTCCAACCGTGACCAATGTGTGTCTCCAAGACTGTGAGTTGAGCTGGGGTGTTGGGACCTTGGTAAGAGGAGGCCTAAACCTACAGACTTCTGTCCCTCAGCCCCACCCCCATCTGGCCATGTCAGCCAGAACACTTCTGCTTTTATTTATCTATGTGTGGGATTATACCTACTACTTTGGGGAAAGGGGAGTTCTCTTCCAAAAAAAATATTTGATACATGAGGAAACTGAGGTACAAAAAGGGTAAACAACCTGCCTAAGATCATGCAGCATTCAATCCACATTCTTAGAAGGACATCAAGTTAGATTTATCATGCTGGCTATGCATGCAAAGTAGCCACATAGATCTTAATTTTATAGCATCACTTCAAAACATCCCTAAGATACAGACATAAAATATAAACAATCAAATGAATCTATAGACAGGGCTTATATTTGATGGTGACACTTCCCTAAAATAGGGAGGATGGCTTGCCAAGGGTGATATTCCAGCTGAGAAAGCAAAATCCCTGACACATTTCTGCTTAGTGGCCAGTGATACGAATAGGGCCTCCCCCTCCTCTATCTTAAAGGGGATGAGCTATAACATATGGCAAAAATCCTTATAGGTCAACAACAGAATGTTAAACACAATCCATCACTTTGCCACAAACTGATATGGTCCATGAAGCACAAGAGTAAAGTGTTCATAATGGACAGTCAGATAACAGTGTGCTTACTGCATTCTTTGGTTACTAAAAATGAGGCTACTTTGGACCTTTAGAATATAAAGTCAAACAGTAGCCAGACAGAGTACTGTCAGACAACCTCCAGACCAGCCATCAGAAATAGGTGTTTCAAAGGACTGTGTCCTGTACCCTCTGCAAAAGATCACAGCCTTATAGGGTTTAATTGTAAATTATCCTTTTTTAATATTTAATATCTTCCAGACCTGGAGACTGACATTTCATTGCCAAAGTAAAGGAGGACCAAAGCAAAATATAAGAATGCATATTATTCACAGAATAGATCTTACAAGCAATTTCAGAGTATAAGCTCTCCTGGCAGAAATTTCCAGTGAACAGAGATCAAATGCTTGTAAGCACTAAAGCCAGAGAAAGAGGTAAAAGTTCAAATACTAGTAAAGAAGGCTTTTATTTTCCTTTGTGCCTTATTTCTTTTGTTTGCAGTATCCTAAATATTACTCAGTGTTTTCAATTTCATCTCCATTTGTGTTTCTTATATGTTGCTTCTATAACAAAACACCCCATCTCTGCTCTTTTAAATCTCCCACTTCAAAACTCACCTTCATAAAAACCTTTCAAGGTTGTTTTCCTCATCATTATAATCTTTTTATGCTACATTGAAAGAACAAGACTTGAAGCTTGGCAATTAAGCACCTTTTCATCTGTTGGGTTTTATAGGTGTATACAATACAGACTGGTAGAGGTCACAAATCCGTAGTTACACAATGGGCCATTTTATAGCTCCTGAAAATAATATATAAAAAATCATTGGGGTGGGTGTGAAAGGTGTACAAAGAAGAATATAATATGTAGATAAGGGTGTATAACCCTCTGTAATTAAAAAAGTACAACCAACAAAACTAGGATTCAATCAAAAATGGTTTCTATTCTCTTCTTTATAAGAAGAGACCAGAAGATGTACAGTTTTATGTTCTAGTTCATTAATTACATCTCTAAATCTGTACAACTTATTCGTTCAATAATATCTGACTCAGTAAATATTTATTGAGGGTCTACCCTGTGCAGGGCACCCTTCTAACTAGTGGGGATCAACCAGTGACCAAAACAAATCCTACTCCATTGAACTTATACTTGGGGAGTAGAGTGGGTAGGATAGGGGAGCCAGATAATGCAGACTATATATACATATATATATATATATATATATATATAAAATATAAAATATGTATGTTAGAAAGTTTTTTAAAAAGAGAGAGAACAGGGTTTAGGGGAACAGTAATGCCAGGAGTAGGCAGGGTAGGCCTCACTGAGAAGGGAACTTGAAGGGAGCGAGAAATGTGGTGATCAGGAGAAAGAATATTTCTGGCTTTCAGTCAGTAAAAAGGCCCAGAGGCAAAAGGAAGGCCAATGTGGCTTGAGAGTAATGCGCATGGCGGAGGATAGTAAAAGAAGAGATTGGATTAGGGATTCAATATTTTTTTAATAACAGGTTTATTGAGATATAATCCACATTCTCTACAATTCACCCTACATGTACTATTCAGTGGTTTTTAATATATTAAAAGAGTTGTGCAGTTATCACCACCATCAATATTAGAACCTTTTCATCATAGTGAACAGATTTTTGCAGGGTCTCTTAAACCTTAGTAAGGACTTTGGCTTTTACTCTAAGTGAAAAGAGGAACCATTAGTAAGTTTGGGTCAGAAAAGTGACTATGATTTGACTTGCTTTTTATAGAAATAGTATAAATAGTATATATAGTACTATATAGTATCTATAGTACTATAGTATTCTATAGTATATATAGTACTATAATATTCTATAATGTATAGAATACTTTGTCTGCTGGAGGTGATTAGAGGAAGGACAAAAACAGAGAGAGAGAAACCAGCTGTTGCAGCTATCCAGGTGGGAGATGATGGTGGTGGTGTTGGCAGCCCTGAGAAATGGTTGAATTATTTTACATTTTGAAGTAAACCAATAGCGTTTGCTGATGGACTGGATGTGGGTTGTGAAGAAAAGAAGTCAAGGATGCACCATGGCTTGGGGGCTGCGCAATGGGAAGAATGGAGTTGCCATTGACCTATAGGAGGACAATCAGGAGGCCAACTTTTGTCATTTTAAGTTTGAGATGCTTATTGTATATCAACACAAAGATGATGAGTAAGCCTGAGGTTCAGAAGAGATGACTGACCAGATTGGAAGTATATTTGGGAGTCATCAGCATATAAATATTTAAGGCCATGCGACTGGATGAAGTCACCAAGAGAGTGAGTGTAGATAGAGAAGAACTAAGCTGTTAAGAGTTAGGAAGAAGAGAACTTTACAATGAAGTAGATGGGTGAAAAGAATCACCTCTTCTATTTCAGAGATAGAAAATTTAGAAACCTGGTCAAGGTACCAGAACAAACTACAAAGGGCCAATTACCAACCCCAAACACCTATCTTTTTCACCTTTGATTAGCCCACCAAGCAGAGACATTCACAGAGAGAACGTTCTTACAACGATAGAAACCTCCTCACACACACTTAACTCAGTGGGGAGGTGGGGAAATGGAGTGAGGGGGTCCTTAAAAAGTGCCCTAATGAGTCTCTTCATCTGACACCTCAACTACCTGGCCCCTGCATGGCTGGTGAAATGTGAACAGCTGATGGCAACACAAGGAGGTCAGCCTAAAGCTCAAAGCAACAACACGCCTCTATTGCCATGAATATTAATAGCTAAAGAAAATTTCCATAGGGTAAGAAGTTATTGAACACACAACAAGATGGCATTAAGGGTATTGTATTAGGCTTTGATGCTACGAAACAAAGTACAAATAACAAATTACTTAGTGGTTTAAAACAACACTTATTTATTATCTCACAGTTTCTGCAGGTCAGATGTCTGGGACTGGCTTAGCCGGGCTCTCTTCTCAGGGTCTCCAAGGCTAAAATCAGTGTTGCCCAGGCTACATTCTCATCTGAAGGCTTGAGTGGGGAAGGATCTACTTCTAAGCTCCCTCAGGTTGTTGGTAAAATCCATTTCCTTGCAGCTTCATGGAAGTTGGCTTCTTCAAAACCAGCAATGGAGAAAGAAAGTCTCTGATGCTTCCAGCCTCTCTTCAGAGAAGGCTGAGGCCCTCTTTTTTTTTTTTTTTAATTTATTATTTATTAATTATTATTATTATTATTATTTTTGGCTGTGTTGGGTCTTCGTTTCTGTGTGAGGGCTTTCTCCAGTTGTGGCAAGCGGGGGCCACTCTTCATCGCGATGCACGGGCCTCTCACTATCGCGGCCTCTCTTGTTGCGGAGCACAAGCTCCAGACGCGCAGGCTCAGTAGTTGTGGCTCACAGGCCCAGCTGCTCCGTGGCATGTGGGATCTTACCAGACCAGGGCTCGAACCCGTGTCCCCTGCATTGGCAGGCAGACTCTCAACCACTGCACCACCAGGGAAGCCCCTGAGGCCCTCTTTTAAAGGGCTCACCTGATTAGGTCAGGCCCACCAAGTATAATCTCCCTTTTGATTAACTCAAAGTCAATGAAATCGGGGGCTTAATTACACCTGCAAAGTCCTTTCACCTTTGCCATAGAATGTAACATAATCATGCGTGTGATAGCCCTACACCATTACCATATTCTATTGGTTAAAAACAAGGAATGGGTTCTGCCTATACTCAAAGAAGGAGGATTATACAGAGCTTAACACCTGGGGTTAGAGATCATCGAGGCCATCTCAGAATGTGCCCACCAGATAGTCCAAGAAACTAAACGTTTACGTTAAATTCCAAAATGGAAGTATTGATCCTAAGAAATGACACGTTTTTAGGTGTAAAGTCAATCTTGTCTGAATGATCTTCTCTGAGAAAAACACTGAGGGAAATTTAGAGCCTGCCTTTAGAAACTAACTTCACCAGACTTACACAAAAAATACATCAGGAACCTTATGATTTTTAACAATAAAATATAATACGGTTCTAGATAGGTAGTTAGTACACCCGTCATAGACTAACTGATCTCCTTCAATGTGAACAATGATCTGTATAATGCTGCAATAATAAGCATCATACTTCTTTCAGATGTTAAAGGATTGACTAATTTTTGAAAGAAAGAAAAGTTATCATTCTAAACTATAGAACCAGTAGTAGAAATATATGTATGATAATAGTGAAGAAAATATCAAAAAAGCCTTTTAATATGCAAAGCAGGTAGCAGTGCTAAAATAATTTAACAATTTCTGAGTATATATTTTCCTCTGATTTCCAAATATAACCATTTAGCATCCTTATAAATGTTACTAGAAGGTCATTCTAGTCCTGTGCAGTTGAAGTACTTGGAGTTACTGGGGATAGTTTTAAAAATGATTTTATATGCTGGAATTATTTTTTTAAATACAAATATATTAAAACACATGAAAAAAGTATATATACACATATATACTGATCTAGGGATATTCCTCTGATTTATCATTGGATACCATCCTCTCCTAGGACTAATAAGCACTTATGAAATGTATCATCTACGATCATCCTATTGTATAACTGCAATCTAGCTGCAGCTAAATTCAGCTTCTACTCCCAGTTGGAAACACCAGCTTTGAAAATAATCACTGATGAAACCGTCTAGGTAGACTCAGCAATGAGGCAAAATGGTGTAACATATCTGAGTCAGAAAGTATGACAAATGAATATTTTTGAATACTGGAAGGCTAGGCTTATCTCATAGGGAAAAACCCAACAACACATGAATAATCACTTTCCCTATAGACCAAATACAGAATGCAGTATAATTTTTGAGTGAGGGACTAGGCCTATATTAAGAAGTCATCCTTTTATACTGCATCTTTACTGCATATAGTTGACCTGGGTGGGGCATTATTAGGGCTGTGGTTCGTTTGAATTGGAATAACAATACAGGGGTTCTACTGTCCTACAGTTTCTGTTCAGATGACCAAAGTCATGGGACTTTCAGCATAGCTGGCTGATGACAGTGCATACTATTTTGTCCCAAAATCCAGTTCAAGCATGGACATACCAATTAGATGGTAAGCACTTTAAAGGCAAAGGACCAGGAATTGTACCATTCTTGGTATATTGTAGGACATCAAAGAAGTTTTTTCTTTGAATTAAATTTAAATATGGAATACCTTAGAGAGAATTCAATCATTACACAGGACTGCAGGATTCTGAGATCTTATTGTTTAACCCTCAGATTCTGTTTAACTCAGTGAACACTGACTGTGCTTCTACTAAATGCAGAAATGGTGCTACGTGCCAAGAACACCAAGTTGATGAAGTCACAGTCCCTGCTGTCAAGAAACTCACTCGATTCCCTAATTCACTGTCAGCTTGCTGTGATCACACTTCTTTCCAAAGAACTTCTAAGAAATACCTAGTGGATAGAACCTTGGAATTCCACAGAACACAGTTCAACAATCTCCAAATGATGACTCAGGCCAGATTGCATAATTCAGGTTTTGTTTGCAAAGCTGAACGGGCTTCAGCATCTCCCTAAATTTCAATTTAAAGGAATTCTTTAACAAAGACACTACATGTTAGAATTTAAGATATAGATATGAAACATACCTTACACTCCTGGGTAAGTTATGCATTGACGAGCACCATTCCTTTACTCAAACCTTGTCCCTTGCTGACAGCGCAGTTAGGGATTAAGTGAAAAATGGCAGCTCAAATAAATGAGCCAGAAAACTGACCTATCACTTTTCTTTTCCACTAAATTAAGATCAAGAGAGCTGGAGAGTATTTTGTCTAGAATGATACAATCATACGGGAGTTTGCAAAAACTCCCAGGTAGCTTAGCAAAAATTTACTTCTGTGACCTTTGTCTGTACAGTAACCTTAATAATGCAAGCATTGTTTTGAATGCAAACATATGGGAGCATCTTTACCACTTTTGGTGACTTCAGTAGGTTTAACACATATTTTTGCATTTATTGCATAAACTCATGAAACAAAGGAAAGAACTTTCAACCTATTCAGTGAAAGTCTATACACTGAAGTTTGCTTTTCAAAAATGTATAACTACTGCTTTCTTTATACCCACAAGTTGCCGTTAAACAATTTCAACTCAAAGCTGAAATTTTAGCATATGACTAAAAGGTCCGATTGCTGCCGCTTCATGATTCAGCATCTAACATCAATAATTCACAGTGAGATCACAGGCCCCCTGTGGAAGGTAGTGACATACTTGCCTTATGAAAGGAAGCTGAGGGCATATTGAGAGCATTTTGAATTTAGACGTGTAGCTTGTGTGGGTGTCAGACAATTGACTCTTAGCTGGTGCCCTGCAGAAGGATCCTCCTTCGGGAGAGGCTGTCTGAGAAAGGTGAACTGGGCTTGTAAGGCTAGGATACACACATGTGGTAAGCAGCTCTTCCTGCACACGGTTTTCCAGAGGTACCCTGGGCAGGTGCGAAGCCTTTCTGCTTTCTGTGGAAGAGATTCCAACTTGGTTCCCTGCCACCACCAAACACAAATGTGTTGATTTTTCTTTTTTTGAGCTCCCAACCCTTGCAACCTTCCAAAAATAAATCAAACCAGCCATCAGGGCACCGAAATAATACTACTACTAATAAGCAGCTTTGCCTAGACTTACATAAACAATTCTGAGGTAAACTTTGCCCCAGAGGTCTGGACACACTCGTTTTATGTAACCAGCTTACTAATAATTACTAGACTTGGGTGCATTAACCCTGAAAATAGATTTTAATAGCAGGCCCCCAAAACAAAAGACATGAAACGACAATTAAAAAAAACAAATGTGCACCAACTAGAAAAACACTTGGCAGCCAGCTCCAGCCCAAGCTAAGACACCCTCCTCTCCCTGCACAAAGACCTTCTCTCCTACCCACCCTGCCAGCAGGATGAGAGTAGGCTCGGGACCCCGCCCCCGCCCCTAGGCTCGCCTTCCTCGTGGCCCCTCCCTCTTCCGCTCCTCTCAGCCTGGTTCCAGGAGCTGAGGTCAAATTGTCGGAGCAGACTGATTTGCATAGCCCAATGGCTGCGCGTATGCAAATGACGCGGGTGGTGGTTGGCTGGGGGTTGGCAGGATAACTCCGGCGAGCGGGGCCTTTGTCCTTCAGTGGCTGTGAGGCAGCTGCCGCGACGCTATAGTGGACCGTGGGGAGGTTGGGGGCCGAGAGCCGGCGGGCGAGCGAGCGACGGGGGCAGGAGGGGCGGACGGCGCGGCGGCGGCTGGCGCTGGAGGAGCCTGAGAGGGAGTGCAGAAAGCAGGCACCCGCGCGCCCGCGGTGGCAGGAGCAGCCCGCAAGCCGCTCTCTCTCTGTAGGGCACCTGCAGTTGCAATATGACTTTGGAGGAATTCTCGGCTGGAGAGCAGAAGACCGAAAGGTAAGTCAGCCGGAGCCTCTGCCTGAACTCTGCTTGCCCACTGCGCGCATCCCAGTGCTGCCGGGCTGTGCAAGATTTGCGGGGAGCGAGCGGTTAAAAGTTTGCAGAGGGTACTTCCTATCCCGCCTCTCTTCCTCGGGACACTCCAGAGGCGTGCGTGGACAGAAAGAGCGTGCCCCCCACGCCGGTCGAGCCCCTGGAGCCTTTGCAAAGGGCAGAAGTGACCGTCCCTGCCGGTACGGCTCCTGCGGCCGGCAGCCTGTGGCTTCGCCCAGCGCCTGGGACTGGCAATGCCCTCGGGAGAGGGTGGCGGGTGGCACTCTCCGGGCTTCTCACTGGACGCCCAGCCTTTGGGCGTGCGAGGGGTCACGGCGGGGGGGTGACAGCCCGGGGAGCCCCGGGTTTGCAAAGGCCCAGGTGCGCCGTGGCGCGTGCGCTCGGGAGGTTGGGTCGCGGCGCAGGGCGAGGGGGCCGCGACGGCCTCGAGGGGCGGCGGGCTGACGGGATCCCCTTGCTCTGCCTGCGTGTAGGATGGATAAGGTGGGGGATGCCCTCGAGGAAGTGCTCAGCAAAGCCCTGAGTCAGCGCACCATCACCGTCGGCGTGTACGAGGCGGCCAAGCTGCTCAACGTGTAAGTGGAGCCCTCGCGTGTCCCTCGTGGTTCCTCTTCCCGCCCCAGCCCGGAGAGGTCGCCTTCCAGGGGCGTCCCCTCGGCCAGCAGCGCCACTTCCTGCCGCTTTCCATCTGCCCTGCGGTTGCTTGTCCCAAGGGGAGCAAGCGGGCCGGGGCGCGACCCCTGGGACGTGGGCGCGGGCTGCGGGCGCCCACGCGGCGGGTCTTGCCTTTGGGCACACCAGCCCTGTCCCTGCCCGCAGCGACCCCGATAACGTGGTGCTGTGCCTGCTGGCGGCGGACGAGGACGACGACAGGGACGTGGCTCTGCAGATCCACTTCACCCTGATCCAGGCGTTCTGCTGCGAGAACGACATCGACATCTTGCGCGTCAGCAACCCTGGCCGGCTGGCCGAGCTCCTGCTGCTGGAGAGTGACGCGGGCCCCGCGTTGAGCGAGGGCGCCGAGCAGCCCCCGGACTTGCACTGCGTGCTGGTGACGGTAAGGGAGAGGGGGGGACTGCGGGCAGGACGCGGTTAGAGTCCTGGCAGGAAGTCCGCAACGGCTGAAAGTCGCCTGACTCCAGATGTGGAATGGGTGAGGGTCAAGAGCTGGGTGCCTTTGCCCCATTAAAGAGTGTGGCTGGACTTTCAGCCGAGATGTGCTAGTTTCATCCTTGGGATTTTCTCTGGTACGGAACGTGCCTAAGCACGTTGGAGGCCGCCAGAAGCGGAAGAGATCCTTGTGAGTCAGCATTGTCAGCCCAGCTCCTCCCTACCTACATCTGCACTACCTCCCGTGACTAATTCCTTTAGCAGGGCAGATTAGATAAAGCCAAATAAATTCCTGGCTCACCCTCATTAAGGAGTCAGCTTCATTCTCTGCCAGTCAGAGCTAAAAATAGAAATGGTGTAGGAGACAGACCTTATTAATTCCCTAGAAATGCATTGAGAGGATAGAGTGGAAATTTTTTCTTTGCAATCTTGCATATTTTAAAATGGAGCTTTCCCCTCACCCCCATAAAAACCTTTGGTAGGTATGTAACTTGTGTTTACAGAGGTAAATGTGATCGTTTTGTCTTTTACATTTTACTACTTTTTGGCTGATCTCCTTAAGTGGCAGCCTAATTATTTTGCTACTCCTGAAAAAATACTACTGTCTCTTTTGGGAGGATAACAGGTGGCAGTTCTAGTTAACTGCTATGCAGCTCTCACCTCCTGGTAGCCCAGCATGGAAATATTTCTCACAGTTGTTCACTCAGTTCTCTGCCAAGGTACCAGTTTGGTAGGGCAAGCCTGTGAATAATACTCTCATGCAAAACTGAATAAATATTATGAAAACATATATATATATATATGGCTCAGTGGGTTTCATGTACTCAGACTATACTCAGACTTTGCAGAGTACAGCTTAGTAGAGAATTACCCTGAATGATTTTGCAGGAAACCCAACTACCTAGAAGAAATTTTATTTCTTATGGTTGTAACAGGTCTCTATGTCACACAGCCAAAGTATAGAATGTTCGAGTGTCTTCCCCTCCAAAGTGGTGTAATAAGTAGCAAAGGCTGACTTTTTTTTAATAGTAAATTTATTTTTTCTAAATTTGTTCCCAGAATCCACATTCATCACAGTGGAAGGATCCTGCCTTAAGTCAACTTATTTGTTTTTGCCGGGAAAGCCGCTACATGGATCAGTGGGTGCCAGTGATTAATCTCCCTGAACGGTGATGGCATCTGAATGAAAATAACTGAACCAAATTGCACTGAAGTTTTGAAATACCTTTGTAGTTACTCAAGCAGTTACTCCCTACACTGATGCAAGGATTACAGAAACTGATGTCAAGGGGCTGCGTGAGTTCAACTACATGTTCTGGGAGCCCGGAGACAGATGACTTTGCAGATGGAAAGAGGTGAAGATGAAGAAGGAAGCTGTGTGGAAACAGAAATACAAGTCAAAAGGAACAAAAATTACAAAGAACCACGCAGGAAGGAAAACAAAACTATGTATTAATTTAGGATGGTTGAGTTACATTTAAATAAACCAAATATGCTTTGTTAAAGTTTAAGTGCGCGGCAGTAGTTTGGGTAATTTTGGTTTATATGCCCTCAAGTAAAAAAGAAAAAAGCAGAAAGGGTTAATCATATTTTAAAACCATATTTTATTGTATTTTGATGAGATGTTAAATTCTCAAAGTTTTATTATAAATTGTACTAAGTTATTTTATGACATGAAAGGTTATTTATGCTATAAATTTTTTGAAACAATACTTACAATAAACTGGTATGGAATAATTGCATCATTTCTTTATGTGTGTTTTGTTTCTTTTAACTTGGACTTTCTTTTAAACAAGTTTCTTTTTCATATGGAAAAATTAAAACCCTTGTGAAATCATATACATATAGTATATGTGTCTGTATATATAGATGTGTGTGTGTGTTTGTATGTATATATAATTCTTTTCCACTCTTAAACATTTGGGCCAGACATGGGGGCATAATATTGCTTTTCATTTATTCTTTAGTGGACATTTTAGCGATGCCCTGCTCTACCCTACATCCAAAGTCAGGAAAACGAAGGTGATTTAAGAGGAGTTGGGGTTGGAGTTAGGGAAAAGGAGTGTTAGAAATTGCACTTGCAAAACCTGAATAAATATTTATAGTTCAATGATACTAGTGCTGTAATAAGACTATATGCAACATATTAAGGAAGCAGAGGGGAGAGAGTGACCAAAAGGACCTGCAAGACCAGTGAAGTTTTTCCTGGAGAGAGATTATTTTATTTGGATCTTAAAACAGGAAGAGGATATTGCTAGCAGCAACACTAGTTTCTGCAAAGGTGTGGAGGCCCGAAGGGCCAAAACCTGTTCAGGGAACAAAGTGATTCTGTGTGTGCCTCTGGTGTAGAAAGATAAGGGAGAGATAAGGCTGAAAGGTAAGTGGCGATTAGGCACAGACTGTAAAGGGCATTCTGTGTCACCCTTAGCTTTTGGGCTTCCTTCTGTAAACTTTGGCCGGTCTGCAGAGGCCTTCACGCAGGGAGTGACGTGATCAGTGTTCTAGGAAGATAACACTGGGGACTGAAAGACGGGTTATTGGGATAATCGGCTATAGGCAAGAAGGCCAATTAGAAAGTGACTGAAACAGTCCAAGGCTGTGCATTTTGCAGAAGCATATTCAGGGAACAAACAGGGAAGTGGCCTGCTAAATATTCTGGTACCCTTATTCTCTTTCTAGAGCTGTGTGCCTTCCAGCTGAACATGTCTGCTATGGTTCCGAGGGGTTTGGTTAAATTAGATGGGAGAGGTGGAAGAAAAGAGCAAAAGAAATGAAAGGCTTCAGCACAACAGTCATCTTTTACTTGGAACAGCCACTTGATAATTAACTGCAATAACCTCCTGTAGATACAGCCAAAGAAAGCAAAAATGCCTACTGAGGCGAGGCCTAATATAGCTTTGGTCTACATGATTTTTCTTTGCCTTCTTCTCAAACCATAACCCCCCATGGCTCCCCTGCCATCTGTCTCCCACCCTTGTCATGACTACATACAATCAGGAAAAAGTAGAAATCAGAGGAGAGAAAACCAGCTAACAGTAACTAAAAGCTCCACATTTCTGCATATTTTAGGAATAACATAGGCCCATGAGCCCTTCACCTTACAATTAAGTTTCTGTTTTTCACATCTACTAGAAATGTGGGTTTTTAGGCCTTGTTTATTTAGACTTGTATCTTATTTAAGCTAGTGCCTGATCCAAAATGTAAGTGGTATTTAATATTTGTTTCTTACATTATCAAAAGATTGAGAGCAGTGAGTTTTTTTTTTTTTTTAATTTTTATTTATTTATTTATTTTTGGCTGTGTTGGGTCTTCGTTTCTGTGCGAGGGCTTTCTCCAGTTGCGGCAAGCGGGGGCCACTCTTCATCGCGGTGCGCGGGCCTCTCATTATCGCGGCCTCTCTTGTTGCGGAGCACAGGCTCCAGACGCGCAGGCTCCAGACGCGCAGGCTCAGTAATTGTGGCTCAAGGGCCTAGCTGCTCCGCAGCATGTGGGATCTTCCCAGACCAGGGCTTGAACCTGTGTTCCCTTCATTGGCAGGTAGATTCTCAACCACTGCGCCACCAGGGAAGCCGGAGAGCAGTGAGTTTTAAACAGAATTCTTTTTCGTTCCCACTAAAGTAAAAATATTTTCAATTCTTTCCCACAACTACTTGATTAAAAACGCTTCTGCAAAGATGAGTGAATTAAACTAGGAAGGCAGAGTGCGGAGAAGCAGCATTGCTTGGTGGAAAGAGCATGGGGTACAGCCAGGATCAGTCCCAGTGCATCCCGTTTTCCTCATCAGCAAAATGGAGATAAAATTAACCATCTTGCAGAGTTGTTTCACTCCTACAGGACTGTAACTTCCCTGAAGGTAAGAAACAATGTCTGGTTCATAATTGTAGACCAGTACTTAGCACACTTCTCAGCAAGCAGTAGGTATTGAATTAATATCTGTTGACTAGGGACTTCCCTGGCGGTCCTGTGGTTACGACTCCACCCTTCCAATGTAGGGGGTGTGGGTTCAATCCCTGGTCAGGGAACTAAGATCCCACATAGCGTGGCAAAAAAAAAAATTGTTGACTAAATGATTTAGAAATAATAGATGCAAACTACCTGGCATCTGATAGGTGCCAATACAGTGTGTCTATTACTAAAACTTAGGCGATAGCAATAGAAAAACTTTTAAGGCGTCAGAGAAATCTGTTGCTTATAACATGGTATATATATTTTAAGAAAAGTGTTTTGAATCTGTATTCTCAATTCATAGTACTTAGAGATACGAAGTGGTAGTACGCATCCTTCAGGCTGTTTGGTTTCAGAAAAATCTCAACAATTAATTCAGTGTTGTTGTTTTGGTTTTAAAGTTTTAACTGTTGTTATTTGTTCCTAATTGAACATAACCCAAAAGTAACAGGGCATTGAAAAATCCAATCTGAAACAATTGAGTTAATTGTAAACAAGTGTGCAATTACCAGGGCAGATTCTGCCTCTAAATGATGCTAATATTTTTTAGTTGTCGCTTTAAATGCCTACTTATTGCAAGTAGGTGAAAATGTTACAACAGGGACAAAAATCCCCTCGTCTACCTAAGGTGTGTTGTTTGTGGAAAATACCTATTTTTTTCCACTGGAAGCTTCACCTCAGTGTCATAAATAGCATTGACTTCTCCTGCCTACAGTTCACCAAGGCCCTCAGTAAGTTAAACTTATGTAATGAAAGGACTCATGAAGGTAACTAATCTCCCATAATACATGTTTTATTTCCCAAATAAAGAAAAAAGGGTCATGACTAGGAAAGAGCTGTTTGTATATTGTTAATTGGAAGTATTTTCAAAGCTTGTTTTGAGATGCCTTACTGTAACCCTTGTAAAATCATTGTTTCCCAATTTTCAACTATATGGGTAAAATTTTATTCTTTGATGTGTGGTAGAAGGCTGTAAGCAGTGAGATGCGTTTCCTTTAAATGAACAAAACTATCAATGGCATGATTTAACACCAAGCCTGTGTCCCTCAAATTGAGTTGAATCTTTTTTTGTTCCTTTTTAACAATCCTTAGGTAAACATAAGAAACTGTGTGAAAGGTTATATTCATGAAGATCACCAAGAAGTACTTAGTAAGAGCTTATTATGGGCAAGGGGCTATGCTGGTTATATTGAAGTCTAGGAAATATCAGACACTTACTCTGGCCTCAAGGAGTTCCCAGCCTAGTGAAGTAACTAGACATGCACATCAATAGATGTAATCCAAAGCAAAAGTGCCCAGTAACATAAGAAAGGCCCAGAGAAATGCTATGAGAATTCAAAGGGTAGAGATTTCTGGAGGGCACATGGGGATGACAAGTAGAAAAAGTTTGTAAGTTCTTTGATCAGAAGCTAGCATCGTATTTTGCAACCACACAAAGTACTTAATTGATTGAATATTGAATATAATTCTGCTAAGTGCTGCGGAGAATACACAGATGTAGCCTATAAGAGCACTTGTCCTTAAGAAGTTTATCATCAAATAAGGAAATTGTGAAGATTAGCACATTCACTTCTTTAATGCTATTTATTGAAAGCCCATCATGTACGTGACACTGTGTTAGGTCCCGGGGCTACAAAAGTGAAAAAACAAGGTCTCTGCCTTCAAGGATGTGTGCAATTTAGTGTAGAAGACTGACACCTGTGATGCAGGGTGATCGGCGATGATGTGCTATGTTCAAGGCCTAAGTGTTCCTGGGGGTCGGGAAGGTTTGCCAGATCCAGTGAAACCCAAAGGATGACGAGATCTGCCAGGGGACTGTGAAGGGCACATCTTCCCGGAGAGGAACTGCAGTTCTCGAGTGTATGTTTGAGGCATGTTTGGGGCGAGTTTCTGAGGCAACCACACCACTCACATAGGGCTTACTACACGCTGAGCACAGCTCTAAGAACCTTATGGTAACTCATTAGCCTCACAACAACTCTATGGAAGTAAGTATCAGTACTATTATTGCCTCTATTTTGAAGGTGAAGAGACTGATACGCAGAGAGAGAAATCTGCCCAGAGTTTGTTAGTAAGCGGCAAGTCCAGGATGCACGCTGAAGCAGTCTGGCCCTGGAATCCATATTCTCCAATGACAGGTGATAATGTGGGAAAAGGTGGTAGGAAGGACCATGAAGGGCCCTGCAAGCCAGCCTTTTTTCATTAAGTGATAGAAAGCCATTTAAAAACTTAAAACTGAGAAAATAGGCAGGTGCTATTACCACCATGACAGAGGCTAGGAAAAGATGAAACTGTGGCTCACAAAGTCCTAATGCGAGGTTGGAAACTGGTAGCCAAGAGAAATTTGGCTCACATGATGTTTAAAAACAATTTTGGGGGGGAATCAGTTGTCAACGTTTAAACATGGAGAAATTTCTTCGAAGAATCTTTATTTCTGTTGTCGCTTGGAAGTTTGCTGTATGCGGCAACAGTGGGCCCACATTCTGCATGGCAGCAATTGGCTGCAGGTGAGGGAGGCTCCTCCCTTTTAGACAAAGATTTCCGGTTTGCCGCAGACCTCACCCCTCCCTATTGTTAACTTAAGCCTGCTGGACTCACTTAGGCTTCCATTCCTAATCCTTTTAGGCATGTGAGGTCCACACTTCACCCCCCCCGATGACAAATATCTCTCAGTCTGGGGCTCAGATTCTTCCTGTGTAAAATGAGGGATTTGCCCTCCAGAATTTCTCATGTTGTTCCGATAATAATGAAGACCTAGCATTTTTAATAATGTTAAAATTACAGCTTTAAAACCCCTTCCCAGGAGTTTCAGATTAAGTGGGGCTGGGAAAAGTCTTAGAATTTATTTTTTTAACAAGTAAATTCAGGTAATTCTTATTATCAGGGAAGTTTGAGAAACACTGCCTGCTTTCTTGGAGTTCTTCCAGCTGAAATTCAGCAGAATCACGCTTAACGAAGCTTGGTGGGGGCGGGGGCGGGGGCGGGGGCGGGGGCGGGGGGGGGTGGCGGGCAGGCAGGGAGCAGCTTTCACCTCATCAGTTTCCAGTCTCCCTGATGGTAGCCCACCAGGAGCTGAGGGATACATGTTTCTCTGCAAAGGTTGAAGAGATTCTCAGGGAAGAGGTATAACCAGAACAATTTGCTACGTGTGGACAGAGTTAGAATTTACTAGTTTACTAAGGTGATTACTGTACAAGTTACAAGAACTACAAAAGGTGGGAGGTCCACAAACAGGTTGGCTCTTAGCACTGCCTTGAACTGACCGATCAACAGACCTGTTACGTGCCAGACACAGCGCTGGGCACTTGGACAAGAAGTTGACAGCATGATAAAAACAACCTGTTGTACAGAGTACTGCTCAACATCAGGCACAAGGTAAGGAGCTCGGAGAGTGAGTGGAGTTCCTATTTTTGTTATATCCATTAGCACTTTCTGGCTTATAGTGTGCTTTCACATTTATTAATCCATTTGATTCCTTGCCAAAGCACCTGAGGCTCAGAGAGGTCAAGAGACCCCTCCAAAGCCACATGGAGAGGAAGGTGAAAATCAAAATTCTACTGTGACCTCCATCTCTCAAAGACGCCAACCAGACAGCACAGGTTAACCCGGGAGGCTGAAACTAATTGCACCTAATCTTTTACTTACCCAGTAAATGGGACAGAGCCCCCGGAAAACTAAAGGAGACAAAAAAACAGGAGAGAATTCTAAGAATTGTTCTCTTTCATCCTGTAACCTCATCATGGGAGAAGTGATTTTTGTGTCCCTGGGTACTTTATGCTAACGTATTTTCTCCAAATAAGTGTCTGAGAACTTATTATGCAGAAAAGCTGCAAAGTTCCCTAGTATCCCCACTTAACACCTGATTACATCACCACACTGTAATCACACTGCAACCATCAAAATAAGCACTCTGCAAAAAGGCTCACCTGGAGAAGAGCCTTCTGATTTCACTTTGCTTTGTATAACTGTTAAGGACAGAGCTGGCAAAAGATCAAGAATAAGAGTTCAGCAGTTAAGACAATAGGCTTTTCTAGCCAGAAAGACCTGAGCTTGGGTCCTGGATCCCAGCTAGGACTTGGGAAAGTAGTGAAACTTCTCTCAGCCTCAGTTATTTCTCCCAGAAAATAGGAAAATAAACAAGGCTTATATCACTGATTTTTTGTGGGGATTAAAGGAAACAGTGCAGAGAAAGCAAAGCACTTGGCTCAGTTCCTAGAAGTACTGGATATATGTAACCTAACGATAATTGCATCTCCCACGATAATTACATCTCCCACGAGTGGGTAGTTTTCTATGCATGTATGTTATGTATGTATTTTGCATCATTATTCTATGTTTGTAAATTAGAGGGTGACTTAAGTGAAAAAGAAACCCTCCAGCAAACTACATAGCTGAACAGAACTGAATATGGAAAGACACTATCCAATTAAGTTATGTTAATTTCCACGAATCTAGTTTCTCCTCTCCATTACCATTAACTTAATTTGGTCCTTTATCACTCATTTGGATTATCAGAGCAGTTTCTGTTCAAAATCAAACATTGAGCGCATACTGTATGCCAGGTTCTGTGCTGGAACTTACTATAGAAAGATGATTATGGTGCAGTTTCTACCTGCAGTCTAGTGTGGGGAGCTGAGAGACACAGAATTTAAGGTGGTGTGGTGCCTTGGCATTTTGGGCATGGGGTGTGTGTGTGTGTGTGTGTGTGTGTGTGTGTGTTTAGGGGGGTGGTGGTGGTGAGGAAGCCTTCCAGGAAAGGGTGGTGCTTGACCTGGGTCCTCAAGCACGGTTAGAAGAGAGTCAGGGGAGAAAAATGCGGTGCACGAGGGACTCTTTCAGTCTGTGGTGTTTGCTACAGGATTAACTGCTAAGGAAAGGAGTGGAGAAAGGTAGGCTGAAAAGGTAGACAGAGACCAGCTCATAGAAGGCCTTCTATGTCCTTCTAAGGAGCATGGCTTTGCCCTGCAGGCAATGAGGGGATGCCAAGGATTTTTTTTTTTTTTAATTTTTATTTATTTATTTATTTTTGGCTGTGTTGGGTCTTCGTTTCTGTGCGAGGGCTTTCTCCAGTTGCGGCGAGCGGGAGCCACTCTTCATCGCGGTGCCTGGGCCTCTCACTGTCGCGGCCTCTCTTGCTGCGGCGCACAGGCTCCAGACGCGCGGGCTCAGTAGTTGTGGCTCATGGGCCTAGTTGCTCCACGGCATGTGGGATCTTCCCAGACCAGGGCTCGAACCCGTGTCCCCTGCATTGGCAGGCAGATTCTCAACCACTGCGCCACCAGGGAAGCCCGAGGATTTTATATAGAAAAGTAAAATGGGCTAACAGTGGTCTATGGTTTACTCTTCTCAGAGGCATTTAATTGCCCAGATCAGTGCAATGGGATTTGAGGGGAGTGTAATGTAAAGGGACAGCCGTTCATTGTTCTTGTCTGTCCTGCTCCCCTCCTTCCTTCCATGAACCTTCTTTCTTGTTATCACCCCTCACCCCAGCCTCAAAAGTAAATTTGGAATATAGGCCTGGCTCATCTTCCTGGCCATGGTGATTGGTGTGGGGATAGATAATGTGACTTCAGCTGGGCCAATCAGAAATCTTCCTGAGACTTTTCGGCCAGAGTAGAAAATTCTGTAGTCTCTTTGCAGTGCCACCAAGCTAATGGATGAGTCTAGGATTGCTGGCAGCCGCTTGCCTGCCACGGAGAGTAAGTCTATTAAAGACTAAAGGGCAGAGGTGACACTTGAAAGCAGAGCTAAATCCAGCTGTACCTGAAGGGAGGCGCATGGATTTTTTAATGTGCATAATTTCATTTTCAACTAAAAATCGGGTTTTAGTTTTATTTGCAACCAGAAGTAGGACTGAGGGATTTCCTGGATGTGAGACTTTCAGGGCCAAAACTGAGACAGTCCCAAGTAAACAGAAACAGTTGGCTATCCTAATACCAGGGGCAACCACAGAGGCTGGAGTCTAGATGGGACGTTTTCCAGTAGTTCAGTCAAGGGGTGATACATGCCTGAACTTGCAGTTGATGAGGAAAATCAGGGGTGGATTTTAGAAATATTTGGGAAATGAAATAGGCAAGACTGGATGATCAGATGTAAGGAATGAAGGGGAATTCTTGAATGCCTCTCAGGATTCCAGCTGGGGCAATTTAACGATGATACTGATGTCAATTAAAGTTTTGCAAGGGGAGATGGCTTTAGTCTTGGACACATTTTGTTTCAAGTCCTTGTGTGACTATCTGTTAAAAATGTCCAGTAGAATAGGTAAGTTGGATGCTTGGATAAAAGGTGGGCTGGATGTTTGGATTTGGGAATCCTCAGCGTATACTAACAGTGAGAGTGGATGAGCTCTCCAAGAATGGATAAAGTGAGAAAAGCGGCAGTGGGTCAAGGATAGAAACCTGGGACTGAGGGTGGGATTTTAGAAGGCAGACATAGGAAGAGGAGACAGAGGGGAAAAATGAGAGTCTGATGTCACAGAAGCTAGTGGGGCAGAATGGTGAGTTTACAGGAGAGAATAATTCCCATTGTTAGAGGGGTCCCTGAAGCAGAGACTGAAAGGTTCCATTGAACTTGGAAATTAAGAGTTCACTGTCTGGGACTTACCTGGTGGCACAGTGGTTGGGAAAGTGCCTGCCAATGCAGGGGACACTGGTTCGATCCCTGGTCTGGGAGGATCCCACATGCTGTGGAGCAACTAAGCCCGTGGGCCACAACCAGTGAGCCCGTGTGCCACAACTACTGAAGTCCGTGCACCCTAGAGCCTGAGCACCACAACTACTGAGCCTGTGTGCTGCAACTACTGAAGCCCACGCACCTAGAGCCCGTGCTCCACAACAAGAGAAGCCACCGCACCCGCGCACCACAATGAAGAGTAGCCCCCGCTCGCCACAACTAGAGAAAGCCTGTGTGCAGCAACAAAGACCCAACACAGCCGCCTCCAAAAAAAAAAAAGAGTTCACTGGCCGTTTTATTGGATGAAATCAGTTTTGCTCTGTTGGTGTGAGTAAAGCCACATTGCAGTTGATTGAGAGGATGGGAGGTGAGGAAGAGAAGACAAGGAAGGTGGACTACTCTTGGGAAATTTTGATAAGAAAGGAGAAAAGAGGATAAGGGGCTTCAGGAATAGCTGGAGGACTTGCTTCTCACCTGTGAGCCTGATGGAAGTTATTTGCTTGGGTGTGATGGAGACATTTGGATGTGGAAAGGTAGGAAGTTTTAAGAATTCAGGCCAAATGGCCCCGGCATGTTTTTGATGGGGAAGGCAGGATTATTTGCTTGATGGGAAGGAGATAAATAGGGGGGTTTAAGTAGGGTGATAAAGGTTTGGAATGGAGGAGTTGAACAAGGACCAATAAAAGAATTATAAAATGCTGCTGGAGGCTCAGCAGAGGTTAGAAACACTACTGCCACTTTTTCTCCACTAGTTCATTCTCCTTCTTCACTCTGTCTTTAAGAAAACAAGGCTTATCATGTCAAGACCCTGCTTAAACCACTCTACCAACTCCCTCCCCTTGCCTTTTATAATCAGTAGAAACTCTTAGCCTTTGTTGACTTGACTCAAACTTCCTTCCCGGCCTCATCAATATTCTCCTCCCCCGGCCTCATCAATATTCTCCTCCCCATACTCCTGCCACAGAGATCTGTTATCTGATAACCCAGACTTCTTTAGAACTTAGCGTTTGTACACACTTTTTTTGCTGCTGAGAATATCCTTTCCCTATTCTTCACTAACGAACTCCTACTCATCCTTCAAGGCCCAACTGATACAGTGCCTCCCCTGTGAAACCTTTTTTGACTCATTCAGGCAGGGCGACTTCTTGTAATAGCATTGATCACATTGCACAGTAATGCCCAACCCAATCCCCACCCTCACTATCTTGGGAGATCCTAGTCTTTTCTGGGTTTATCTTAGGACATACTTAGCATAGTGCTAGTAGGAGCTACCATATTCCCAGGAGGAGCTCAACAAATGAATGAATTCCTCTTTGTCCTGCTTCTAAAAATCAAATGCTGTGTTATTCACATTTAATGTCAAGTGGGGTATTTTTCTTTTTGTAGTTATAACTCATGAGACATTGTTGATACTTTGTTGAAGAACTTTGCTCATTTAATTCTATTAATTGCTTATATACAAAATACCTTTCTACAATTCATTTTTCCTTAAAAATTCTTTCCTGCCCTGATGATGAGTCAGTAGCTGAAGTATTGGGAAGTGATTCTTTAAATATCTTTTAAATATCTAGAATTATACTCGGCAAACCCACATACCCTTCTCTGACCCCATACTCTAAACTTTGGTTCTTTTCCTCCTGATTTTCAATTCAAGGAGGAAAATGTAAAATGACTGGGGGTGAAGATGGCAAAAAAGTGACCCAAAGTGAATTGCTCTCCTCCCCCAAATCTGTATAAGATTTAAAGCTAGAAGAAACGTTAACAATTACCTAGCCTAAATCCTTCTTTAAAAAATTCCTTTTTTTTCTGGAAACAGGAACAGGAGTCATAAAAGTCTTAAGGTTGCACAGCAAATTAGTGGCAGTCCAACTAGAACCCATATTTCCTGAGTCTAAGACATGTTTTTTCTCCTACTTCATACTGACAACTCATGAAAAAATGCAGTTTTTAAAAAAAGCATATCAAATGCACTTTTGGATCTCTGCGAAATTCCATTTTCTCATATGTAAAGTAGGGATAATAATAGTAGTGACCTCATGGGTTTGTTGTGAGAATTAAATGAATTAAGGGATGCAAAATGCTGGGAATAGTACCTGCCCATAGTAAGTGCCTGGAGTCTAGTATTGTTTATTTTTATTTAAGGTCCAGGACATTACGCTCTTGATTACTGAGGAACTAATTTGCTCACTTTACATTACTTAAGTTTATTTAAAGTAAAAAAAAATTTTTTGTTATTGAGTTCACGTGCAATATTATGTTTCAGGTGTACCACATAGTGATTCTATTAATTTTAAATGTTATACTCCATTTATAGTTGTTATAAAATATGGCTATATTCTCTGTGCTGTACAATATATCCTTGTAGCTTAATTATTTTATACATAGTAGTTTGTACCTCTTAATCCCCTACTCCTATATTGCCCTTCCCCCCTCCATCACTAGTTTGTTCTCTATATCTGTGAGTCTGTTTCATTTCTGTTATATTCACTAGTTTGACCCCTCATATAACTGATATCATACAGTATTTGTTTTTCTCTGTCTAAATGCACTTAGCATAATACCCTCCAAATCCCATCCATGTTATTGCAAATGGCAAAATTTCATTCTTTTTTATGGTTGAGTAGTATTCCATTGACTATATTTATATACCACATCTTCTTTATCCATTTGTCTGTTGATGGACACTAAGGTTAATTCCATATCTTGGCTATTGTAAATAACGCTGCTATGAACATTGGGGTGCGTGTATCTTTTCAAATTAGTATTTTTGTTCTTTTCAGATATATACCCAGGAGTGGAATTGCTGGGTCATATGGTAGTTTTATTTCTCACTTGATTAATTTTAAAATTCCCAAAGTTATTTTGCCTCCCTTCCCCCCACCATTCAAACCATGCTACAGTTATGAAGACAGACTATGGGCTGTAGAATCTAGCTGACGCGGGTGTGTGGAATTAGGGTCTGTACTTCTTAGTTGTTGGATCCTGCGTAACTCGCTTGACTTCTCTGAGCCTCAGTTCCTCAACTGTAGCATAGTTAAATAAAGTCTACTTTCCTTTCAAGAGTTGTTGTGAGGCTTAAATGGGAGGATACATGTGGAGTGTCCAGCTCTGTGTCAGTGTTTGGTCCCTCCTTTCCCCAGGGCCTCACACAGATGTCTGTAAATATCAACAGATGTATGAGCTATATTGAAATGTACTTCATTGATGTCAGATCTACAAGGGTTTATCTACAATAAAGCAATTCTAATGCGTTGGCCATGGGAAAATGTCTCAAGGTTAAAAGTAGGAAGGATCTGCTGCACATGGATGATTCTTGGCGTGCAGTTCTCCAAAGGGATGCTTGTCTTCAGATATACTATAAAGCTTCTTTACCATCTTTGCTACATCCAAGTACAAGCTGTGCTATTATACACCCACATTTTTGAAAATATAAATTGGCTTACTTTTTATTTAAATCTGTTTTAGAAGGAAACTGTATATCACAACTTGCTCAGTGAGTGACTGCTTTTCCCCTGCCCCCAACATATCAACTTACAGATCCACAGGGTCTTTGTGATGTCACATGGTTAATGTCCTATGTCAGGACCAGATCTGAGGTCTTTTTGTGGCTGGAGCTCTCTCTTCTATCACTAAGCTGTGTGTGTGTGTGTGTGTGTGTGCGTGTGTGTGTGTGTGTGTGTGTGTGTGTTAAGATGGCATGATTAGATCTAGAGACCAGGAGTAGCAATTTGCACATAGATGTCTCAACTGCAGATTTAACGTGCAAATTCGAGACCTTACCATTATATATCTCGGCCATTCCAATTACTTGCTTTCATTATTGAATAGATTACCTAGGAGGATTTATAGGGTATAAAAATGCTTTGTATGTAAAATTAATTCTCAATACACCTAAAACTTTATGATTAACTTCTGCTCCTTTGTGCTAAGCATTGCTCTCTCCATAGTTCTATTTTATAGCGTCAGTTGTCTTCTACAGATTAATATATTAAGTCATATAGCATTTCAGGATACACTTATTTGGACTGCATTTTCTTCCAGTGCAGAGAAAATATTGGTTTCTTAAAAAATTAATAGTTGAGGTGAGGGTTCCTGAGACCAACTGTATATGTTTGCCCAGGACTGGCCTATAGCTAAATGGCCTTTAATAGATGTGATTGACTCAGATAAGGAATTGGGGAAGCATCTGAAGGGAAAGGTTATTTGCTGCTCACAGTGGCAAAGGGGTAGAGTAGCAAGCAGGGCCATGCTCTGAAAGCAAGCTAAAGGCAATAGTCATGCCAGGTTGTGCAAAGATGGCTTAGAGCTGACGGCAGGACAGGTTCTACAGAGTCAGAGCCGTGAGCCCAAAGTCTGTAAATCTAGACATAGGGACTCAAAAGACTGTCTACCTAGCCCCAAGTAAGAAGGCTTATGGTGAAATGTCCATATGTATATGTGTAACAGACCCTTGCCAATGAGAAGCTGGTCACAGCGCGTGTCCAGGAGAGCTGGACCTGCATCTCCACATTTAGCTCCCACGTTACCAGCAGGCTTGAGTTCTTTGTTCATACCATTAAGGTTGCATACCATTTCATCTGCCACGTTTACTTACTTAGTCTACCCATTTCAGCTTCATTGTCCTCCATTCCCTTATCCCTACCCAAGTCCCATCTACCACCCCCAATACAATTGTCTTCCACTGAAAGTCACAGGAACTTCTGGTAATTTGGTCTGAGCCAATGAGAGAGCTGGTCAGTTGCTGCCTATTTTTCATGATCCATGTGTCTAAATTCTTCAGTCCTTTCCTAGGAAGGCCTGAGTGGCTATCTGTCTTTTGCCCCTACCCTTTGTAGTGTGTGAGTGCTGGTTCTCGGAAGCAGGGGCCATCTCTTTAGCTTGCCCAGCCCATAACCTTGTTGGCTGCCTTCTCCCCGGCTTTCTGGATGACGTTGTCCCTCCCTTCATCTCTGTGGGAATCCCAGCTCTGGAGGAAGAGACTGGGCAGGAGGCAGGGTCCCTTCAGCAAACACTGAATATGAGTCTTCAAGTCTGATGACCTTTCCATTTGTTGTCTGTTTCTGTGGTCACAGCCGGGTCTCAGGATGGGAAAGAGCCTTCCACACATAGTGAATCACTACGCCACTCCTCCTTAACAACGTCCACTGCCTTCCTGTTGCTTGCAGGGTAAGTGGTATGGGAGACGCTCTGCACACTAGCTTTGAGCTCACTTTTCTCCTCCTCCTGTCATTCCCTCCCAAGACTTCATTCCAACACATACGGGGTTTCTTCGTCTCTCAAGACCTAGTTCAAACACCACCTCCCTTGGAAGCCTTCTCAGACTTTGCTGATATGGAGGTAGCCCTCCTTCCTCTGGGCTCTCACGGCACTGTGTGCTCACCTGAGCTCAGGCACTTTGCACACGGTACTGTAATTATTAGTTTATATATTGGTTATTCCCACCCTTCCTTGCCCTAGACTGTGAGCTTCTTACGGACTGGTGTGAGCCTTATTCATCTGGGTGTAATCAGAGCCTGAGTTCCATACCTGGCTCTCAGCAGGTGCTCAGAAAATGTTAACTGAATGAATGCAGGAAAAGGGGAAGAGAATTGGTCTTCTGTTAATTTATTGAGCAAAATACAGTAGGAAGATTCAATAAGGCACTGATCCAGTAAAGAGAGCAACGGTGCTTTAATGAAACTTCTTTCAAATCTGTGAACACGTTAGCTATGAAGTAAATGCTTTTATTCTTTCCGCAGAACAGATTTCCAAACAATGATCACAATGTTTAGGTTAATAAGATGCTGGACAGATGAGTAGTCAAAGGATGTTATAAAACAACAATCCCATCAACTATATATCAAATGCAAATTTACTGAGACATCAAGAGAATGTATGTTTATAGTTACATGGCTATAAACAAGACATTATTACAGTAATCAAGTCCATAAAACTAGAAAAAAAAAGCCATATAACAAAAAGGCCTTTCATAAGCGATTAAATGAGCACACACAATAGACAAACCAGTTCTATATTTGAAGCAGCATATAGCACCAACATGTTGGCAGGACCAGTAGAGGGGTAGTAGGCTGCTGGATGGAACAGGGGGATCTCGGCCATCATCTACTTCAAGGCCCATTTTACAGATGGTGAAATGGAGGCCCAGAGAGATGGAGTGCCTTGTTCAAAGTCACACAACACAGGGACACAGGATTGGCTAGACAACGAACGATCCAGGCCACCCAGCTCTAGGTAAGTGTTAATTTAACATACAGATAATTCTACTTGATTCAATGTATTTTTTTCCTATTAACAGATCTACCATAAAAAGTCAATACAAGTCCTAACACACTCTGGTATTACGTTTATTGAGAAAGGACTGACATGTACTATGATTTACTTCTTGGGACTACATAGCTGTTAAAATTCGGAGTTATCACTCAGATGACACTCTCTTAGGTGCAAACTGACTGAGAAGAAGGAATCTGAAGGGAAAGTTTGGCACATCCTGCACTACCTAAACTAACTTATGCCTCAAAATTACTAAATTGTTGGTATAATTTTTTTTTCTGATAGTTGAAAGATTAGTAAAGCACAAAAGTAGTCCCAATAGGGAGAAAGCAAATCAGGTCTTTCCTTTAAAGGGTAAGTATGGCACTTTTCATTTTAATAATAAGGTAAAGAAATGTAAAAACCTGATTCTTATTTAGAAAAAAACCTATAGCTGTGAACCACCTGGTATAGAAAGTGTTTCTCTATTTAAAAAAAAGTGTTTCTGTAAAATACTTTGGAGTCATGAAATTCTGTCTAGCATATCTTGCCATGGTCCTGAGGCCTCAATTGGACAGATTTATGATACACTAATGAAGATATAAGAATGGAAAAAGAGATCACTGTTAACAGAAGCAGCACTAAAGACAAAGTATAGTGAACATATTTAAATAGCTTCATAGATATGAAGGCAAGAAGTTGCATGCACATAAGTGATTAGGTGTGTCATTATAGTCGTAGTTGGAAAAAGTAACACACACTGGGCATTTGTCTGTCATCATCAAAAACCAGTTGCTGCCGAATAGTTAAACTGTGGCTTTACAAGTAGAATAAAGCCTTGATAAATAAAAGTGACTTCTGCATATTATATATATGTATACATATATTATATTTTTCTCACACAGATGTCTAGTTATAAGTAAATCAACATTTAGCTACAATTTTTCTCCCCCTTGGGTCCAGCATCAAAGGATTTGATATCACTTTTCTTAAACATACCCTACACCTGGTTAGGAAGTTACATGATTTTCATACTTGTAGCCTTTATGATATCTGGCCAGCAAAAATAAAAATGAAATCTCCTGGGACCTCAAGTCCATTCCTTACCACTACAGGCATGTTAACAAATATATAGCAAACCATACTTGTTTTCTGTTACGTAAAAGAACATGTTTTAGTACTGAAGAATAAACTATGCTTGCTACCAAAAATGTGTACATAGCAGTATAATAAAAGTAATTTCATGAAAATATTTTGTAACAAGCTACATTATAAATATTTAAAGAAACATGGTAAAAATCAGAGTGAAAATAAGATTAGTGTTCTGAAACTATCAGTAGAAAAATATACTTATTAAAAAAAAAGAATGTCTCATTAAGTGAAGCTGTAAATGTAAAGTTGTCTTATTAATGTACATTTCAAATATCACCTTTTGAAAGGAAAAACCGTTCTCTCTCCAACAGGTGCCTATAATTTACTTGGAAACTGGGCGTTTTGCAGAACTAAGGGTAGATGACAAGAGGGTAACAGCGGTGGCGTGATTTCCACATGGTCCTGGAAGAGTGAGGGCCGTTCACAATGCTGAATAGGCAGGTGACTTGGGGAAATACGGAATATATTTGAGCAGTTTGGAAACAGTACTGCATTTGTTCACCCACAATTAGCATAATACTCCTCAAAGTTCAGACATTAGATTTTAAAAGGGGCTTGCACTGCAGGGCGAGACTGTACAGAACTAGGGAAAACCGTTGTAAATAATTCCTTCTTGGGGAGGAATCCTTTTTGAGAATATTTTAAATCGTTCATTAGTAGTTGTTTTTAATGAACTGAAGCTGAATTAAAATATCAAAGGTCTAGTGTATGGTTTGGGCCCATAAACAAGCATTTAAAAAGACCCTCTCTTCCTCTTTGATAAAGTTAACATACCCTCTGGCCACAGGAGATGCCTTCTTTTGGCATCCCCACTGGAAATTCTGAGGATGTGTGGCAGTGCCATCATGCCCAGAGGAAAATCAAGGAGCCCAACACCACCCAGCTGCTGGAACCGTGGGCCCAGGTAGCGAACCACTGAATCCCAGCCTCTCTCAGATGGTGTGAGGACAAGCTAGGGATGACGCTGACGCTGCAGATATTTGAAAAGAGCTTAAGTAAGTTAAGTGTCTGATACCTTTACGTTCTTTTTGTATGTATGTTTCTTCCCCATCATGATCTGCCCACTTGGGGCTGGGAGGTGAACATGACCTCTGAGGACAAGTTCTGGCGGCAGAGGAAAGATGGAGGGGAGGCAGAGAAAGTGAGCTAAATCACAAAGTTGGGCCAAGGAGAGCAGCTGTTTTTCACGCATTCCTGCTCCTCTCTTGGCCGGGCTCACGGATGCTCTGTCTCGCTCCCAGCGTTAGAGTGGAAATTTCAGAGGTGTCTGTCTACCCCTGCTCCAGAGAACGTGAGCCCCGGGGCACAGCTGCCCAGGGTACTCCCCAAGGGCCTCCTCCCCTTTTCTAGATGCAGGATCACTGAAGCCCGAAAGCCCTTGGTGAATTAATACTCATATCATAAAAGGGCTTTTCGTTCAGTTTTTAAATTTTAATTGGCACAGTTTACTGTAGCCTAAGAGGTCAGCAAGATTTCAAGAGGAGAGAGATGACTTCATTACTCAATTACAATGAATGCAGTCTTTAGGGTGTTCTTTACTTTTTGTACAATAACTATAAGAAAAGAATTTAATTCTACCCCCACACAGCTCAAGATAAAGGTATAACTTCTTCTGGAGTTGAACTGATGGTCTGGAGAGAGAGACATTTTAATAGGGAAATAAGCTTTGAGATGTGTATATACAAACACACATATATATATACACAAAACACTCCTCACCCACATATACTGTACAGATTGGCATAACCCTATTAAGAACATACTATGATAGAAAGGCTTTAGGACAAGTTATTCTTGGCATTTTAATCGAGACGAGTCCTTAGGTAATTTAGGTCTTAACTGGATCATTCACATATTTGTTTTTTTAAAAGGCCAGACCAACTTTCCTTCAGCAGTAACCCAATATGACACCAGAGTTAACAAATGGAAAACAAGATTGTTATTCTGTATTAATTCACTAAAGGGCATTTTAGAGAAAGGACAACTTGGAAAACAAAGACTTCCGAGTCCATGATTCCAAGTTAAGAGCATTTTAGTTATTAGCAGTGGTTACCGAATAAGCCGAAGGTAAATCTTTTCAAGGAGCTGCTCATCGTTTGCTTTGTTGAGAAGAGGGGAGGAACCACTTCACTACTCCTCTATAAGATGATGCAGGTCTTTTTATCCTTGAAAGGGTTTTCTGAAGTTGGTATCCCCATCAGCAGAGGGTCATTCCTCGCATGTTCCTCGCAGTAGGACATGAGGTCCGCTGATGCTTTTGAAACCTGGTGTGTAGACAGACCAAAGCAAACAAAGGAAATATTTACAGGATACAATGAGAGATGATCACACTAAGTGAAGTAAGTCAGACAGACACATACCATATGATATCACTTATATGTGGAATCTAAAATATGGCACAAATGAACCTATCATCTACAAAACAAACAGACTCATAGACATAGGGAACAGACTTGTGGTTGTCAAGGGGGAGCGGGGGAGGGAGAGGGATGGACTGAGAGTTTGGGGTTGGTAGATGTAAACTACTCTATATAGGCTGGATAAACGACAAGGTCCTACTGTATAGCACAGGGGACTGTATTCAGTATCCTGTGATAAACCATAATGGAAAAGAATATATAAAAAAAAAAGAATGTCTATATGTGTATCACTGAGTCACTTCGCTGTAGAGCAGAGATTGGCACAAAATTGTAAATCAACTATGCTTCAATTAAAAAAAAGTTTTTAAAAAAATTTACAAACTTGAAAGGTATTTGAATGCTAACCCACTGGGTGGAAGACTGTTGGAGAATAGGATAACCCAAGTATCACTCCCAGATTGTTACTTAAAGAGGGAAAAGTACTTCTAAATGGAGAAATCTGGCAGATAAGGCCTTCCTTAACCAAGTGATCAAACTGACATCAGATGTCTCTTGGAGTGAGGGCAGACGACTCGCCACCAGCCAGCTAGTATTTCTGCCCAAACTTTTAGCCTGAATTTGATCGTCAGCAAACAATCCCATCTAAAGTGAGGGCCATTCTGAGAAGTGAGTGGCCTGGAATCTTTGAAACTGGACTACGTGTGAGATACTATTAGCAGCTGATCCTGAATTTTTTAATCATTGTACTGTGGTTACGTAGAAGAATGCCCTTATACTTACTTAGGTGACAGATGGTGAAGTATTAGGGGTGAAGCGTCACAATGTTTGCAAATAACTTTCAACAAATTTAAAGAAAAAATTATGTCAGTTTTGTGAGTATGTGTGTGTAGAGACAGAGAGAAAACAAGTGCGGTAAAATGCTAATTAATTGGTGAATCTTGGTAAACAGTATATGGGTGTTTGTTGTTACGACTCTTCCACAGGTTTGAAATTTCTCAAAATAAAAAGTTGGTGGGGGAGGGGGAAAAAAGAAAAGTGTCTGTGATTCCAAGGAAGGTTGTATCTTAGTTTCTATCCAATAACAAATCGATTAGAATGCAGAACAGAGTTAAAGAACCGAATTATGGGCTCGGAGCCAAAACTCAGACTAGAGCCAAATTCTAGTAGAGCTTGAAGATTTACTGTTAAAGATTGGGCTTGGGGGAATAAAAAGAGGGACAAAGCCAGCATGGGAAGATGCAGTACCTTACTGTGGCATGAGTTAAAAATGGAAATACCACACCCTGTTCAGAAGTCTGGGTGGGAGACCCGTTAGGATAATCAGATCAGTGTCCTCAGGCCAGGGGCACAGGCAGCCTCCTGTTTTGAAGACAGGTGACTATCTCTAGGCCCAGAGGAATTTATCAGGTGACTGCTTCAGTATCTAGGAAACGGCCATTACTCACAACATTCCAAGGCACTCACCGCCTAGCCCTCTCTGGGGGTCTGGGGGAAAAAAGACTTCAAAGTCAGGTGACCCAACAACTGCCTTCTGGTTTCCTCCAGATCTCAACTAAGGCTGGCGATACTTACCCTGGGTTGCAGACTGTGGTCGTCAAAGTCCGCACACACTGAAAAACCCACCTTCTCCTAAAAAGGACACCTGGTTGTTGACTTGTTATACGAGGCCACCTTGGCTGCACTGATAACGCTAGAACACTTCATACATTCCAGAGGGAGGACGAGGGTGTTTATAAAGTCCACCTGGAACCCCTGTCCCGAGGGAGAACACAGTGACAGAGGGCTCGACCATGTGCGCTCAGGGAAGGCAGGTCCCCAGGAAATCCTGTCACGGGCTTTAGGTTTTCTGTCCACACAGCCTCACTCAGACACTCTGGCTCGCCAGTGCTATGTTGAAATGAGAGTGAAGATTCGGAGACTCTCAGCTGGCTCGGGGAAAATCCTGGCACCTGGTCCAATTACATGGCATCCCACCTTCTCAGAAAAGTGGCCCAGCCTTGGGAGGGCAGAGGGAGCCGGTCAGAACACACGTCTGACCCACTCAAGGCTCTTACCTTTATTCTCTCGATGGAGGCTTCCATTCTCAACTGCTGCACAGTCCTTCTCGCCTGGGCGATGTTGTTGGTGCTGGCCGTCTTGCTCGACATCTTCAGTTACGGTTTCACCTGAAATCTGAAGAGAACTTTTTTTTTCAAAGGTGAAGAACAGTCATCTTTAAGTTGCTTAGACATTCATAATGCTTTGAGGGGGAAAAGGATGCACTCCCGGTCACCACAGCCTCTTGGAGGCTGCTACCACAAAGCCCCTCAGCAATGGGAGGGGCGGCCTCAGTTTCTAAGCTTGTAATCCTTTTGAGCACCTTCGTGAATCTTTCGTCTGCAGAAACCCAGTACCAGTAGTTTAATCCATGCGCCCCATATACAGCATAAAGTAGCGTTTTCTAAGGGGAAACAAACACAAACATCTGTGGTAGTTACCAGGCCTCTGGCCAACGTGGACCATGTTCCACGTGCAGGTTAACATTACTGCCCTGTACGTTAATAGGAGGTTTGATTTCATTTCGTTTTGGCTCTCTTACCCAACTATTACACTGATACAAATCCTGGCAACAGAAAAGGGCAGAAGAGAGTGCTTCTGGAGAAGTCTGCACAAAGGGTGCATTTTTAGGTGCTATCAAGATTTGCAGTCGTTTGGAGAATGTTAGGCAGATAAGGAAGCCTTTATTCAGGAAAAAGTGGGAACCTTTCAGCTGAAAGACTCTCAATGACAGATCCACAGCAAAAGTCACATGGGATACAGCCTCAAGCCTGAAATATTTAATGGAACTACATCAGCACCTCCCCCCTTGCCCCACCCCTTTGACCTCTCTGGCTTCATCCTGGGGGCCAGGGCACTGGCTAATCCCACACCCCCATCACATGTTTGTGGGCCTGCCCTCTGCCTCTCTCTCCCGGTGAAAAGCAAAGGAAACATCCCGGACCTTGAGCTTCGACCAGTCTAGTTGCCCAATGGCACAGTCCAAGGGGAAGGCAGGCTGGGGAAAAGCATTGCCTGGTGCCCCTGCCATATATGGCTAAGTTCTCTCTTGGCGCGGTGGCATTGGAAGACATCGCAGAGCTGGCAGCGCCGGCAGTTTTATGAGTCAGAGCAGGTGGACAGTAGGTGTGCCTCGCCGGCGCTATGCAAGGGCTCAGCAAAGTCTGAGGGCACCGTGGCGCCAGCAGCAAACGCAGGCTGACTCAACCTTCTGGAGGGGCTGCAGGTGCACAAGGCATATCTGCCATAAAGGCTTACACTAGACAAGGCTGCCGAAAACAGCAACCCACAGCTCCTGCGGGGTCCACCGGAGTTCTACCGCGCTCAGAATGCTTCCGATGGCTGAGTTCAAGGACTTGGGTAGGGCTTGTACCTTCTGAAGTCAGAGGCAGCTTTGGGTCAAATGCCCAAATAAAACTGTGCTTTTAACTGCGTGCAGAACTTTGAAATCCAGCCTAATTAGCAAGCTTCATGTTCCTGGTTTGGACCCTACCTCTTCCAGTTACTTAACCTCTATGAGCCCATGTTTTCTCATTTGTAATATAGGGATACTATTGTTTTTGAGGATTCAATTCACTGGTGCACATGCAGCGTTTAGCATAGGACCAAGGCACGCCATACACAGCAGCTGCTATTGTATTTATCCTTGGGGGTCACACCCAGCACAATGAATGGGAATCCCCTGTGCACCTGTCTGCCTCCCCCCGGACAATGGGCCTCCAAGCGTTTTGACCGACTGGTCTGGGGGTGCTATGGGCATGGGCCCCAGGCAATTCTGCTGCACTCTGGTGTCAGGGCAGAATAGAATGGCTGGAAACAGCCCACTAAGGATTCCCCTAGCATAAGGGAGCCCAAGCCGTGCAGGAACCTGGGAGGAGCCTTCGTGAGGCAGGGCACGGTGGCCTTGCCTTGGGCGACCTGGTTACAACACACTTCCCGACAAGCTGCCTCTTCCTCAGATTCCTGGGGCACTCATCCTGCCCCACCCAAAGGAGAGGCTGAGGGTCTCCTCCCAGTGACTTTGCACACACCCAGCGGTCTGGCCCAGCCCTTCTGTGCTCCCAGCAAGCACCTGTTAACAGAGCCTTTGAAATGGGTCTAAGGCAGCAGGCAGCCTTTCTGCGAACAGTTTGAAGTGCCCTGATTCACAGCGCGCTGGTCCTCGTTTTGTTCCCTGTAGCACGTTAAACTGGGCTCCCCTGCCAGCTGGCACCGGTTCTGAGGATTGGCCCCCAGCCTTCAGAGTGCGAAAGTGACACCCTTTCTGAGTTGCCTGTGGTTTCCAGGCTGCACCCTTAGGACTTTCTAAATGTTCCCTTTGCAGGAAAATAACGCCAAGCAGTCTCTTCTTCTCAACCTCTAGGGCATAAAGTTTCCAAGGCCTGGGCAAGTTTTCCTGTAACTGCAGAACATTTCACACACGTATCAGGACTGGGTCAGCCATGGCTCCTCCCACCCACACGGCTGTAAGCAAATAGTCCACAATTAGGCTTTAGTTATAAAATGCTTGGGTAGGTCCTCCTAAAATTGGTGAGAAACTCTGCATCTGGTACACGGACGACTTACTTCCTGACTGTATTATAGTCACGATTATAAACAGCCAGTGGTTCACAGTTCATGCTTGCCAGCTTGGGGCTCTTACAGCTTTCCCCACTTCTGACATCTGTGTTCTGACCTGCTCCTTCACAGACAGCCCTCTCCCTATCCCTCAGATAGCTTCCTGCTCCCTTCTGCTGGGGATCCCTCTAGAAAAAGTTGTACACTGGGCCACTGGTAAAGAACATAATTTCTTTACCATAAGTCAAATCAAAATTATGTCATTTTAACCTAAGGAGCCTCTGCAAGGAACTCGGTGGGCTGAGCTGCCTCTCGTGTATGAAAGCAGGGTCACGGCTGCTTGATGTCTGAGCGGTGGGTGGTGTTTACAGGAGCAGGAGGTCTCGCTGAGGACGTCCTCCCCACTTGCAGCTGCTCTGCATTGCCTCAACGGCTGGGCTGGGGCAGAACCAGACCGAGAGGCTGGGACACAAACATCTCTGAGCATCTCTGCACCCTCAGAGGGTGTCTTTGGTCTTCCCTCAATGCACGGGTGTCTGGCTGTTTGTCTGTGCTACTACTTGGATAAAAAACTTGCTTTATTCTTACTCCAAAAATAGCTTCCAAGACAAACAGCACCCGATGTATAGAATCTTAGAGCACACACATACTGTCATCTGCATTCATCTGTGAAGCCTCACTCTCAGCCTGAAAGGTATATTACTTTTTCATCCTCGTTTTATAGATGAGGCAACCAAAATTAGAAAAACTTGCTCCAAGTTAATCCAGCTCACAGCCTTGAACTAGCTTTTAAGCCTCTCCACCCCAGAAGCCACACTTCCTATTGTATCAAGGAAAGGATGCAATTCCAATTAATTTGATTCGCAAATACTCTGGACATCACTGAACAGTCTACAATGTGGTTCTCATCAAGGGCGACCTTGACACTCCATGACCTAGAGTTGTGGCCTTGCTGATGGCTTCACGTTTGTGCAACACCCCTTCTGGTGCAGAAGGCATCTGCTTGTCTGTCTAGTGCCCTGGAAGACAGGTCTCCCCTCTCATATCCATAAGCTAAGTGAGAATGTTCTCACTGTGGCTATTAGGCAAGGACTGAGGTCAACTTCTGGCGTCACTGGATAACCCACCCAGAAGGGCCCAGGCCTGTGCCTGCCTGTGCAGACACCCAGGTTTGATAAAACTCTGGCTATTGCTTCTGCAGCCTTGTTTCCACTTTTACATGTGGCCGAGAGATTTGAATAAACATAAGTAGTATTTAGCTATTCAAATACTTTGCATTGGTTTTAATGCTCGTAGTCATCTGAATTCTCAGCTTCCTAGAAATTCCTAGGAACAAGGTGTCACATTAGGGAAATGTGGGCATTCTAATCTTTGTCTAGAGGGGCCTGAAGCAGGGAGAGGAGGGTGGGGATGGAAAGTGTGTCACAGAGTACACTCTGGGAGGAAGGCACCAGGAAGCCCCAGGATCTGAATCACAAGTCATCATGGCCTGGCCAGTAACTGAATCACTGGAGTGAAGCCAACTTTCTGAGCAAACACACCCCTTGTGGCTGTAATAAAAGAGCAGGATGCAAAAAAAAAAAAAAAAAAAAAAAAAAAAGACAGCAGGCTACCACTTACCCTCTGATCCTGCCTTCAACTATCAATATCTTACCCCAGCTCTCTGCTCCTCATCTGCTAAAGGGGACGGCAATCTATCTCACAGGCTTGTTGGGAGGACAAACAGGAGCACCTAGCACTAATGCACCTGGAACACACAGCCGTTTAAGTGCTGGGCCCCTAGGCTTGTTAATAAGATGAAAACCACGTGTTCAGTGGGAAACAAGGGAAAAATTCAGACAGTAAAAGAAGAGTTTCAAGGTAATGTGATCAGGTAGCAACATCTACTGACAGGGTCTTGGAAGGAGTTTAGGGAGTGGACAGTCAGGCCCCCCAGGAACTGGTTTTCTATTTTCATGAACACTTATTATTTTCTATCAGAGCCTGCAGGCTGAATCCAGACTGCAGATGTGTTTGGTTGGGTCCCACAGAGGGTTAACTAAATTGTGTGTGTGTGTGTGTGTGTGTGTGTGTGTGTGTGTGTGTGTGAGAGAGAGAGAGAGTGAGAGACAGTGAGAGACAGTGAGAGAGAGAGAGAGAGAGAGTGAGAGTGAGAGAGAGTGAGAGAGAGAGAGAATGCGTGGTTTTTTTTTTTTGAGAGCTCTCATATGTATCACTAATATTTTATTCTAAAACAAGATACCAATCAAATTGTGTGTGTGTTTTAACTTTAATTGTCAACACTTGAAGAGATTTCTCCTTAAAAAGAAAAATCAGAAAATCTTACACAGGTGGGCTGGATCTGAGTAGAGGCATGCCTGCCAGCCCCTCTATTTGAACTTGTGGCACAGCCTTTACACTGTGCCTCGGATATTTAGTTCCTGGGACATGCTCAAGGATTAGGCCAGGGGACTTGGACTCATCCCTGCCCCTGCCCCTTCCTACCTTTGGCGCCCTGCGCGTGACCTGTAGCCTATCTCAGCCTCCACTTTCTCATGGGAAAAATGGGGATAATAATACTTTTCTATCTCCAAGGACTGTTACGGCATCAGATAAAATAAGCATGTGAGTGTAGTAAACATAGAGGACACTCCTGCTGAGCGTTTAGTAGCTGCATCCCCTGATCACAGCCCATGGGAAGTCCTCTGAGCACCTGCAGGCCCTGACATTCTCCCCTCCTCCTGCTGTACCTCGCTAGTGCAGGGTGGGAAACTACCTCTCCCAGTGTAACCAGCTGAATTGTATCCCCCCAGAATTCACAAGGTGTAGTCCTAACCCCCACCCCAAACAAAGCTCGCAGGCAGTGAGGCCAAGGGTAGTTGAACCTGTGACTGGCTGGCTGCATGTCCTGCCCTGCTCCCGTCCAGTTCCGAGAACACAGAGCGAAAGGAACAAGTTGCTGGCCTAGGGGGATGGAAAATAAGACGGACAGATGAGGGAGGGCTGCACAGAACGGTGGAAGACATGCTTTGGGATAGGGAAGAGACAATGAAGTGACAGTGATATTCCTTTCTAAGACACGTATGTGTAGGCTCAGAATCAGCAGAGTGAAAAAGAAAGAGAACAGCTCTCTCTCAAAACCTCAACAGAGCTCTGCCTCTAAAAGCAGATGCTTTTAAACTTGCTAACCCTTCGAAGTCTTTGTCTGCTATCTTTGATTAGTAGATTTTACCTGCCATCCAGGGCACATGTCCTTGAATAATGATGATGGTGATGAAGATGTTATTGCTATTGTTATGATGATAAAATTCAAAAAACTACCACCACTTACTGAGTACTTAGTATGTGCCAGGTAAGTAAATTCCAAGAATCATTTCATTTAATCTTCTTAGAGGTGAATTCTTTTATCATTTCTGCTTTATAGATGAAGCACAGAGAGGTTAAAAAAATCTTGCCGAAGATCACACTGATTTACGTAGCAGAGCTGGGACTCAGGGCCACCTGACTCTCAAGGTCATCCTCTCTGTCGCCACTCTATACTGCAGGCCTCTGAACATCAAAGACACAAGGAAGGAATCGGGAGAAAGCAAGGCCAAGCGTCAGCCAGAAGCACTGGACAAAGAAGACAAGGCCTCCCTTTAGGGCCTCCTGCTCCTTCAGATAGGTGGTTTCCATAGCAATGACGGTAGAAGTGGGGAGTTCAATGGCCTTGAGAGAAGATCTAAGTGAAGGACAACTGGTTGCTCTTATTTAAAAGGACTGCCCCAGATTCCAGGTAGGGCTACTGCTAAAGACGCAGGATGGTCCCATCATCCTCCTGTGCCCTAGCTAAGCTGGCAGGGAGCCATGAGAATGAGCCAATCCTGGGTAATAAATCCAGAGGAGAGAGCTGCATAGCCTGAGCAGCTGCTTCCTAACTTCACTGTGTACCTAGAGCACCTGGGGCATTTGTTAAAGAAAATCTGATTCAGTATATCTGATGCAGAGCCCAAGAAGCTGTATTTACAAGCTTTCTAAAGGATTCTGATATAGGTCCTCCTGAGAAACACCAGTGATGATTATTAGAATCTCTGCCTCTTGGTTCGACCCATGTTTATTTCTGCCTGGGTCTTAGAACAGGTCAGTTTAAAAGAATGCCACTTCCTACCTATGCTTAACTTTTCAAAGCTCTGAACAAGTCCTGGAAAATTCTAACTTCTTCTAATGACCTTAACCTACAGGATTAACCCTCCTTCAGTCTGAAACAGTTCTTAGCATTTAACACCCTTTGTAACTCAAGTCTAAATTTGTTTTCCTAACAGCTACTTCCTTTTGGAAAGTGTCTCCTCCCTGGCTTCCGTGACGCCAGACCGTCATGTTCTTGCCTGTCTAATGCTACTCCTTTCTACAGCTCTTGTTCCTTCTTCTGAGTTTGGTTTTCTCAGGGGCCCAGTCCTGGAGGGCTGGTGTAGCAGAGTGAACAAGAGCCTTTAGAGTCAGATAAATTCGAATCCTGGCTCATCACGGACTACCCCACGTTGTTTCACTTCTCTGACCTTCAGTTCCCTCATCTGTAAAATGGGAAGGGATAATAATAGTACCTACCTAACAGGGTTGTACCAGGAGGATATGAGAGAACATATGTAAATTACTCAGCACCTGCCTGACCTACAGTGGTCCTCAGTGACGGTAAGATGCCTTACCCATAAGGATTGTAGCTAAGACCAACACACTTCACGTGCATACAGCCCTGACCCTTTACCTTAATTCCAATGTCTAAATAAAAAAGCCTATCTCAATTTACACTCGAATGCTGCACAGCTGCTTCAAACACAACACACCTAAAACCCAATGCAACATAGCCGCCTGCCCCCAATCTTTCTCATGTCCCTTTCTCAATGAGTGACACCACCGTTGTCCTGGTCACGAGGCATCCTTTTGCATTAGCCCTCCTTCCAATTCCTAAAACCAAGCTTTGTCCAATAGAAATGTGAGCCACATATGTGAGGTTAAATTTTCTAGTAGCCACATGAAAAAAATTAAAAAGTGAAATTAATATATTTTATTTAGCCCAATATGACCAAAATTAAAATGTAAATCAATGTTAAAAAATCGAGATATTTTATTCTTTTTGGTACTAAATCTTTGAAGCTCAGCGTGCGTTTTGCACTTACAGCACATCTTGATTTGGATGAGCCACATTTCAAGTGCTCAGCAGTCACAGCGGCCTTATTGAACAGCATAACCTTAGACTCTGGCACTTTCTAAATTCTTTTGATTCCTACTTTGACAAACCCCGCATTTAAATTTTTCCCCATTTTCTGGTCTTGGCTCCCAGCACCTCAAGTTAGGGCTATTGCAACAGCCTCATAACCACTTATGTCCCTTATTTTCCTCCAGTCTAATCTATCCTGACCAGCATATGCTCAGATAAAGTACCATTTTCAGTTTATTTCTCTCTGGCTCAAAAAAGTTCCAGGGATTCGCCAGTAACTCCAGAAAAAGTCCAAAGGGCTCAGCTTTGCAGTCAAGATCCTCCCTAGTATTTTGGCCCCATAATAAAAATGCTCATCATAAAAGCAACTTATTGCTACATAGAGCTTACACCAGACACCAGCCTATATGCCAATCACTGTCAATACATTATCCTGCTGAATCCTCACAATCACCCTGTGAGAAATTCTATGTATTTTCATCCCCATTTTATAAATGAAGAAACTGAGGCACAGAGAGGTTAAATATGTACCTAGCGTCAAACAGCTAGCAAGCTGCTTGGCTGGGATTTGAGCCCAGGCAGTCTTACTCCAGGGGCCCAGCTGGAACCTTGCCTGCTGTATACTGCTGTAGCCTCAGGGGGCTGTCACCCCATCCTCTGGCTTTGTGGGCTGCGTTTTCAAGTCCCATCTGCAAATCTCCACCCAAGTTCTCTGCCTGCTTCTCTTGGCCAATTTAAATTCTCTCTTCTTTTAGGCTAGTTCGCATTTTTAACTCTTCCAGGAAGGGCTCCCTATCAATACTTTTGCTTATAGTGACTAATTCCCCTTACGAATTCTTGCTATATGCTTGAAGCTCAGGGGTTTCAAGGACCCCTAAGGGATGGCCCATGCATGAGATGGAGAGGCAGGGGGAGATGTGAATGAAGCCCCTAAAATTGCATGCAAAATTCGGTTGTGCGCCTATGTTTATTTTTTCTTAAGTGAGGATTTATAGCTATCATTAAGCTCTCAAAAAGGGTCCGTGGGCTTCCCTGGTAGCGCAGTGGTTGAGAATCTGCCTGCCAATGCAGGGGACACGGGTTCGAGCCCTGGTCTGGGAAGATCCCACATGCCGCGGAGCAACTAGGCCCGTGAGCCACAACTACTGAGCCTGCGCGTCTGGAGGCTGTGCTCTGCAACAAGAGAGGCTGCGATAGTGAGAGGCCCGTGCACCGCGATGAAGAGTAGCCCCCACTTGCTGTAGCTAGAGAAAGCCCTCGCACAGAAACGAAGACCCAACACAGCCAAAAATAAAAATATAAAAATAAATAAATTAATTAAAAAAAAAAAAAAAAAAGGGTCCGCAACACCATGTGTTTATTTCAATGCTTAATTGTATGTTATTTAATGCTTATTGTTATGTAACTGACTTTGTGTGTGAAAATCGTCTTCCCACTAAACCGTGGGAAGTTTAGCTCAATAATAATAGTATAGCAAGTACATTTATTCATTACTTACTACGTGCCAGCTACTAGGTCAAGTACTCTCTACAGATGATACTTCACTTAATACTGCCTGCAACTATAAGAGGTCGCATTCATTATACCTATTGAGACTGAAGCTCAGGAAGGTTAAATAACTTGCCAAGATCAGACAGCTGGAAAGTGGTAGAAACAGGATTTGAACCCAGAACTCTCCTACTTCAAAGCCACACCCTTAACCAGGCAGGTGCGTTATCCATGCCATCTTCTCTCTCATACTGACTAATGCAGAGAATGGGGGCTCAATAAATACCTGGGTTAGGTTAAGACACTCAATATAGCAACCAATACAACACATCAGCCGGTGTGAACCTATCACCCTGCGGTGTTAATGTGTACAGTGTCTGTCTTCTTAGAAACGGGATACACCTCGCTGCTCCTTCCCCCATGTACCCTGAAAAATACTGCCTGTTCCAAGCCAAAGGTTACCCTACCCTTCACAGCTCTGAGGAGCTGGGGCGGAGTCCCTGGGACTCCGATGCACCCGATCAGGGCCAGTTTCTGGGACTGTGAACATTCACCTCCAGCGTGGGCTGGCCACTTGCGTGGTGCCCAGGTTCTGAGGGCAGTGCTGCTCTGCACCCCCAGACTGTGCCCCAAACAGGTTCACAGCCAGTGGAGGTGGGCCGAGGGAGCAGCTCTCTGACGTGCACTGCAGAGGTGCAGGGTCCAGCGCCCCCCACCGTGTATGCCGAGCTTGGGTCCAGCCATGCAGAGGCACGTGTTTACCATCAAGACTGAGCGTGACCTTCACAAACAAGTTTTACTCTCTACCTAGCATAGCGAGACTGGCTGAGAAATGATTTGCTCGTATCTGCGTGGCTGGCTGAGGACAGCTGGATGTCCCATTTGTTTATTCATGAATGAATAAATAAATGAATGGATGAATTCCACAACTATTTAATACTGAAGACAAAGGCTGACACTAACAGAGTGCTTTTCCTGTGCCAGGCACTGTGTTCAGGGCTTTATATAAAGTTATTTTACTTACTCTTTACAACATCTCTGAAAAAGAAATCACTATTATTTCATTAACTAGTTTTGAAAAGAATATATGTGCATAGTCAAAATTTTAAACAGTCCAAAAGGGTAGGCAACAAAAACTAGCTGTCCTTCTAGTCTAGACTTCCCAGGGTAATCACTGTTACCAGTTTCTCCTGTTTCCTTCTGAAGACATCACACGCATACACAAACGTGATTACCCACATACCTGTTCCAAAAAATACAAATGGGAGCATGTCATGCATTGCTCTGTACCCTGTTTTTTTATTTTAACTAATATATTTGGGGGTTATGGTGAAGGTGGTGTTATTAACCCATTTTCCAGATGAGGAAACTGAAGCTCTCCAGGGCTGAAATCAACCCTGGTGTTCCTAGCCATCACTGCACACATTGCATCTGTCTGCAGGTTCTACAGGACAAGCTTGCTGGGGCTGGAGAGAGGAAGTGGAAATGATCAGAGAAGCAGAAGACTGAATTCCTGCCTTCAAAGGGCTCACTGCTTTGGGGAGCAAACAATGCTATATGAAGTGAGGAAGCCCCCTGGAACAGTGCTTCTCTATCCCTGAGTTTCTGAGTCAGTAGGTCTGGGCTGGGGGGAGAACTTGCATTTGTGCGAAGTTTCCGGTGAGGCTGACGTTGCTGGTGTGGTGTGGAGCCCACTTGTGGAGGAGCAGTGATCTAGGGGCTCCCGTCTGGAGTCGTCCCCACCCGCCGGCTCCTTCCCTGCACAGATACTGAGCACCTTGGGGTACAAGGAAACGGTCTCTGGGCTATGTTCTCATGTCGTTTGGAAATCATCCTCTCACTTCCTATAGCATCGTTTGGTTCCAAAAGGCACAGGGACTTTGCCTTGAGGAAGTGATTCCTGGCAAGGGACACAGGACCAATCTAAGGAAGGAGGCAGAACATTCCGAATGCCCATTCATCTCTTACCTGTGGTTATGTGGCTGATGGCCCTTTTGATACCCAAACCCAGAAAACAGGTGCCTTCTTTTCCATCTATGTGACAGCTGGAGTCCTCCCCATCAGCCTTCCTGAGGGATCTGCCTTGCACCCCCTCTACCCCCCTAGCTGAGCAGCGCTGGACGCTGTCTGCAATAAGATCCCTTACCCGGGCTGTTGTCCACAACATAGCCATTCTACCCTCATTCCTGGTGGGCTGACAAAGCAGCAGAACAGAGATATTTAGGATTCTGGTCATAAAGGCCTAGCATCTCACTGACTTTGAGCAGAGGACATGCTTTCTAATACTGCTAAGCAGAGAGGAGCTCACTTACATGCCCAGAGTGAATTAAGACAAACAACCGAACACCTAATGGGAGAGTTGAAAGTGAGGCAACAGGTAGACGCTGTTACATCCATTTTAGATTAAGAAGCAACTAGGTAGTCATTCTCCTGCTTTGAACAGCACAGCTGCTTGAAGGCATAGGAGTGGGGGGTTTGAGAGAGAGAAAGACTGAGGAGGACTGAGACGTGTGTGTGCAGCTCACTGACATTTACAGTCACCAGCTGGGCTGGGCATGGCCGACAAACAATGAATGTGGGCTGTTACACTGGTGATTAAAGGGCTTGTGATTCCAACAAGATGGACTAAGTCCTGAATATGAATAAGGAATATCAGTGGGCCAATAAGGCATGCCAAGTGCAAGCATTAGGAGCTCAGAGAAGACAGAGTCAGTGAGGGCTTGAGCAAGCAGACATGCACGAAGGACACAGTTCTTAAATGGATCAATCCCTTAAGGATACGAACTGGATGGGCGGTGGCAAAGGAGTGGGGAGAATTTAGAATGGTTATTGAGGGGAGCAGTAGAGAGTGGAGGAAAGCTGATTCTGTTACGTGAAAATGGGAGCCACTGAAGGTTTCTGACCAGAATGACAGGCATAGGGAATGCTATCAGAAAAACAATCCAACAACCTTTTGTAGGATGGAACGGAAGTGGGGGACAGAGAGAGACAAGTAGAGTATTTCCATGGAAGGTCTAGAGGGCAGGCAATACGGTATAGGTCATATTTACGATCAGATGGCACTGGGTTCAAATCTGGGCTGTGCCACTTCGTGTGTATGTGGAATGAGCCACTTAGCCTCACTGAACCCCGAGGTGCTCTATCTGTAAAATGGGGTAACAAGAGTGCCTACCTCACAGGACTGTAATGATTAAATGGGATCATATAGAAAAGAGCCTGGCACACGGAAACCACCCAATGTTATCTATCAGCATCAGTACTGCCATTAGGAGTTAGAGCATAAGGTTTCAAACATATGGAGGCAATTGGAATGTAAAGAAAAAGCTGGATGCAAGAGACAGGTAATGTAAGAATGAACAAGACTTCTTTCTTTGGGCTGGGCAGGGATCAACAGCCCGGAAATGGTGGCTGAGCGCTACACTTTGGAGGGAGAGCATGAAGGAAAGAGCAGGGCGCACCCCTGGGCCTTCCCCGTGTGTCGGCGGACAATAACGGCAGTTTCAAAGGAGCAGAGAAGGGGCAGGGCGACACCATCACAAAAGCTAGGGGAAGAGAGGCAGGAAGGGCACGTTAATGCTGTGCAAATATGTTTAGTCAGTTAGTTATAAATATGTTTCGTTAAACTATATCCAGAAAACACATTGGAATAGTCCACAATGTAGCTATAGATAGGCGGTGAGAATTTTAGGGGATTTTTAGTGTTTTTATGCACTCCTGCAGTGTGCACGTTTTTATTTATTTTTTTGCTCTTAATAGCTAATACTTGTACAGCACTTACACTTGCCAAGCATTGTTCTAAGAGCGTTACAGATATTAACTTACTTCATCCTCAAAACAACACTATGAGGTTGTTACTATTGTTTTTCCCAGTTTAGGATTAAAGGAACTGAGGGAGGCAGACGCTTAGAACACAGCCAAGGTCAGAGCAAAGGTAAGTGCAGGAGCCAGCACTGCGATCCCGGCAGCCTGGCTCCAGAGTCTGTGCTCTCAAACCACATGTGATGCTTTTATGATTAAAAAAAAAAAAAAAAAAAAAAAATCCCAGTAATTGTTATTCACAAAACCAGGAGGAGGGGCAGTTATTAGTCACTTTACAGGGATAAAGGAAGGAGAGAGCAAGCATAGCTCAAGGAACTTGGTGATGGGGGGGGCCCCTGAGTGAGTGGTTTCCACAGTGTGAAGGGAAGGGAGGTCGAAGGATAAGGGACCAAGAGAGAAGCATTGATTCAGGAATGGTGAGCGCAGGGGGATATTAGAGAAATGTGGCTGAAAGCCTTCTAATAGGTGAGGAAAAAAGGGAGACCAACTACCGATGCACCAACAACATGGGCGAATCCCTTAGACATCATGCTGAGTGAAGGAAGCCAGTCACAGAAGGGTGCATACTAATTCTATTTTCTTACAGTTCAAGGCAAAACTAATCTATGGTGACAAATGAGAAGGGTAGGGAGAGTGGGTGAGGAGGTAGATGAAGGAAGACTGGCTATGAAATTTGTTGCTAATTGTTGAAGCTCGGTGGCAGGTATGCGGAGTGCATCCTACTTTTGTGTATGTTTGAAAATTTCAAGGATAGAAAGTTAAGAGTAAAATTCTATGATCCTAAACACTTCCTAATCTATAACATGATAATGACCAACACCATAAGATGAGCTCTGTCATGAAAGAGTGGAAGATATTTTAATTATTATCTACTGTTTCCTCTTCCAGATCACCATCTAGCAAGTATGGCCAATGTCCACAATACAGAGGAAGTAATTTAATTGCCTTTTTAGGAGGCGCAGAGGGGATTAAAACAGCCATGATCTGGGCCCTGTGCCTACTGTACGTGGCACTCAGGCCCTGAGTCACAGGTGCCAAAGTTTAACTTGCCAGGAAGCTTCGCACCCTCCTTGCATTCACTGACCAAGAAAAAAAAAAAAAAAAAGGCCCAACTCTGGTCCCAATACCCATAACTTGTACATGCTACTGACTACATAATAGGATACTTAATTTTTCTTTCTTTCTTCATCTCACCTTCTCCCATGAAACGATAGCCAGGGAACATGCCCAACCTCCTTTCCAACACGTCTGGACTTGATAACTGCGTTGGGGAAAAGCAGTGTCTATCGAATTCCTGGAATGACCAGCAAGATGAACTTTCCATGCTGGCCCTCACACGTAAAGTATCTGTTTGTTTTGAGCCTCATGGAACCTAAAAGTTTATATATTTTCAAAGGGAAAGAACTGAAGATACAAGGGGTCCCCAAGGAAGCTTCTTGTAGTTCTAACTCATTCTCTATGTAAAAGGATTAGAGCTCTCCCTTTCAAAGCAAATTTGTTGATTCCCTCCTTTTCCAAAAAATGTTACTTGAGGGAAAACATGGACTAGGAAACCAAGCCAAGTCATTTAAGGTCCAAAGCTCATCAGCAACATCAATGCAAGTTAAATAATTTGGCACCCAAAAGGCACACTTCTACTCCAGCTCACTGAGTTCTGTAAAATTTCAGAATATCTCTGTTCACCTTAACAGGTGATATAAAATTCCTCAGAAATATGAATTAATTCAAATCCATTAAAATTGTTCTTTCAATGAGATATAGAACTTTTGAGAAAGAGGGCTGAATCAAGCAAAAGATATATCATGACAGAATGACACTCAAGACCACTGGAAAGAGGACATCAATTTAAATACACAGCATGTTACTACCAACAACTTGCTTGTTAAGGTTTGTTCTCTTAAACATAAGAATTTCACAAAACAAGATGATCAAATGGAATGCAGTGGGAAAGGATGCTGCCTGTTAAGCCCAGATAAAGAATTTCTATGGCCACTCTCAGCCCCAGATTTTCCAGGCCAGAACTATTTCAAATATTCTGCTTCTCTTGGTGTACTAGTAACTTACCAGACCACACGTCCCAAGGGCTGGCTTTACGACTACAGTCATCATACTTCTCACAAATATTTTACATCTACTTCACCCACCAGAGTCCTTCTTTAAGTCTAATTCTCTCTCTGATGGTTGGCCCTTGAGGCCAGCCACCCTGTATTACATAGTTCTCTACTTCTTCCATATACAATACACACAAAATAACTACATACTGATTTGGTTTGTTACGAGACATATGGATAGCCCTGGCAGGAAGCAATGGCTTTGCGATTTTTCCTTTTCCTAATTCAGCAAACAGAAGGGGCAATATATTCCTGGGGCTGGACACACAGCAGGAACTCAATAAATACTTTCTTCAATAAAATTATGACACAGGGATCTGTGGCAGTATTTTAGATGAGTGATGATAAGGGCCTGAACCCAATGTATAAAACTCAGAATTTCTGAAACAAATGGGGATCATGTCACATTACAAAAGGATTCCTTCAGGTAATACTTTCCCAGATGCGTTATCTCTGGATGAAGAGGTCAAGTCAGAGAAACTCACTGTATTAGCTCGGATTCTGATTATATAGCAATTAGGAACCATAACAAACATCTCTGAAGTGTAACATTTTACACAACTCCTTCTTATGCCTTGAGCACAGTTTTACTTGAGTTTCCAAAATGAACACTAGGGCATATACTTTCCTCATTCCTGTACTTATGAAAGTGAGGGTGACATAGATGTTGGTTTTAGGCTACCTGCTACCCTTGGTTTCAAAAGCAGCTCCTTATCTGGACTCTGGCCTCGGTGGCACTTTTCCCCTTATATTAAGGACGAATATAGGAAAGTACAATTGTGATGCTGCAAGCTCTGGAAAGAAAGAACTACCCCCAGATGCCTCCATTGCTTAAGTCTGCTTCTGCAGGTCAGGTGCTTATAGTGGAGGGAAGGGGGCTGCTTCCCAAGGGTAATTCATCTTATGAGTGGCACTGGGAGTAACATACACCTTCCAGCAAATGCTAATACCAATATGACAACATTAGTGCCTGTTATTTATTCAGGCATTTAACTGTAAAGTTAAACTCTTCTAACACTTAATGAGTCCAGGGACTAAATTCCTGGGAGAGATCATAAGAAATCAGCATTTAGTTGTCTGTGACCAAATACGAGTTTCAGAAGGTTGAAGTAGATTCTATCAAAAGTTTGTCCTTGGGGTATTTTCAGAAGCACATGAGATTCTTTGGAACAATTTTATGCATAATATAAGTCAAAATAAATGACACGTGTTTATATTACATGTAGAAATTACATGTAGAAATTATGAGACTGATTTTAGTAGATTGAAAATATAAACATATCCAAGTCTTATAAACAGCCATTATCTGTCAGTGTCAACATTTATAAATGAACTGACCCAGTGATCACATGATCACAGGATGCTTGTGCCTTCATTTATAAATGAAAACCATCCCCAGCTAAATTCTGGGGAAACATACCTATGTGTCACATACAGACGCTGCCATATGTTTGTATGTCACTTCTGCCTTGACCCAATGTCGAAATCTGGTATTCTATTTCTCATGGGGTATCCCAATAATGCCCCCAAGATGGAAATTTATGAAGTGCTTTCTCATATACCATCTATATCAGATGGGGTCAACTAAATACTTAATTTCACTTTAATTTCTACTTATGGACTTGTGTGAACCTCTTGAATTTAGCATGCAAATGTATGTGGTCAATAGGTAAGATATTTTTGCAGAAAACCGGAAAAGTATCAGAATCCTTTGCCTCACAAGACTCTTATTTCTTAGTAGCCTATCAGGTGCTTCCCTTCTTAATATTTAGTGTAACATTCACTTTTAGTAATTCCATATACTTCTTAAATAGAGGAAAGTATTGGTTTTTCCTTTTTGAGAGACAACCCGTTTAATGACATTTTCTTAGACGCAGATTATACCTGCACTTAAGAGGCAGCGTGGAGTGAAACACAGAAACCACAAAGTGACTAGACATTGGACTCCTAACAGGGTTGCTTTCAGAATCACCTGGGCAGTTCTGTCAGTGCGCCCAGGTCTGAAGTTCACCCCCAAACCTCCAGAATCAGAACATCAGGGTAAGTCCTGGGAAAAGTACATTCTGAAGAAGTTCCGGGTGATCTGGATGTACATTTGGGTAAAAGAGCCGCAGGGACTAGAATACATCAGGGCTGTTCAGCACAACACCTGGGACTCCCTGACTCCCCATCTGCCAAACTGGTGGCCACTCATTTGCCCTCTCTGGGTCTCAGCTTCCTCATCCTTAACAAAGGACAACAATGTACACGCTCTGCACCTCTTCTTTGCTTCTCTCTGAGTGGTCCTCTCTTTCCTGCTCTTTAGAATTACTCAGATCATTGGTTTAAGCACTTAATATTTATATATTGTCATAATGATCACGGCAGGGACAAAGTCACTAAAGTAAACCGTGTAGGGACACAAACAGGTGAATCTAGTGCCCTGAAAGAATTACGCACATGGGAGGGGGGTGTGTGGTCAGCACAGAGCTACTTCTGAAGCCCCAGAAGACTTTATAAGCGGGGATCAGCCCAAATAGGGGAGGGATGGGGCAGGGGAGCTTTCCTTACCAAGTGGGTTCTGAAGCAAGCAAGCATATGGGAGAGAAAATACTGTTCATGGATGTTTTAAAATAAAGCCATGCTCACAAATACAGTAAGCTTTCTTAGCCAGAATGTTCTGGGAAGGGCTATCAGAGTGAATTGAAATTTCTGGGTGAGTTACCATGTGCAAGGGCACGCTGTTGCCAATTTTCAGAGATAACAGCACAATACGCACATAACCCTGAACATTACTGATGGTTAAGAAGGCACTTCCGTGAAATGTCATGATTCCAGATAAAGCTGAAGAACTCTTGGAACAAGTCCATTTTTTGACACTGACACTGCTGGACTGTCCCACCCTCCTGACTCTGCCCTCGGTCTCTGAGCCCCGATCCTCCCCTGGGCATGCCTGCATGCCTCTGACTGTCCCGCTCTGTCTCCGGGCTGACATCTTTCCCTCTCCAAGTCCTCCAAGCTCAGCTGTCCTTGAAGACTTTGCCTGCGTGCTTATTTTTCCTCTCTCTGTCCTCCCTCCTTCCATCTCCCTCCAAGGGCTTGCAGAGGATTCTTTTTTTTTTTTTTTTTAAATTAATTAATTTATTTATTTTTGGCTGTGTTGGGTCTTCGTTGCTGCTCGCGGGCTTTCTCTAGTTGCGGTGAGTGGGGGCTACTCTTCATTGCGGCGGCTTCTCTTGTTGCGGAGCACGGGCTCTACACATGCGGGTTAGTTGTAGCTCTCTGGCTCTAGAGCGTGAGCTCAGTAGTTGTGGCAAATGGGCTTAGCTGCTTGGCAGCATGTGGGATCCTCCTGGACCAGGGCTCGAACCCGTGTCCCCTGCATAGGCAGGCAGATTCTTAACCACTGCACCACCAGGGAAGTCCCTTACAGAGGATTCTTACATCTGTGTCTGGTCCCGGAGCTGTCTGCGGGACCCCCTCATCCACACAGCCTGCCTGCTCCTTAAACTTGTCAGAAGTCAGGTTCCCCTTCTTCTTCTCCCCTTCTTCTCTGGACTTGGCTTCTCAATCTCTCTGCTAAGAAAACAACCTTTATTACGGTTACCCAGATTCAAAACTTTAGTTCTGTTTCTGAGACCACCCCCTTGCTCCCTGACATCCAAAGAGGTGACCAGTCCTACAGGTTCTATTTTCCTATCCACACCTTCCTCTCTGGTACCCCTGCCATCAACCTCTTATTAAGGCCCTCCCTCGATATGTGTTTGGAGATGACTACAACCGCCTTGCTTTTCTTGGTTTCCCTGAGCTCTCCCCCAACAGCTGTCAACTTGTCAGACTGCTGGCCATGGACCAGTAATCCTAGATAATGGCAAAAGCTAATGAAACAGATAGGAGCACGCCTGCTCTGCTGGAGGGTGACTGTGAATGAGGAGCTCAGAGCACTGCCACTAACTCAGCCTCCCTTCTCTCTGCCCGGTGGCAGCCCCTAAGGGGACTCTGCAGATTCCCAGGGCTCTCCGAACCCATGCTCAGAGACATCAAAGATACCACAGCCAAATAAATCTTCCTAAAATTCAACTCTGATCTTATGATGCCCCTCAAAAACCATCAACTGGATGGGGGGAGGGAATACAAAATATGGCAATAGTCACTTGGGCAGAACATTTACATATTGCCATTCTAGTCCTATATCCGCCTAAAGACATGCATTAGAATGTTCATAGCAGCCCCCAGATGGAAACTGCCTAAACGACCCAAGCAGGAGAATAATAACTCACTCAATGCAATATTCCATAGCAAATGACAAGCTCCAAATACATGCAACCGTATGGATGAAAGCCCTGAATCCTAGCCACTAGACCACCAGGGAACCGTGTAACAATATGGATGAATCTCACAAATATAATGTTGAGTGAAAGGAGCCAGACACAAAGAGTAAAAAGAAGTACCTACCATACGGGGCCATTAAGCGCAAAAACAGGGGAAACTAATCTATGCTGTTCGATGTCAGGCCAGTGGTTACTCCTGAAGGGAAAGGTGGCAAAGGGGACACAAAGGGACTTTTCCAAGTGCTGGCTACATTTGTGTGTTTAGCTGGTGAAAAAAATCATTATGCATACGATTTGGGTCAGCAGCTGCGAGATATAACACTTCAAAAGAAAGTAAGAAACAAAAAACATCAACTGCTCCCGATTAACTGTTGAAGTGAACGCAACTTTCACTATGGCCCAGAAACCCTTCACAATATGGCTGTAATCTACCTTTCCAGTCATCAACTATTTTTTTTGCTTTGGGATTCTTTCCCCGAAAAGGTCCGGGTACCCTCTATGAAATGCTGTGGGTATGTACATTTTCTGGAGAGAGGGTCCAGAGCATTAATCGAAGGGGACCCACAACCCAAAAGAGGTAGGAGAAAATAACCTGACTTGTAGCTCCTCAAATGGTCCCTGGAATTGAACTCTGACTTGCCCTTCCCAGGCCCCCTGTTGAGATGCCACCCCTGCTTCCAGATCCTGTCAGGTTGCCTCTAACACCAAGTCTCTGTTTATCCTCCAACCTAAAGCTACCCCCACCTCCATCCCACAGCTGTTTATCAGGAGGCTGCTCTGATGCTTTGGTAGGCACTGAGCATGTACAAATAAACAAACCCTCAAGGAGCTTTCCATCCAGCAGAGGGAAAACTGGAGCGTCCACAAATAACTTGAAGCAGAAAAGCTGCATCAGGAGAGACAGAGAGGTCAGTACAAGGGGGAGTTCAGAAGAGGGAGGGATTCGTTCTGGTTAGGGGAAATCTGGGCAGGCTTTATGGGAGAGGTGGCACCACACTGCAGGCTTTGGAGCTGGGAGGGTAGGGCATTCCAAGTGGAGGGGCAAAGGCTATGAAAGCCCTGGTGCTGTGCAGGGAAAGGCAGGTAGCGGTTAGGTTCGGCAGAGCAGAGACACCATGAAGAAGAGCTGGAAGGGGTGTGGAATAGAGTCAGAAGGTTGGCTGCCAGGCTCAGGAGTTTGGATTTTATGCTGGAGGCAACTGAGAGCCACTGAAAAATTTTAAGCAGGGACTGATATGATCAGAGATGTGCCTCCTTGGTAGGTCAGATGGATGGAGATGATCTGTTTCTCCTTTGAGGGTCTAGAACACACTGTCCTGCCTCTGGCACTTAACTGCCTCTTGCTTTGTAATGCGGTTATCTGTGTGCTTATCTTCTGGTGCTCCTCACCCCCACTGGACTTAAGCTAATGAAAGACAGATATGGTTTCAGTGCTACTGTACTGTCATACACACAGTGGCACTCAATAAATATTTACTTAATAAATGAATACGCAACGTTTCCTTAAAATGGGTTTTGAGTGAATGAGGAAAGAGAGTGGGAAGGTGGGACAGAAAGAAACCACAGGGCGTAGCATAAATGAGCTGGACAAGTTCAGGTGCGCCATTCAACTGTACGATTTGATGTCTAGGCCCAGATGTTCACTACACTGAACGACTGACATCTGGAGGGAAAACCTGTCATCACAAAGGAGAACGTTTAAAGTTCCTTAAACCCTAGAGGAAGTGTATGTGAGGAGTGGGGTCCCACTCTGTGTCATTCTTCAACAAACACTGACATCAGTCAGTTAGAGATGCGCTCAGCATAAAGTGACTGTTGAAGCAGGACAGTCCCGTTAAATGCTTAGCGCCTAGAATGTGGAATCCGAGAGTCCAGCCTCACCCTGGGCCCTGTTCCCTGACTTCCGGTGGGATCTGGGAAGGCAGGAAAAAGAGACAGACTATTCACCCTCTCAGGCCCTCCTCGTGTTTCTTATCAACAAAGAGGGGATCCCTAGGACAGCAAGTACTTTGAATACTGTAAAGGAAGGGGCTCTGCCTCCAAGTCAGTGCAGAAAGTGAATGCTGTGTTGGGAGAGAAATCAGCTCAGGCACTGAGTACCCTGCCTGCCCCGCCCCCAGCATAGTACCTCTAATAATAACATCCAGGGGGCCAGTTTTTCTTTTCAAATCCCCACCTTTTACCTTTTGAAGCTCTTTCACTCCTATTATCACACCTCACAACCACCCTGTAATTAAATTACTTTGTATGTCTAGCATCTGAGAAAACTGAGGCAGAAGGAAATCTGATTTGTCCAAGGCCCCTCAGAACTGGGAAAAGACCCCAGTTCCTGACTTTGAGACAAGGTTCTCTCCCCACTCGAATCTTTCCCCGCTGGGCAGGGGTCCAAAGTTTGGTGGTGGAACTCTCACAGGGAGTGAGGACTCTGCAGAGGTGACCCAGTGATAACAATGGCCCCTCCGTTTGGTTAGGGCCTGGGTGATTAAAGTGCTTTATCATGGCCAAGGGCAATACAGGGGGAGCTGAACCCCTGAGGACCTGAGCAGCCTGGGTGGCTTACCGGAGGGAAGGCGTGGGAAAGGAAAAGCAAAACTTAGCACCACTTGTAACTGCACAGGCTCCAAAGCCACCCACTGCACTGCTGAGCGAGCCTGTACCATACTCACTGGGACTGGAATTGGCCCATTTTCTGGTCTGGTCTGTTTCCTTCCTTCTTACTGCAAAGCCTCCCAGCCTAGGCAGACAACACCCATTATTAACCACTACTATTTAGTCTAGCCCTATTTTTGGAGTCTACCTCGGGGTGTTTCCCTTTTATTATTTTCTTCTTCTTCTTTTTAATAACAAAAGGAATATGTTGAAAAATTCAATCTATAGGCATGTGAATCGAATAAAGAGTTAAAACTCTTTGCTTCTAATTTCACTCGAAAGGGCAAAGGGGTAACTACTGTCCCTAGTCTTTTTCCTTCCTTCCACACCTTCCTCTGGTCTTCCCAAACACACACATCATACACATATATGTGGATTTTCAAACAAATGGGGCCATATTTACATATAGTTCTGCAAATTTCACTTTTTCACTCAATAATAAATATATTACGGGCAACCAGCCTTGCTCACATAGAGGGTTGGTGCATTTTTCTAATTTGAATTTCTCATTTTGAGACATTTAAAATTTAGAGAGGACTTCCCCAGTGGCACAGTGGTTAAGAATCCGCCTGCCAACGCAGGGGACACGGGTTCGAGCCCTGGTCCGGGAAGACCCCACATGCCACGGAGCAACTAAGCCCGTGCGCCACAACTCCTGAGCCTGCGCTCTAGAGCCCGCGAGCCACAACTACTGAGCCCGCGTGCCTACAGCCCGTGCTCTGCAACTAGAGAAGCCACCACAATGAGAATCCCGCGCATCGCAACAAAGAGCAGCCCCCTCCCGCCGCAACTAGAGAAAGCCCTCCCACAGCAACGAAAACCCAACACAGACAAAATAAATAAATAATAAAATAAAAGATATTAAAAAAAAATTTAGAGAAAAATCACAAAGGGCAATGTACACATATGGTGCTCATTTTAAAAACTAGTAAATTCCTGTAATTGCTCTACTTCTCTCCAATGGACTTCTCTCTGATCCTTCCCAGGAGTCAACGCACAACCAACTTTGGAACGTGCAGAGGAGGGGAAGAACCGGCCCCACCAAGCGCTATCTGTCTGCTGCAGGACTTTGCATGAGGTGGCTCAGGCTGGCTGGGTGCTGAGACACCAGGACCAGAAGCTGAGCCTGCAGAATTGCAAGGCTTCTCATCCGGCGCCGGACCCCCTTGCAGGAGCTGCTCTGGTTAGTGGCAGGTGACGGGGGAGCAGCAAATTCAGTGAAAGCGCAATGCTTTGCAACAGTTTCCCCTTCTGGAAGTCCAGGAGCCAACAGTGTGCAAGGGCAGCTGCCTTGTTTAAACACAGGGAACTTGAGTTCATTTCTTACCAGCACATTCTCTCTGCAGATTCTCCTGGGGCCACCCACAGGCATGTGGCTAATGACGATAGCTGTCCCCTGTCCCAGCAAGAGTGCATGCTAATCCTGACTCAAGGGCAGAGACCTAAGCCTAGCTCTGAGCTGCTATCTGGACCAACCAGATGGTGAGAGGCAGAGAGAATCCAGGGCAGCTAGAGAGAGCACCAAGGGAAAGAGGGAGAGCAATGCTTCCTGTCTCATGTGTTTTCTAAGCACCATGAAATAGCATTTTGGCTTCGGCCAGACCCCACAGGTAGTAGCAAATGTTTTGATACATCCTGCTACATTTGGAACATCGAGTACTTCTCTATGTGTACAACACTCTCCTAGGTCTTCTAGATGCACTGACTAATTTAGTCCTCACCATCACCCTGTGAGAGAGTGCTATTATATTTCCCCATTGTACAGGTGGGAAAAGTGAGGCAGAGGAAGTAGCAGATACAGTATTCGAACCCAGGTACTTTGGCTCCAAAGCTCTCAATCACCTGGCTATACGCTTTCGTATACTAGCGTGGTGTTTCTCAAAACACATTACAACTTAATAGGTATACATGGAAATAAGGGTCCATATCACATCTATTTTGGAGAGTCCTAGTTCAAACAAAGATAAGTAGGCTTCTTTCACACAGGACTACACAGGGTCTTCCCACACTAAGATACGTTTATGATCTGCAAGAGGCACATGGTTTGCAGCCTTTCCCCCAATTATTTGAACACAGTTACATTTTTCTAGGAACATCTCATGAGGTCAGTGCTCTGCTGACCATACTTTGAGTAAATGCTGGCAAAGAGAGTGATTAGAAACGGGGCTTAAGGGCTGGCACTTGCCATTCAACTAACTTTGTGACTTTGGAAATTGCTTAACCCAAGCCTCAGTCGCCTCATCTGCACACTGGGAATAACAGTAGTCCCTCTACCTCATGGAGCTGTTGTGAGGATTAAATGTATATGTGAAGTTTTTAAAAGGGGGCCTGGCTCTAAGCATTCCATACATTATTATAATGATAATTTAAGAACAAAGGGATTATGAGAATTCCACTAAGAGGAGCAGAGAATCCCTCAAATATTATAAATTCTCAGTTGATCTTCATAAGCAACAGTTCCTGTCAGAAAAACATGAAAAATGTTTACACAAAAGAAAACCCTAAGACACCATACAGTGCGTTACCGTCCCGAGAAGAGAAACAAGGGAAAATATTTGAATAAAAACAAAACAAGAATCAAAAACCAAACAAACAAAACCTCAGACAGAAAGTTTCTCTGGCAAAGAGGGTTCTCTGATACCATCACAGACACAGCAGACCAAGGACACGGCCAATTTCCTGAGCACTAAACCAAGCTGGGCCCCGGGCCGTCCTTCACAGGGAACACAGCCAGTGCCGGACCACTGTGCTCGGGGAGACGCATGCCAAATGCTGATTTTTTGTCTTTTTTGGGGGAGGCAGGGTGTAAATTCTCATAACTGAACTGAAAATGGCTTGGCATCAACAGGATGTCTTCCTGTTCCCGTCTCACAGGGTGACTCACGCCTCTGCCATTTCACTTGCAGCCGCTGTGGGAGAACTATGCAGGAACCCTGACTCCACAAAAGGTACCCCCTCCCTCCCTGCCTTCTGTTCACGCCTGCCAAGCATGTGATAGCGGACAAAAAGCAAACCAACCTCTCACCCCCTAAAACACTCAACCGTCCCCCACTAAAGCCCCACCAAGCTGCTGCAGAAGACTGCTACCCGCCCCCCACCCCCGCCCCGGGGCAAACGTGAGGTGAGGGACACAGCCACAGCTGCAGGACCCAGAGCACCTGGAGCCACTGCTCTCCGTGGGCCAACGCGGCTCTGAACACCGGCCCTGCTTCCTGTTGTGCCACAATGTAAACGAGCCTGTGCTCAGGCCGGGGCCAGCTGCGCGGGGTGGCAGGGACGTGTGAGTAATGCAGCGACCGGGGCAGCCTCTCAGCGGAACCCGCTGGAGCAGCCCACAGGCTCAGACTGTGATGCCAGCCCCGGGGGCCTGCGCCCCCAACGGGCACTCCTCCGCCAGGGAAGCTGTCCAGGCAGTATGGCTGGGCAATTTCCTGGCAAACGCAGCCTGAGGAAGTCAGGAGCCAGGAACATCAGGAGACGGTGACTGAGCTGGAGGGTAGTTAAAAGCTAGGGGATTGGATTGCGGGCTCAACTCACAGTGGTTTCTTTGGGTTACTTCTAACAGGCCTCAGTTTCCCCACATGTAAGATGAGAGGGGTTCCTCTCTTTCCCCAGGGCCTCGTCCGTGCAGCCATCAGATGGGTGTGCTTTCTAATTGTCCTCATTAGAAAGGGAAGTGTCTCCCTCCCCATTTTGCAGATGTGTAAAATGAGGCTTGGAGGAGTGAGTTAGCTTGGCCAACACGGTCTGTACAGGTAATTGAGTTGTGGAGCCAGGATTTGAACTGAGAGTTGTGGATATTCAGATGTGTCCCCTCCTGAAGGCCTACATGGGCTTCTCAGCTTCCTTAAAATGATGTTTGCAGCTCAAATCAAGTTTTAATTTTTCGACACGAGAATTACTCACTTGGTAAATTATCTACTGCAAATTAAACATTTTACTTTCAGCGACCCTTCTTGGACTACTTATTCTTTCGCATTGCCAAAAGGAACGTGCTTAGGGAATTGTAAATGGATTTTGAAATTAGCTAAAACAAAGTCTAATTATAATTCTCATATTAAATTGCCTGCAAAATAGATCACTAAAATAATTCCATGGCCAAAAATAAATGAGTTCCGTTCTAAGGCAATACCTCAATTACTGGTCTGAAGAAAGCTGGTGCTGAAAGTCAGAGCAGGCACATGTGTGGTGGTAGGAGTTTTGGGCTCAGGTTAAGGAGACCTAGGAGTCCATCTAGGCACAGTCATTAATTAGCTGTGTCATTTATGCAAATCACTTAATCCCACTCCCCTTCCCTTTCTGTATCAGTAAAACAAAAGGCTTGGATTAGATCCGAGTTTCCCACCCATTTCAAGACAAAGACTCCTTCTAATGTACAAACACTCACTAAATTCTCTCCCCTCCAAAGACAGTTGGTCTTTGGGAGCTCATTGGTTACGAGAATATGTTGTTCTCTCTTATTTTACTAATTGCAACATCTTCATATGCTTGAACAAGAGTAGTGCATTGACGGTCAAGACATTATTTATTCAGTTTATTGTCAGTGTGCGGACACTGTCTCACCCTTGGCAATCAACCATCTACTCCCCTTACCATCCCCTCCTCCACAAATTTTGAACTTTTCCATTAAATGGCCTCAAAGGTTCCTTTCAGTATCAAGCTTTGATTTTATCATATGCCAATTATTTCTTAAGAAACTACACACCAGGTTTCTATTTTCGGTTTGGAATAATAAAGCAAATTTTCAGTTAGTGCTTTTGTTTTGCACGAAACCACATTCATCATGTAACAGTTTAATAGCCACAGATTAATTTACTCATCAGACACATACTGAATGCTCATGCTGTGCATACAAAGGTCAATGAAACAGACACGGTCCCTGTCCTCACACAGCTTTGGTCTCTGTCAGGTCTTTCCCATGATCCCGAGTCCTCCTTCTATTTATGTCCAGCTTCAACCTCCCCCTGGACCTCTGGCTTTTAATATCCACCTGCCTGCTCAACATCTGCACTTGGATATCTATCGATACAATGCATATCAAACTTAACATGTGTAAAGCAACCTCTAGATTTAGGTCCCCCTGCCTGCCAAAATCCATCTTTTCTCAGCATTCGCTGTCTCTGAAATGGCAACATCCAAATGCTCAGACCCAAAATACCTGGAGCATCGACTCCTTTCCTCATCTCATACCCAGCAGTTAATCCCAGAGGAAGCTCTGCTGGCCTTGCCTACAGAAACACATCTTGAGCCCAGTGGCTTCTTATCAGCTCCATGCTCCCAGCATGGTCCAGGCCACCCTCGTCTCTCTCCTAGATGCCTGAGACAGCTTTTTCGCTGTCCTTTCCTATTTCTTTTTTTGCTGCCCTACAGTTTATTTTATAATCAGCAGCTGGAGTGAAGCTTTCTAAATGTAATCTGATCACACTGTTCTTTTTGCTCGAACCCTTCGGTGGTTTTCCATCATTTCCTGGAATAATTCCAGGATCTTAGCATGGTTTAGGAGACCCTAGATCTGGCCCCTGGCCACTATTCCACCTTTCTCTCCCAATCCTTAAGGTCTACTTGCTTTTTCATAAATATGTCAGACTACTCCCACCTCAGGGCCTTAGCATTTGCTGTTCCCCTGGCCTGGAATACTCCTCCCTTAGATATGTGCATACGGAATTCTTTGTTGTTTTTTTTTAGGTTTCTGCTCACATCACCTTCTCAGGAAGACATTCTTTGATTGCCATGCCTGAAACATCCAACACCCTATTCTACCTGTCACTTTCGTTCCCCTTAATTCTGCTTCAATTTTCTTCTGAACAGGGGTCACTTCATGACATTATAGTCTACATGTGTTTGGTCTGCCTTTGCCCCCAGAATCTGAGCTCCATGAGGAGAAGGTCTGTGTTTTTCAATGCTGTCTGCCCAGCTCCTAGAACAAGGCCTGGTATGTACACGTTGCATGAAGGACTGGGTGATACAATACTCTAAGTACCATTAACTGTGTCTTATATGCCGGCTTCTGTTTTCACATTATCTCTAATCCTCACACTAACCTGACAAGGTGTATAATACAACCATTCCATAGACGTCGAAACGTGCTCAGAAAGTGTATGTAAACTGTCTGCAGCGTCTCAGGCACTGACTGGTGAAGCAGGGGTTGATCCAGGGTTTAGGCTGCATGTGTGAGATAAGAAAGCCAAGGAAATGGCAGTGTGTCTGGGTAGTTCAGTGACTCTGCTGGGTGGGCCTGCAGTTAGCGGGATCCTGGCGTTCTGTGAGAAGGAGATCACAGAAATTATTCTAGCAGCTACTGAAGAAGCAGGAATAACTCCTGAAATACACTTGGTGGTGACTATGGGGTCCGGAGCTCTGAATTCCTGGCTGCCCCGTGGCTGGACCAGTCTAATCATCCGCAGGTTCTCCTGCAAGTCCTGTCTTCCCACAAGCTCCCGCTCATGATGGCTTCTTTCTCCCTTATTAATAAGAGGTTCTGGGTTTGCCTTACTCCACAGCCCATTCTCTGACCACACGGCCAGCTCTCCTTAGGGCTGAGTGACAGTCCTCAGGCAGGTGGAAGGGGTCACAGGAAGTGCCCCAAAGGAATACGACCAGCCACCCTGCTGCGTGCTTGGGCTGGGCAGCACCCAGCGAGGACCCTGCCAGCGGGTCTAGGCCTCAGCTGGGCAGGTTCTGAACCACCATCAGGGCCCCCTGAGGGGGTCCTCTCGGGAATGAAACATGTGTATCAAGCTCAAAGAGACAGACAGAGACACCAGTGGGGACCCTCTTCACCGCACAGGGCAGCCCTCCATAGGATCAGCTGTCTCAGGGAACGTGCCAAACGAGACACTGGAAGGCCTCGTAGGGAGCACACAGTCTGAGCAAAGCTGAGACGGCTCAGCTGGGCTGCAGCAAGACCCACAGACCTCTGTCCCTCCAGCAGGTCCACCTCTTCGGTGACCTCAGATCAGCAGGTCTCTGTCCTGCACAACTGCGCATCATGTGGTACTGTAGTGTTTACTATTGAAAAAAATCTGTGTAGAAGTGGACCTGTGTAGTTCAAACCCATGTGGTTCACGGGTCAACTGTCTATGTACATAAATCAGTGGTCAGAACATGGGAAGATGAACTTATTTGCTAGCTAGGACTATGAATACTCTTGCTATTGTTTGAGCAATAAGAACAATTAATAATATAGCAAATAAGAAATAGAAAATATGAACATACCAATTACCAGTACTGAAACTGAATTAGTAATTTAAAAAAACTCCCAACAAACAAAAGTCCAGGACCAGATGGCTTCACAGGTGAATTCTACCAAACATTTAAAGAGTTAACACCTATCCTTCTGAAACTACTCCAAAAAATTGCAGAGGAAGGAACACTTCGGAACTCATTCTATGAGGCCACCATCACCCTGACACCAAAACCAGATAAAGGTATCACAAAAAAAGAAAATTACAGGCCAATATCACTGATGAATATAGATGTAAAAATCCTCAACAAAATACTTGCAAACCAACTCCAACAATACTTTGAAAGGGTCATATACCATGATCAAGTGGGATTTATTCTAGGGATGCAAGGATTTTTTAATATCTGCAAATCAATCAATGTGATACACCATACTAACAAACTGAAGAATAAAAACCATATGATCATCTCAATAGATGCAGAAAAAGATTTTGATAAAATTCAACATCCATTTTGATTAAAAACTCTCCAGAAAGTGGGCATAGAGGGAACCTACCTCAACATAATAAAGGCCATATATGACAAACCCACAGCTCACATCATACTCAATGGTGAAAAGCTGAAAGCATTTCCTGTAAGATCAGGAACAAGACAAAGATGCCCACTTTCGACACTTTTATTCAACATAGTTTTGGAAGTCCTAACCACAGCAATCAGAAAAGAAAAATAAATAAAAGGAATCCAAATTGGAAAGGAAGAAGTAAAACTGTCACTGTATGCAGATGAAATGATGCTACACATAGAAAATCCTAAAGACACTACCAGAAAACTACTAGAGCTCGTCAATGAATTTGGTAAAGTTGCTGGATACAAAATTAATATACAGAAATCTGTTGCATTTCTATATACTAACAACAAAATATCAGAAACAGTAATTAAGGAAACAATTCCATTTACTATGGCATCAAAAAGAATAAAATACCTAGGAATAAACCTACCTAAGGAGGCAAAAGACCTGTACTCTGAAAACTATAAGACTCTGATGAAAGAAACTGAAGATGACACAAACAGATGGAAAGATATACCATGTCACTGGATTGGAAGAATCAATAATGTTAGAATGACTATACTACCCAAGGCAAACTACAGATTCAATGCAATCCCTATCAAAGTATCAGTGGCATTTTTCACAGAACTAGAACAAAAAATTTTTTTAATTTGTAAGACAAATAAACAGACCCCGAATAACCAAAACAGTCTTGAGAAAGAAGAACGGAGGTGGAAGAATCATGCTCTGTGACTTCAGATTATACTACTAAGCTACAGTAATCAAAACAGTATGGTACTGGCACAGAAACAGACATATAGATCAGTGGAACAGGATAAAAAGCCCAGAAATAAACCCACGCACTTATGGTCAACTAATCTACGTACGACAAAGGAGGCAAGAATATACAATGGAGAAAAGACCGTATGTTTAATAAGTGGTGCTAGGAAAACTGGACAGGTACACATAAAAGAATGAAATTAGAACGTTCTCTAACACCATATACAAAAATAAACTCAAAATGGACTAAAGACCTAAATGTAAGACCTGATACTATAAAACTCCTAGAGGAAAACACAGGCAGAATACTCTTTGACATAAATTGCAGCAACATTTTTTTGTTTCTGTCTCCTAGAGTAATGGAAATAAAACCAAAAATAAACAAATGGGACCTAACTAAACTTAAAACCTTTTGCACAGCAAAGGAAACCATAAATAAAATGAAAAGACAACCTACAGAATGGGAGAAAATATTTGCAAATGATGCAACCAACAAGGGATTAATTTCCAAAATACACAAACAGCTCATACAACTTAATATCAAAAAAAAAAAACCAACCCAATCAAAAAATGGGCAGAAGACCTAAATAGACATTTCTCCAAAGAAGACATACAGATGGCCAACCAGCACACAAAAAGATGCTCAATATCATTAGTTATTAGAGAAATGCAAATCAAAACTACAATGAGGTATCACCTCACACCAGTCAGAATGGCCATCATTAAAAAGTCTACAAATAATAAATGCTGGAGAGAGTGTGGAGAAAAAGGAAGCCTCCTACACTGTTGGTGGGAATGTAAATTGGTACACCCACCATGGAGAACAGTATGAAGCTTCCTTAAAAAACTAAAAATAGAGTTATCATATGATCCTGCAATCTCACTCCTGGGCATATATCAGGAGAAAACTCTAATTCAAAAAGATACATGCATCCTAATGTTTATAGCAGCACTATTTACAATAGCCAAGACATGGAAGCAACCTAAATGTCTACTGACAGACAACTGGCTTAAGAAGATGTGGGGTGTGTGTGTGTGTGTATATATATACACCACATATATATATGCAAAAAACTGTAAAAAGAATGAAATAATATCATTTGCAGCAACATGATGGACCTAGAGATTATCATATTAAGTGAAGTAAGTCAGAGAAAGACAAATATCATATGATATCACTTATATGTGGAATCTAAAAACAAAATTGATACAAATAAACTTATTTACAAAACAGAAATACACTTATAGACATAACAAACTTACAGTTACCAAAGGGGATAGCAGGGGTGGAGAGATATATTAGGAGTTTGGGACTAACATATATACACTATTATATATAAAATAGATAAACAAGAAGGACCTACAACAAGGGAACTATAGTCAATACCTTGTAACAACCTATAACAGAAAAGAATCTAAAAAAGAATAGATACAGATATATGTATAACTGAATCACTTTGCTGTACACCCAAACTAATACAACATTGTAAATCAACTATACTTCAATAAAAAAATGATTAAAAATAATAAAGTACTTTTCCAAGTTAAAAAAAAAAAGAATATAGCAAATAAATTATCCCTCCCATACTTCTTCCTCAGTTACCTAGAACAGGGGTCTGCAAATTACAGCCTATGGGCCAAATGCCACCTGCTGACAATTTTTGCAAATAAAGTTTTATTGGAATATAGGCATGCCCACTTGTTTATGTATCACCCATGGCTGCTTTTGTGCTACAATGGTAGAACTGAGTAGTTGTGACAGAGAATGGATGATGTACCAAACCTAAAATAGTTACTATCTGGCCTTTTATAGAACATATTTGTTAACCTCTGATCTAGAGTAAAGAAAAATCATGGCTTCATTCAGAAGTCTACCACATACATAACCTAACAGGTACTCCATGAATATGGATAAATAAATAGGGAATTGCCTGTTTTATACTTTCACCCACTAGTTCTTTAAAAAAAAAAAAAAAAAATTAAAATGAACTACCTCCCCAAATACTTCTCCCTACTGTTTGTTTCTGCTTCAACTTGGAAAAGAAGGTCCTGTATTAATCATATAGTTTATTATCTAATTTGGACTTCAGTTCATTTTTATAAAATACACACTGAGGAAAGGAGACAGAGAAATGCATCTTAAGTTAAAGATGAGTGCTGTGAACTGAAAAAGCGTTCCTTATGCTTTAAATTTTTTTTTTATTTGTTTGCTTTTTAAAGCTTCTCTGGCTTTTGGGAACAATAAACAAGTCAGAGTTCCTGGTTATTCCGACTGATTGCACACCTGGACTTCAAGGCCACTACCTTCTGGTGTAAGGTCATTGACACGTGCAGCCAACATGGACTTTCCTTCCAAGTTGTTCCTTATTGCTCTACAAAAATGCATTGACCCTGGAAGAGTGTTCACCATATTCTAACCAAAGTTCCCACCAAGTTACGTGTGCTGTTAACTACCTGGCATCTGTTTCCTTTGTTTGCAAAGAGGGGAAAGACTGGAGCCCAGGCTTTAGGGTCAGTAGCTTATTCTCCTGTTTTGGAGGAGCTGGGACTCCCCCACAGAAACTGACCACCAAAGTTACAAATCGTCCTTTGATTCCAGCATTCTTAAAAGTTTAAAATAATTAAACTAGCTGTTTGACATGAGAATAAATTACTGAAAAAAAATATTGTATGTCTACAAGATAAACTATCAAATCAATCAAGGAAGCAAAATCTAAGTCAAAAGTCGCATACTGGCAGCTGGAGAGCTGGAGCTGGCAGCAGACCTGTTTTATTTGGCCCACAGAGAATTATTTAACAAAACAAAACAAAAACAAAACCAGCAACAGAGCCAACATTTAGATATTGGGAGTTTTCACGTAAAAATCCAGATTTCTGGCTTTTTTTAGAGAGAGCACATTCCCATGTGGATGCAGATTCGGGGTAGAGCCCAGCCTCATTCACTGCTACGCCGGGCTGGCCCCTTCAGTATCTGAGTCTGTGACCACGGGGTAAACGCCCTTTTGGAAAGTTGTTCCAATGTTTCAAGGGGTGATGGGACCAATGACAGTTTAGGAATCAAAAACCTCAAAGTCCTGAGACTGAATTTCAGTTCTTTCTCCTTCTCCACTTCAGGGTGGTGTGAATGAGGGGGAACTAGCCAGAGACAGATTCTCTAACATCCTTTCAGAGATGACTTGAATAAGGGTAGTCACAGAAAAAGACTCATCTACAACAATGTGCATTAATAAACCTACATCAAGAAATGTGTTATCCTCATGACCCCAGTGTCTGTTTATTTCCCCGACTATTCTACAACTACCCAACTTTTAATCATTTGATAAATATGTGTTGGGTATTTACTGGAGGCAAATCCGTATACTATATACTCACAAAGAATTCAGGAATTCTTTGATCCCTAGGATTTGATAAATTCAGCTGGGAAGAAAACACCCACACAGACCAGAGAGGAACTAATAGCCCTAACTCTGTGCCAGGCACTGTGCTCAGAGCTTTCATCCTCCAATTACTCTATGAGATAAGTATGATTATTATCTCAAAAGAGGAATACATTTTAGAGCCTTAAATAGTAGGTAGAGTCCAAAAAGACTGAAGAAAAATAGTACAGAACAGTGTGTGCAAAGTGACACACACTACCTAAAAAAAAGAAATATTTTTTATTATAAATAAAGTCATTGCAGTGAGATTGCTAGCAAATTGTACCATTTGATCAGTCTCTACATCAAAGAGAGCTATTTTCCACTCTTTGGAACTTACAATAATGTTTGGTAGTATGCAGACATACATTCTTCATTTTAATAATAATGGCTAGTATTTATTTTAATGTTGGTTAGAAAAAAATAAAGCTAATTATACATCAGACCAGTGGTATTATTGATATCGTTTGAGAAAAGACTAAAATGTGAGTTAGTTTAAAAATAGATTTAAAGAAAAACATTAAACACAGGACGTCAGATGATATACAGGTATGATAAATACTCTTGATGGTGGTATGCAAAATACTGGTGTTTTATATTCATTAAAAGAGTAAAGATAGGGCTTCCCTGGTGGTGCAGTGGGTGAGAATCTGCCTGCCAATGCAGGGGACGCGGGTTCGAGCCCTGGTCTGGGAAGATCCCGCATGCTGCGGAGCGGCTGGGCCCGTGAGCCACGATTGCTGAGCCTGAGTGTCCGGAGCCTGTGCTCCGCAGCAAGAGAGGCCGCGATAGTGAGAGGCCCGCGCACCGCGATGAAGAGTGGCCCCCACTTGCCGCAACTGGAGAAAGCCCTCGCACGGAAACGAAGACCCAACACAGCCATAAATAAAAATAAATAAATAAGTAAAATTAAAAAAAAAAAAAAAGTGAGCAAAGGGAAATCAAGCAAGACTAAATTATAAAAAAAAAAAAAAAAGAGTAAAGATATAAGCTGTCTATTAATCAGGAAGAACAAAGGTCTCTGATTGCTTAGTGCAAAATTCACAGCCACACAGGATTCACCAACAATAGCGTCTCTGGGTAGAGCGTTACCAATGAAGCTACTTTCTGGGATCTGAAGTAGGGAAGGAATGGGGGAAGCTGGGTGAAAACAAAATGCTGCCTAGTATTTTAGGAATTTGAATCTTGGATTTGCAGCATCAAGATTTAGTATGTATTGTACTTAGTACCTGAAGCAGAAGCAAGGTTCTTATTGACCATGTCAGCTAGGTAGGCAAAACAATGTCAAAACACAGCTAAATAATACAAAATGCAACAAGTTTTTGTTAACAAACCATAAAACTGTACCTAATCCCATGGCACAAATGTTTCTATATAGCAGATGACAGAGTTTTGTTTTTTTGTTTTTTTTTCCTGCTAACAAGGCCTAAGGCAACAGAATGAAAGTGAAACCTAGATATGGCTGGATTAGATAAGGAGGGTAACAGGCCAGAATGCCTTTGGATATAAAGACACTTTGCAAGGTGAGGCCCTGGGGAAAGAAGACATTTAGGTTTCCTCACATCTGCCTATGTTTGAATTTGCTTTTTGACCCTGTCACCGCCCCCCCCCCCCACAAAAAAAAGCCCTATTTATTTTATTTATTTATTTTTTTTAATGATGTTTGCTGTGGGTTTGTCATATATGGCCTTTATTATGTTGAGGTAGGTTCCCTCTATGCCCACTGTCTGGAGAGTTTTTATCATAAATGGGTGTTGAATTTTGTCAAAAGCTTTTTCTGCATCTATTGAGATGATCATATGCTTTTTATTCTTCAATTTGTTAATATGGTGTATCACATTGATTGATTTGCGTATATTGAAGAATCCTTGCATCCCTGGGATAAATCCCACTTGATCGTGGTGTATGATCCTTTTAATGCGTTGTTGGATTCTGTTTGCTAGTATTTTGTTGAGGATTTTTGCATCTCTATTCATCAGTGATATTGGTCTGTAATTTTCTTTTTTTGTAGTGTCTTTGTCTGGTTTTGGTATCAGGGTGATGGTGGCCTCATAGAACGAGTTTGGGAGTGTTCCTTCCTCTGCAATTTTTGGGAAGAGTTTGAGAAGGATAGGTGTTAGCTCTTCTCTAAATGTTTGACAGAATTCACCTGTGAAGCCATCTGGTCCTGGGCTTTTGTTTGTTGGAAGATTTTTAATCACAGTTTCAATTTCATTACTTGTGATTGGTCTGTTCATATTTTCTGTTTCTTCCTGGTTCAGTCTTGGAAGGTTATACCTTTCTAAAAATTTGTCCATTTCTTCCAGGTTGTCCATTTTATTGGCATAAAGTTGCTTGTAGTAGTCTCTTAGGATGCTTTGTATTTCTGCGGTGTCTGTTGTAACTTCTCCTTTTTCATTTCTGATTTTATTGATTTGAGTCCTCTCCCTATTTTTCTTGATGAGTCTGGCTAATGGCTTATCAATTAGGTTTATCTTCTCAAACAACCAGCTTTTAGTTTTATTGATCTTTGCTACTGTTTTCTTTGTTTCTATTTCATTTATTTCTGCTCTGATCTTTATGATTTCTTTCCTTCTGTTAACTTTGGGTTTTGTTTGTTCTTCTTTCTCTAGTTTCTTTAGGTGTAAGGTTAGATTGTTTACTTGAGATTTTTCTTGTTTCTTTAGGTAGGCTTGTATAGCTATAAACTTCCCTCTTAGAACTGCTTTCGCTGCATCCCATAGGCTTTGGGTCGTCGTGTTTTCATTGTCATTTGTCTCTAGGTATTTTTTGATTTCCTCTTTGATTTCTTCAGTGATCTCTTGGTTATTTAGTAACGTATTGTTTAGCCTCCATGTGTTTGTCTTTTTTACGTTTTTTTCCCTGTAATTCATTTCTAATCTCATAGCGTTGTGGTCAGAAAAGATGCTTGATATGATTTCAATTTTCTTAAATTTACTGAGGCTTGATTTGTGACCCAAGATGTGATCTATCCTGGAGAATGTTCCGTGCGCACTTGAGAAGAACGTGTAATCTGCTGTTTTTGGATGGCATGTCCTATATATATCAATTAAATCTAACTGGTCTATTGTGTCATTTAAAGCTTCTGTTTCCTTATTTATTTTCATTTTGGATGATCTGTCCATTGGTGTAAGTGAGGTGTTAAAGTCCCCCACTATGATCGTGTTACTGTCAATTTCCTCCTTTATAGCTGTTAGCAGTTGCCTTATGTATTGAGGTGCTCCTGTGTTGGGTGCATATATATTTATAATTGTTATATCTTCTTCTTGGATTGATCCCTTGATCATTATGTAGTGTCCTTCCTTGTCTCTTGTAACATTCTTTATTTTAAAGTCTACTTTATCTGATATGAGTATAGCTACTCCAGCTTTCTTTTGATTTCCATTTGCATGGAATATCTTTTTCCATCCCCTCACTTTCAGTCTGTATGTGTCCCTAGGTCTAAAGTGGGTCTCTTGTAGACAGCATATATATGGGTCTTGTTTTTGTATCCATTCAGCCAGTCTATGTCTTTTGGTTGGGGCATTTAATCCATTCACGTTTAAGGTAATTATCGATATGTATGTTCCTATGACCATTTTCTTAATTGTTTTGGGTTTGTTTTTGTAGGTCCTTTTCTTCTCTTGTGTTTCCCACTTAGAGAAGTTCCTTTAGCATTTGTAGTAGAGCTGGTTTGGTGGTGCTGAATTCTCTTAGCTTTTGCTTGTCTCTAAAGCTTTTGATTTCTCCATCAAATCTAAATGAGATCCTTGCCGGGTAGAGTAATCTTGGTTGTAGGTTCTTCCCTTTCATCACTTTAAGTATATCATGCCACTCCCTTCTGGCTTGCAGAGTTTCTGCTGAGAAATCAGCTGTTAACCTTATGGGAATTCCCTTGTATGTTATTTGTCGTTTTTCCCTTGCTGCTTTCAATAATTTTTCTTTGTCTTTAATTTTTGCCACTTTGATTACTACGTGTCTCGGCGTGTTTCTCCTTGGGTTTATTCTGTATGGGACTCTCTGCGCTTCCTGGGCTTGGGTGGCTATTTCCTTTCCCATGTTAGGGAAGTTTTCGACTATAATCTCTTCAAATATTTTCTCTGGTCCTTTCTCTCTCTCTTCTCCTTCTGGGACCCCTATAATGCGAATGTTGTTGCGTTTAATGTTGTCCCAGAGGTCTCTTAGGCTGTCTTCATTTCTTTTCATTCTTTTTTCTTTAGTCTGTTCCGCAGCAGTGAATTCCACCATTCTGTCTTCCAGGTCACTTATCCGTTCTTCTGCCTCAGTTATTCTGCTATTGATTCCTTCTAGTGTAGTCTTCATTTCAGTTATTGTATTGGTCATCTCTGTTTGTTTGTTCTTTAATTCTTCTAGGTCTTTGTTAATCATTTCTTGCATCTTCTCAATCTTTGCCTCCATTCTTATTCCGAGGTCCTGGATCATCTTCACTATCATTATTCTGAATTCTTTTTCTGGAAGGTTGCCTATCTCCACTTCATTTAGTTGTTTTTCTGGGGTTTTTTCTTGTTCCTTCATCTGGTACATAGCCCTCTGCCTTTTCATCTTGTCTATCTTTCTGTAACTGTGGTTTTTGGTCCGCAGGCTGCAGGATTGTAGTTTTTCTTGCTTCAAAAAAAGCCCTATTTAAATGTATGACATATATTTTTTTTAAACCTCAGAAAACTCAAAGAGCAATGAATAAAGGTTGCTGTGATGCTTAAGATACTTTTATATTTCTATTTATCAATAAACTGAATTCTTTGTTTTTGGAAACAGGAGCTAATAAGTTAAGAGGCAGGCCAGTCATTTAGCTTTCTTCAAAGGTATTGGTCCCGAAGCAGCATGGGAACATCAGTCAGGTGCTAAATAATTTTCTGGAAATATATCAAGATGGAAAAAATGGTATTTATCTTTAAGTAGAGTACTGAAAACGGTGAGTACTATAATAACGTCAGAAGCCACTTGGGGTGTGTTAGTGTGTGTGTGAGTGGTGGGCGGGAGAAAGAAAGAGAAAGGTGTGTAGGTGGGGAAGGGAGGGAGGGAGGGAAGGAGGGAGGTGGAGGACCCTCAAAGGGCTTTGCTTGAATGATAATAATACTAACAATAATCCGAACAGTATTTACTGGGTTCTTACTAAGCGGCAGGCACTGTGCTAAGTGCTCTACAAGGACTACCTCATTTACTCTTCACCCTAATCCCATGGGGGGAACCTTGACCATCTGCATTTGATGTATGGAGAAACTAAGGCATGGGCAAGCTAAGTAGATTGGAGCTAGTAAGCCGCAGCGCTGGGATCTGACCCTAGAGAGACTGACTCCAAACCTTCACTCTTCAACGCTGGTCCCTTAGCTGCCTTCTAAGCAAGATGGGTCTGGGTTAAGTTGCAGGGTTTTGCAACTGCCAGCTGCTGTACACAAGTGTAGGGTCCGAGCTGAAATTCTCAGGGTTACCCGTGGTGTTTCTTCACTGTGTCCCACACCCTCACAGGCACCTCTCTAAATAACTGATTTTCAGATATGTGAAGAATGTTCCTGAGAAGGGGGGCCAATCTGTGGTCTGCCGAGAGAGACCACATATCTTAGTCCAGGTTTATGGAAACGGATAGGCAAGGCACAGTTCCAGAATCACGAATGTGTAACCGCTACTCAACGGGCAGCTGCCATGAGGACCCAGGTGTCTTTGTGAGGGGCTCTGTAAGTGCTGTCTCATTTCCTCGCTACAACCCTACAAAGTGTGCATTAGTCCAATGTTACAGATGGAAGAATGAGGCCTGGAGAGGTTCAATCACTTGCAGCAAATCACACACCTAGTTATGGGTAGACCCGGGATTTGAACTTAGGCCTCTCTAGCGTCACACTCTGTCCTCCTAGCATTTCGCCTAAGGGAATACGTGATCCCATTTAAAACAACAGCAAGGAGTAGTGGCTACATTCACAGGCTGTCAGGACTTGATCTGCCACCTACTAGCTATATAAGTGAGGGTAAGTCACTCATTTTCTCTGTGCCTCTCTCCTCATCTGTAAGATGAGAATAATAATTGCACGTGTCCTCTCGGGTTGTATTGAGGAATGAATGAGTTAATATTTGTAGAATGTTTATTTACGTAAGTGTTTGGGACATAAACAAAAAGACAAATCTCTCTCTTAAGTGAGCACCTATATACAGATGACAAACCAGGCAGAGGTGGTGGATATATTATCAATGGAAGAAATATCTAAATTAGTTCTCTCAGTGGCCGACACAGCAAGCCCACCACAAACACTGGCTGTGGGGCTGGTTTTTGATCTGAACTGCTGAACTGAAGAATACATTGGGAATAAAGTCCTAGTCTTTAGTCCCAGATTGGACATGAATCAGCTATGTGACTTGGAGAAGGCGTTTCATTCTTTTGGGCCTCGGTTCCTCCCATGGAGACCAGGTGGCCTGTCACAGGGGAGAGAGGACAGAAACAGGTCCACGTGCTCTGGGTTCTGGTTCTCCTGCATAGGAATTTTATAACTTTCAGCATATAACTTCATTTCTTTGAATTTCAATTTCCTCTCCTCTAAGAGGAAGAAAACAGAACCTGTTCCCCATATTTCACAGGGTTACAGACAGATAAGAAAACAAATTTGAGAGCCCCTCTCCATAGATGGTTCTACAAGAACATCTCATTTCTGGGTAGCAGATGGACACTTAACAAATATTTGTGAAAACGATTTTATCATTTACCACGACCTGGAATAAACCCGCCTTATTTGTTTACTTGTCTCTCTGTCAGCCTAGAATCTAAGGTCGCTGAAGGCAGGACATCTCTGTCAATATCCCTGTAAGCACTTAAGAAATATTTGATTGAATTTGTAGAAAGCGGGAATATATGAATCAATGAATAAATGATTTTGAAGTTGCATGAGGAGCAGAAAAAAAAGAAAAAAAACCGACCTAAAGATTTTAATTAAAGCCCAAAGTACCGAGAAAGAGAAAGAAAGATACGCAGGTACAAAGCTCTCATGCATCTCCAGACTCCTCTGAATTCTTTGAGGAGGTGATTTGGGTGGGAGACTGGCAGAGTTAAGATACTATAAAGTGGTTAAATTAACATACTCAGCAGGTACTCTGACTTTGTAAAGCTGAATACCAACTGGGATAATTAAAGGCTACAGCCTTCTCCTTTTTTTCTTTTTTTTTTTAAATTGACTCCCCTATAAACTACCTGCTGACAAAGGCATAATTGTAAGAATACCGAAGGAAACTTTTCTCCTCCATTCTTAATTAAAAGAAAGTCCCACGTTACCCCTAAGCTCAAGGAGCACACAGATCCACTACAACTAAAAGGAAAGTTACAGCACATTTTTTTCCCTTGGTTTGTTTTTTTTTAAATTAAGCCTGCAACATCCTTTCTTCCCAGTAACCAGTTCAACCGAGGCTCGGAAGTAGCTGTGCTGGGGAAGGCATCCGGAGAGAGGCAGCTGCCCGGGCAAGGAGGTGGTCAGCCCAGCTCCGCACTGAGGGATGGAGGAATGCCCAGGAGCCTCCTCCGTTGCTACTCGGCTGTGTGGCCGAAAATAAAATCTGCCATTTTTTTTTTAATACTGTTCTAAAAATAGGGGGTTTGGCTTAAATCCGCCAGTTGGTGTTTTGATTTTTAAATTATGTGCAGAGGATCATGCTTAAACCCTAGTGAGTACCGGTAAGTAATTCAGGGAGGTTGCAATTTTATTTTGATTCCAAGGTTCTAAACATTTCTTCTCTTAGAATCCAAAGGTGAAAGGAGATAAAAGGAAGGTGATAAGGATGTAGAAAGGCTTAAATTCCAGTTTGAAAGCAAAAGGTAGCTGGATAACCCTAAAGCAAATAACATTTTAAAAGTTTTTTTTTTTTTTTGCAGGGGCAGGGAGGGCCTATAATTCACTCAAAATAAATGGAAGAAAAACTGGTGAGTTTCAACTTACTCATACCTTTCCTAACGTCATTTCTGGAACCAAACTTCATGCACACAAAACTGCAAAAATGCACCTTTAAAAGCATAAAGACTGTTCCAAACGTTGGGTGGTACAAGATTTGGTTTTGGGGGTAACAGTTTTAAAGTTTCCCTGATTAGGCACCAATCATAACCAGAAGATATTTCAAGAACGATGTGTCACTATAGCATCTTAATTAACGAAGATTAATTTCACGTGAAATGGGGCTATATCTAAAAGGCTTTCATATAACGGGACGGGCGTGATCGGGGAGTGTTATAAAGAAGCAAGTATTAATGCTATCTGCTTCTGGACAAAAAGACTTAAGTACATTAAATGTTTGATTTCACTTGTGAATTTTAGAGATGCAATTTGCAGCTAATCTCTAGAGAATAAAGATTTGGAATTTGGGGTGTGTGTGGGTAGCATCATGTGTGAACCATGAAAGTCACCATCTCCTCCCCCTCTCACCGGAACAAACACCCACAAACCGACGGGGATGCTCTGAAGGTTAAATTGGATAGTTCAATTGTCCAGGAATGTACGCTATGCAAACAATGTCGGCTCCCTGTGCCAAGGCAGAGATATTGTGGGACTTGAGGCTGCTGGCCATGAGGACAAGGATGGTGGGGCATAGTTTTAGTCACTGGGGCCAAGTGGGATCCCTCGGAGAGTGGCTGCAATGTTTTAGTCTCCTAATCTGCAAAAGACAAATAATTACAGAACTTGGTATATTAAAACCAGAGACGAGTGAGTCCCCTTCCTTCCTTCCTTCCTCTCTCTCCCCCTTTCTTTCTTTTCTTTCTTTCTTTTCTGTCTCTCTCCTCCCCTTCCTTCCTTCCTTCCTTCCCTCCCTCCCTCCCTTCCTTCCTTCCTTCCTTCCTCCCTTCCTTCCTTCCTTCCCTGCATTGGGTCTTTGTTGCTGTGTGCGGGTTTTTCTCTAGTTGTGGTGAGCGGGGGCTGCTCTTCGTTGCGGTGTGAGGGCTTCTCATTGGGTGGCTTCTCTTGTTGTGGAGCTCGGGCTCTAGGCGGGCGGACTTCAGTAGTTGTGGCGCACGGGCTTAGTTGCTCCGTGGCATGTGGGATCTTCCAGGACCAGGGCTCGAACCCGAGTCTCCTGCACTGGCAGGCGGATTCTTAACCACTGCGCCACCAGGGAAGCCCAAGAGCCTTTCTTTTAGGGAGGAAAAGACGGGGAGAAAACCTGCAAAGTGGACTACAGTTCAATTTTCAAAGGACTCTTCTGCTTGCAAAATGGTGCTTCTGAAGAGGAGAAGTCCTGGGTATTTAAGAGTTGGGTTAAAGATCAATAAAGAAATCCCCGGCTTTTCAGACACTGGTGGCAGAGGAGGTAGTGTGAGGAGGCAGGTTGCCAATCAAAGATCGATGCCACAGGAAGGTCAGAGAAGGCCAGGGAGGATACCATAGGCTTCTGGGAAGATGGAGTCTGCTTTACAAAAATCTCCTTTATGCATTTTTTTTCTTCAGAGAAACACAAAGGATGTGGGATCTTCAACCCAGGCGGCAAGACAGGGTGGGGAAGGGGGCGCCCAGCAAGGAGAGAGGGTGGAGAAGAGCTGCAGCGTCTCTCCTTGGGATGGCGGGTGTTTTATTTGCACCCTCTAAGAGTTCCTGAAATAATTAACATGCGCTGCCATTCTTGTTTTTCCAGTGGTGATTTCATCCAGTCCCTGCAGAAACTCAGAATTAAATGTCATGCTTTTGTTTTTTGGAGAGCAAAACTCTCCCCCAAACAAGGGAGTTCTGCATACCTCAGAGAGCACGTGAGGCCTGAAACGTTCGCAGAGCGCTAATCATTAACACGTTGCTTTTGAAGGCAGGGCTGCCCCTTTCTTTGCTGACTATCACATTTCCTTCTATTGGATCCTGCCCTATCCTGGTTTACTTTCTGTTTCTCCCACTCATTTCCATGCATTCTTCCATAACACATGAGTCCAGAATAGCCTCTCCCTTTCTGCTGGCCAACTCAACACTTCCCTCACAAACCCTCCTTTTTCAAAATAAGTTCATCTCTGACTTATTTTTTCCAAGGCCTCTCCCTCTTCTCACCACCCTGGGGAAAAAAAAGTTCCTCTCCTTCCCAAATTATGCAGGAGAATTAAGTAGGAGTAAGATCTGTAAGAAACTGTAAATAGAAAATTGTCTGAGAGCAAGAATCGTGGTGGAGGTAGACAGATCTGGGTTTGTATCCCAGCTTTGTCATTTACTAGCAGTAAGGCTCTGGATAGGTTACATGACCTCCCTAAGCCTCAGTTTTCTCATCTGCAAAATGGAGATAATAATGTAAAAACCCTGCTAAGGGCTATAAGGAGAATTAAAGGAGACAAAGCACATGAAATGCTTCCAGTTCCTGGAACATAGTAAACACTCAACAGATGTTTGCTGCTGTATGATTATTATTATTACTTACACCTTTTGGATGGGAATGTCACCCCCCTTCCCCCAAAGCATAAAGAGTAGCAAGGACTCAGTGCTTCTAAAAGCTAAAGAACAGCACCATAAGGAAGGCTTGGGTACAATTATTTGCTGATCCAGCCCCTGGGTAGCAGTTCTCAGAGAAAGTGTACAGAAGGGAGCAACGGGCCTATTTTTAGGCATTTCCAATCAGGACACGGCGGTTGCTCTGGATGCTTTACCTGACAGGCCGGCCTCAGCCATATCCCCCTCTCTGCAGGCTGTCAGCATTCCCAGGGGGATATAACACAGCCCCAGACTCAGGAATTTTACAGTCAATTTGCCCCCCTCCTGATGTCCCTTCTCCCTCTTGGTGACCTCGAGGCTGGCGCTAAATGAAAAGCAATAGCTCTGCCTCACAAATAAGGCAAGGAAACTGCCTGCTGGTACTGAGTCACTGCTTAACGCCTGCCTCGTTTGTAGAGTCTCCCAGAAAATGACACACAAAACACACAAAGTCAGGCTCCAAATGTCAGAAAGACTCTGATTCACTAGGGTGTGCTTCCGAACTGGAATTTGGGGCACAGGAGGTACACCACTGCCCAGATTGCCAAGAGCCTACCTATGTTCTAAAGAGAGACAGAGAGAGAGAAGAAAGGAAGGAAGGAAGAAAGGGAGAAAAAAAGAAGGAAAGAAGACCAAACCTTTCCTAATAAGGTAACGCCACATGCCAGTTGTGGTTTTGAATTGCTCAGCATCCTGGGATCATGTGACATTCACTGCAGCCATCGCTTCACGCTTGTGCGAGGCTCTCCGGGGAAGAATGGGAAAGTCTTTGGTGTGCCTCTGGGGATTACAAATGAATAGGGACATGCTCTGCCAGTGGAGCCCCACATTTTCCTGATTAACCACACGGTCTCACATCCCTCCTTCACGCTGCTGCCTGCAGGACCCTTGCTTTGTAGCTCAGGCACTGGGAATGCTCTCAGGTTGCTCTGCATGCATACTTTCTCTCTCCAGCTAGGTATGAGCTTCTTGAGGGCAGAAACGCCCCTTTATTTCTTTTGTTTCACCCTGCCATGCTTATCAGAGTGTAATCCACCCAGCAGTTACTCAGTAAACGCTTGATGATGGACTCGGGCTGAGAATTCTACACATCAGTAGGTGATCGCTTTATATCATTAACCCCCAACTTATAAATCAGCAGGGTTTCAAAAGTTGGTTTCAAAGAAGGCACTTAGGGAGCATATTTTCCCATAGAAACAGTGTTATAACTGGAGGTTAGGTTTCTAGGCCCACTCGTTTCTCAGCATATCCTACACATATTTATATACCTTCTTACTGAGCCACATCATTTGTCTCAGACTCACATTAGACTGGCAAGTACCTGTGCGGAATAAACTTCAGTTCTTTCAATTTCATGATTCATTTTAGTACAGCATCAGGGACTTGTGCAGATTCCCACCTCGACTGGATGTATTTCATATTTTATGACACTTTATGTAGCATCAGGTAACACATTAGATACTTAAAAAAATAACATTAAGAGAGAAAGAAATATTTTTGCTCATCATTAAAAAAAGATGCATGCACTTTTGTTTTTGCTTTTGTATTAAAATATTTTTTCAACAGTTTTTAACTGCTTTATTACTTGGGCCACCTGGACTTACCCAACCATTCACACACACAGACACATACACAAACATACAACCACACACACACCCTTGTAGTAAGAATCACAGCCTCCAAGAATGGCCATTTATGTTTTTGTATAAATATGAATGTGCTCTGGGGCAGCTCTGTCCAGGATGGGGCCTTCCAGCCAGTCAGGGTTGCTGTGTTTGGGACCATGAGTACAAAAGTACATGCACCAAAAAAAAAAAAAAAAAAGTACAGGCATCAAATGACTGCTGTTGTACTGCTCCCTACAATATTCCCTGGACGCTTAGGTAACCAAAAAAGCCATACCTTGGCCCTTGTTCTCATTCAACAGCATCCCCCAAAGATACACCTAATTGATTTTCCAGCATGAAAAGCAAGACTGGTAGAAAGGGTTCTCCTGTGGACACTCTAGAAGAGCCAAACCAAAACAACAGGCAAACAGGAACCTCTCCCAAACCGCACATGCTAATAAACTCACGTACTAAATGTGCCTCTCCCCAGGTTTCAGAATTCACGGCTGCCTTTCTAACCCAAATCAGCATTTAACGCAGCACAGCAGAGATGTCAGGTTAATGACCGTGAAGTGTGAGAAGTACCAGTGCATTTGTATCACATCTGTCTTTCAGCAAGAGTTATTACCAAGACACAAGGAACTGTGGTCTCTTCTCCACCCCTTTGCGCCTGGCTCATCCTTGATTGATTGATTGATTGGGCTGACCCTTTAATGGGAAGCTCTGAATAACTGGATGTTCTTATTAGCAGCCGTCTCCTTACATCAGCACTTAAAGAAAAGCTAACACATGTTCCTCTACTCCTCCACCATTGGGAAAAATATAACTTAATCAGGATAGGAATTAATTACCCAATATTCATCTTTCCTTGGTGTTTCCGGATGTTGCTCTGCTTCCAGCTCTGATCAGTGACAAGAGGGCAACTGTCTAACAAGTATAGGAGACTGGGCTGAAAGAACCTGAATTCCAACAGACAACTTTGAAAGTATGATTGTTTACTTTTAAAAATTTCACACATGAACAGGGTACTGTTGTCTCTGAAAAATGCCAAGTGTGCGTGGGTGGGATTGATAGGTTTTATGTAGTCAGATCCCAGTTATTTAAACTATCATTCTAATTTGAGGATGGCAGATGTTGGCATGCATGCTGCCTCTCCCCCCTGCACCCCTGGCAGACATCACTAATGGATCACAGTGCTCTTTCTTGTTGGGCCCAGACATGAGTTAATGAATACCCTTTTCAACACCTGGCTCCAATCAATTGTAGGTGACACATAAGTTGCAAACAATTAGCTAGTCCTGTTCTAATTGATTTAGTACTTTAATTTTCTACCTTTAATGCACCTGACAGTTGACTAAGGTATCATTATTTTAGCAACAGCCTCTCTGTTCTCAGCTCATCCCTCTGCTAATCTGAGCTGCAAATAATATTAGCTATCGGCCACTGCATGTTTATTGTGTGCCAGACACTTAATGTCTAAGTGCCAACTTATGTCTGTGTGTCCTTACAAAAATCCCAAAGCAGGCAAGGGTAGCTTGAACCTGATCTGTATCACAGCGTCCAGCAACTTCCCCTGGTGACTCCCTGGCTGAGCTGGTGGCCTCCCTTTAGCCTCCTCCAGTGCCACCACTGCACTGCCCTTGTTGTATGACAAAAGCAAGCTCATGTGGCTGTCTTGTCTTCTCTATTCAACTCCATGAAGGCAAGACCCGCGTCTTAGTCACCTTTGGATGCACAGCCCCCGGCACGTGGCTGAGTTCATAGTGGGTGTTTGATAAATATGTTGTAAGAATGTTTTTGTTTCTGTGTGTTTTTTTAAAGCTCCTGTTTTCAAATAAGCTCCAACTCATGCTCTACACTGAACAGATGATCCGTGACAACTGCTACCTCTGGTGGTTATTTAACGTCCTAACAGCAAGGCGTGCGGGTGCGGGGGTGGGGTGGGGGGGGCATAACTGAGGCAGGGGCCGGGGCAGCCCCCAGTGGCCTGCTGGCATCTGCTCTTGGCCTCACTCTCCTCCGAGCCGTCCAAAGCGCCGGGGTCCCTCATTCTCTGCTTCTATGTTTCTACCTTCACTCTTCACTGCAATTTTTTGTGTGTGCCTTTCTCTGCCTTCCAAATGGGATCGTGTTCGCCTCAGTTCTGTAATCCTAGTACTTACTAACGTGCTTGTGCAGTGCTGCAAAAAGATTCTTAGCAGAGATTTGTAGTAAAAACAGCACTGGGCCTGAGTGGGGAGAGCAGGGAGCTGCTTCCGGGACCGCCCCCCTGCCCCTCCCGCGCGGGGAGTTTTCTTGCGCAGTGGTTTCTGCGCTTGTTCACGAGGGAACACCTGCCCCAGCAGGCCCGGCGGCGCCCAGAAAATGTGATAGTGCCTTTAAGCACTGTGCCAGGTGACCGCTTCTCCTTCCCATGGACGGGGCCCCGGGCTGTCACCAGCACATCCCCATGCCCCTTGGGTCCGGCCCGCTGTCCTCCAGTCCCTGTGCAGCCCGCTCCACCGTCACGTGTGAGAACCGGCCATGCCCTGCCCCAGCCGGCCGAGCTGTGGCCTTTCTACCGCTGCTCACAGCGTCTTCTCGCCTCCTCTCCTCACCACCTCTCTGCACAGATTCTTAGGAGGATCACGCGGAGCCTCCCAGGGGGGCCCTCGGAGCCCTGCGCTGACTTCCGGCCCCACCCGCCGCCCACGCTAAGCTCGGGTGCCACCTGCACAACTCATCCTCCACGCCCACCGCCGTGGATCCTGCTCAGGGAGTGGCGTCACCCTCCGCCATCCGGGCAGCTGCCCAAGTAGCCGCTCGGCAGTCACCCCGGCCTCCTCGCCCTCTGCACGGTGGCTTCTTGCTCCTAGTCCTGCTCGCTCGACCTCCCCAGTATTTCTCAGGTGGGTACGTTTTCATCCCCATTGCCACCACACTGGCTGGGACCACGGGCAGCTCCCCACGGGATTACTGCAACACTGTGACAGCTTGCTGGTTCGTCTGCCTTCCGAACCCCGACCAATCCCTTCCTCACAGCCACTGATTCCTGAAAGAAAAATCTGATCGTATCCTCCCCCTTTCTAGACTTCTTCCCCAACGTAGATGTCGCTTCCTCCAGGAAGCCTTGCTGATGTGCTTCCACAGCGCCTGTAGGAGCATCCCTGTGGGGTCTTATCCACCGAGAGCGCACCTTGTTTTCCTCTTAACAACATGAGCTACTTTATCATTCCCTCTGTGGCAGGCACTCTAGCCTGCCCCTCAGTAGCCATCTCCCCTGTCCTCCTCGCGGCAGAACGAAGGCACCATTTCCTCATCTGATAAGGGCAAATCGAGATGGGTCTAGGCTAGGGCACGGAAATGACCCCATCCTATTTGTCAGGGATGAATTTAGGGGTGAGCATGTCTCAGTTCTGGCCAAGAAGACATAAGGGGAAGTTGGTTGGTGGCTTTTGAAAGGTCTCTTCATTCTTAAACAGGGATGCATAAGAAACCATTCTTTATCTGCCTTGGAACTGGTGTGAGAGGATGGGATGCCTGCAGCCTTTCGGTACCATGAGGAGAGCTAGCTGATGCTTTGAGGTTGACATATAGATAGAACTTGGTGTTGTCAATGAGCACTAAATTGGTCCACTGGGGACAGCCTACATCTGGACATTTTTTTTTTAGATGAGATACTAAATCCCCTTTTGGTTTAGGCCCTTTTGAGTTGGATTTTCTATTACTTGTAGCCCAAACAGATACAGCTTCTTAGGGCATTTTCACTTTCTATTTTGTCTTAGAGGCACTTAGGTAAAAATCTTGTTTCTCCTGTGAGACCATGGGCTTTTTAAAGGCCATGTTTGCATCTGATATATCCTTGTAGCCCCCAAAGGCAGGCTTGGTTATCGCACTCCTGTGCTTGAATGAAGAGGAAGCACTGTCTTCTGGGCCTCATACTGTGAGGTGCCAATACCCTTCAAATGGGTCTCACCTTCTTCAGGGGCTTAATTTGTTTTGTTTTTGCTTATGTTTTTCAAATGTTCAACAAAAATATAAAAGTTCTATGGTCAACTCCAGGAGGCAGAACCTAGCTCATCCGTCCTTATACACCTCATAGTGCCGAGCACATGCTTAGTGCAAGGTAGACACTCAAAATGTTTGCTAAATGAATAATTTGCCTCTGATGAGTCGAGGGCACTTAAGACTTTTATAGTGTCCTAGGCTCATAATGATGAACAGTAATTATGAACAAACTGTGCAAAATACATCCTGGTCCTGGGACATCACTAGTGGTTAAGTTGTTGTTTGTTTATATGAGAGCCTTGATACCACCAAGATGCTAAGGCTTTAAACAACAAGCAGAGCCAGGCATTGGAGAATGAAGCAAAAACTAAAGTTCAAGCAGCAGACGTGCCTGCTGAGTGCGCACTGAATGCCCATCTTGTTTGTGCCAGGCCCTGGGGTCACAACCACAGATAAGACAGGCCCACTGTCCTAAGAGGCTTTGCACCTGCAGGGTGGGTGGAGAAAAACAGACAGCTTCCAGTGTGGTCAGTTTTATAAGAGGTTAGGTAGAGGGTACACAGGGATGCCCAGGCCAGACTTGGTGAGTCGGGGAGGCCCCCCAGAGGAACATTTATGCTGCATCTGAATGCAGCGGGGGAGCTAGTTAATCAAAGGGGCACAAAGAAAGGAGGACAAAGGAGTAGCATGATCAGGCTTGTAGTTTATAACAAGCCCATTCTGGCTACATTATGGGGTGCAAGAGGCAAGGCTGGACTCCGGGAGACCAGTTGGGAGGCTGCTGCAGTAATTTACTACGGAATAACAGAGGTCTCCTCTCAGGCTGGAAACAGGCTGGTGACAAATGACATCAGGCATGGGTCTTTTAAGAGCTCGTGGTGCTGTGGACGTTGCCCAAAGGGTGAGAGCTCTGGACACCAAGCCTCCCATCTTTTGAGTTCAGGACAGGGAATGGGTTTGAGTTGGAGGCAACATGGCACAGCCTAGTGGTTTAAAATTTCTCCCTGGTTGTAAAACTCTTTGTTAGAATGAACTATGAGAACCCGATACTTTAAAGGAAGCAGAGTAGCCCTGTTGAACCTGGCTTGTGTGTATGTGTCTATATGGATGTACATGTGTGCACACGTGCCCGTGCGTGTGTGACATCATGCCTCTTCATTCACACCTATCCCATGGTTACCTGCACCGCAGGGACGATTCTGGTCCCAACACAGTGACCCAGCTCAAGCCTCTTTGACCCTCAGTTTTTTTAAAAGTCCCATGAAGGGGCTGGACCTCAGAATCTCTAAAATCAAACACCTGCCTTGAACTTCCAACTTTGGGCAGCAAAAGGGTTTGGTAAATGAAGGGTCCTGGATAACTGAGCACAGGGGTAATCTGCACTTGGAGGTTGACGATTCTCTAGCTCAGCCTCTCAACCAGTCCCCCTGGTTAAGGTTCAGGTGGGCACCAGCCCCAGGCGGCCAGGCAGGGCCTGGCTGTCCAGAGCCTCGAGCTGGGGCCATCTTCCTCCCTACCACGGTATGGCGATTCTAGGTGAGCCATTACGAGAGAACAGGCAGGAAGCACTGCTCCAGACAGGAGACAGGAAAATACCCACTTGAGCCCAGCATCACCTTCGGCCTCTCACTTCCACCTCTTCTGCCTTGAAAGTGTCTAGTAGCTTTGTTAATGACACACAGCAGACATCCACCCACTTCCAACTGCATCCTGGGAAGGTGAGTACAAGACCAGCACGGCCAGAAGGTGACAAGTCATGCGGCCGAAGGAGCAGTGACAAATGGGAGCCCTTCTACCTGTGCCCTCAACCTTCCACCTCTGCCTGCTCGGGGAATTTGCTCTATGGACTACCACCTCCCCCTCCAACAGCTCCAAACTCTCCCTGTGTCTCCTCTGACATGCATACTTTTGGTTACAGTGAAAAAACATCTCCTATTTCAAGGGAGAAATATTCAGACAGAAATCATTGCTTTCCTCGAGAAGGTTGAACCCGGGGCCTGTAGTTCGCACACGCCCACAGAGATGCTGAGAAGCTCTGAGGAAGATTCAAGACGGCACAGTTCACTTACAGAGAAGCGGCAGCGGCAGCGGACGGAGGGTTCCAAAAACAAGCCTCCGTGCTCAGAGTCACAGGTCTGAGGGGGAGGTTTTAGTCTAACTCCTTTTGGGTTTCCTGTTGCAGTGACACATAAAAAACAAGCAAGCAAAGCCCTGGGACTGAATTATTATAACCACAGAATGATTTATGAGGCCTGGGTCCTGCTTTCCTTCCTCAGACCTCATTGGCACCGTGACGACCAAAAATATTGGCCGGTCTCAGCGGTCAGCTCACTAACAGAGGCAGCGGGTCCCCTCAGCTGCTCACGTCCCCTGGCACCGGCCAGGCGTCAGGACCAGGGAGTGGGCCTGTCCGAGGGTTGCTTGGGTGCACACACCGACAGTACAACCTCCAGGGCTGGCTTGACACCCTGCAACCCTCCGGCCTTGGCTTTTTGAGGCTAAAGAGATGCTGCCAGACACCACTCTACCAGAACAAACAAGCCCAAGAAGCACCTGCCAGAAAAGCGTGAAGCAGATAAAATGCGCTGAGATGCTCCCTGTGGAAGTGTTTCCTGGAAACATTTGCCACAATGACAGCCTTTTCCTCACTGTTCCAATGAAAGAGTATCTACCAACAAAGAGTCAGGAGCAAAATCCAGCTCATGGAGCTGCATATGTATCCCATAATACTAATGGAGGCTGGTGTGGTTTTGAGTGGGAGTGTGAAGACCTGTATAGTTCTTCCTTAGGGAGGCTTCTCTGTGTTGGCCAATTATAGTCTGAGAACTACTCAATTCAATAAACACTTATCACGTTCCTACTGCATACAAAGCATTGTGGGTGACAGCATAGTACAGGGGTAAACAAACAAACAAACAACTCTGGAATCAAGTGGGCCAGGGTTTGTGTTCTGACTTCCACTCACTCCCTGTGTGACCTTGACAAGGTTACATAACCTCTCTGTGCCTGTTTCCTTATCTGTAAAATGAAGGTAATAATAGCATCTACCTTATAGGATGGTTGTAAAGATGATACTTAAAGCACTTAGAGTAACTCCTGGCCTCTAGTAAGTAAGTACTCAATACCTGTTGGCTATTCTTATTATACTCTTTTTGCACCTCAATTTCCTCATCTATAAAATGGTCATAATAACCAAACCTACCTCATAGGGCTGTTGTAAGGATTAAACAGAATAATGAATATATCGTGTTTAGCATAGTAGTTTGTACATAGTAAGTTGTGTAATGAATGCTAGTCATTGCTATTCCTAGAAGATCTTCCCCAAATTATTATAAAAATAAGACACCCAGATCTCAATCACAGTCCATGCAACAAAGAAATTCTTTCTTTGAACAATTTGAGCAAAGGACATTTTGTGACTATCCCCCCATCACCCCCTTCCAGCCAGTTATGCGCAAAACACTGTGCTTTGTATTGAGTAAGCTCCACAGTGATTTTCTCAGGAGTTCTGATGTCCCTCCAAATATTCTAAACTTCCCTTTAACCTGATACTGACATGCCATCCACTTTTCCCTTTAAGCAGCTATTTAAAATTCTGGCTTTGTAAAACAGGGAGCAAGGCACACGTGCTTCTCCTGCAAATGCTTCTAAGGCCTGTCCACTTGGCTTGGCAGGGAACAGAAAAGTGGTGTTCTGTGGTATCAAACACCAGAAGTAGACTCATAGCTGCTAACCTTACAGAGCTCTTCCTCTACCCTGGCAAAGTGCTGAGCGTGTTATACGCATGACATTGCTGAAACAAGGGCCCAGGGGAAGCTTCAGGGTGTCTGAGGTCTGCTGGTGGGAGCAAAGCTAACCTAAATCCATGCACACAAACCCTGGGATACCTGCCTCCCTCTCAAGGTAAGTCCCCCCAACTCATCCAAGGCTATGAGGGTATAAGATCACTCCCATTATTCTCTTGGTAGGGCAATCGGTCCTTTTTTTTTTTCTTTGTCCAACCCTGCCACCTAGTGGCCATTCAAGCACACAACCATAGGTCTTCCCAAAAGGCAGGAGGGACCTGACGGATCAAATCCAAGGTGAAGAAAGAGAAATGAAGCACGTTGCCTAAAGTTAAAGGGAGAAGGAAGCCAACACGAACAGTGTGGAAAACCTACACCCTAGAGTTAGGACATGGTTCTGATTCAGACTTGCCTAAATTCCACCCTCAGCAAGATGCTTCCTTCAATCATTCAACAGAGATCGGCTGAGCACCTACTACATGCCCATTGCTGTGGCAGATGGTGGGGACATGACAATAAGCAAGGAGGACAAGTCTATCTTCATAGTCCAACAAGAGAGGAAGATAATAAAACTGGGAATCAACATGACAACACTAGTTAATATAAATCAAGGACTTATTCTGTGATTATTACTCTCGCTTTAAAAATGAGTGGGAGACAACTACTGAAGCCCATGCGCCTACAGCCCGTGCTCCACAACAAGAGAAGCCACCCAATGAGAAGCCCGCGCACCGCAACGAAGAGTAGCCCCCGCTCGCCGCAACTAGAGAAAGCCCAAGCACAGCAACAAAGACCCAACGCAGCCAAAAATAAAAATAGATTTATTTAAAAAAAAAAAATGAGTGGGAGAACATGTAAGCTATGATTGATAAACCTTTCTAAGTTTCTGAAAATGAGGTTGTTGGACTAGATGCTAAAAAATTTCTAAGGCCTCCTTCCAGCTGTTTCTTTTTACTTCTAGGACTTTTGGGGTAGAGCTTAGACTAGAAACCACGTCACTTAACCAAGAATCTAGGGCTTTCTCTTCATACATAGTGCTAATCAATGCTTATTAATAATAACTGGTAGTTATCAAATGCTTACTATATGTTACATCCTGAATTAATATCAGCTCGTGCAATCCTTTTTCCAAACTATGAGATATGTTTAAAATGGAAATAATACCTGAGTAAAAAAAATCATGCTCTAAAATGGTTAAAAAAAAAAAAAAAAAAGGTTCCAAGATAAATGGAGAGAAGCTTCCAACGCAAACCAGGTGTAGGATTCTTAACCACTATTTTGTCTCTGATCTAGTTACATGGTGGATTAAAAATACTTATGTACTGGTGTCCTCAGGCTCTGAGGACTAGAATGGAAAATGGGCCCAAGCAAACGATGGTTCAAAGAGCAGTTACTGCCCAGGAAAATAAGGAGCACACTTCTCAACAGCAACATTGTTTTCGGGGTAACTCTGGGACTCCAAAAACAGTTGCAGAGCCTGCGAGGCCACGTGCAGGCAGACCGACCCCTTGGCTTTATTTCTGATACCAAATGAATAAAGCACGTTCCAGCAGTTCCACTGAGTACATCAGAGATCAGCAAACTCTCCAACATGGTATTGCCATCACCTTTATTCTGTCCTCCCTGGTGTATCTATGCTGTATCCGTGGTGGGAGCGATCAGGCAAACTCCCACAGTGATTCTGCAAATGGAGGCATTGGGTTCATGGGGGGCCTTGCTCCAGAGCCACAGGGAGCTCCTCCTGCTTTCTGCAGCAGGACCACGTCCTCCTAAACCTGGGAAAGCAGACCCTGTGGGACCTGGAGCTTCCCAGTTTTGTAAAACCCTCACCTCCCTGGCCAGGGTCTCCAGAGTGACACTCCAGTGGGCCAGAGTGAGGACAAACGCTAGATACACTGAGATGTTCAGCCTGCAATGCTCTGCTACCCTTCTCCGAATGGCAAAATCTCACTTAACTTTCTAGGTCTAGAGATCCATGCCTGCCTTGCCCAACCACCACCCCTGCCGCAAGCCAGGTCCGCCCATCATAAGAGCTGCTATGCTCCCACAGTACCTAGCACTAGATCGAAATCACTGGTTTGTCTGTCTGTGGACTGTGAACACAGAATATGTACTGGGTGGCTGACCCATCCTTACGCACTCAGTACCCAGCACCCTGTCTGGACTGCAGAGGTACTGACTTGCAAAGAACTGGAAAGTAGAGCAAGGAATTCCAGGGCTGGACGAGGCTTAAGAGGTCATTTCGTTTCAGCTCCTGCCCAATATAGGATTTCCTTTGAAATGTCATTAAAGAAAAACAAAAGTTTAAAAAAGTATGTGTGTACATTCATACATATATGGCATCCTTCTACCAGAATGAAGCGCATGGTGGTAAAGACACAAAGAACAAGATCCACTCAGGTCTTCTTTCTTTGGGAGTTAGCCATCATCTTTCTTGAGAAGTTTTGTTTCCTCCTTATTTTTCAAGAAATACGTGCTACTTAGAGAAAAACGTGTGAGATAAATTAACATGGATACAAGATAACGAAAGTTAACATGTTGCTGTATTTCCTTATCTTTTCTCTATGAGTTTTTAAAGTAGCTGAAATCACACTCTATTATACAATTTTATGTTTTGCTGCTTTTCAGCAGTGGCATTTCCTAAAGTGATTATAATCTCTTCATAAGCATCCTGTTTTAAAACTTTTATTTTGACATAATTTCAGACCTAGAGAAAAGCTGCAGGAATAGTACAAAGAATTCTCTGATACCCTTTCACCCAGATTTGGATTCCTCAAATGTCAACATTGTATTATATTTACTTTAATCTCCCTGCACTCCCCCTCTGAGGGCGGGGTGGGCAGGGCGGAAGAGAGAGAGATGATGTGTTTTACCCCTAAATACTTCAGTGTGTATTTTCTACAAATAAGGAGTTCTCTTAAACAACCTCACTACAGTTAATATACTGCTGTTATCCAATCTGCAACCTTACTCAGATTTCGGCAATTCTCCCAATAATGTCCTTTACAGCAAAAGAAAATCCAAAATTCTACGCGGCATTCAACTGTCTTATCTCTTTAGTCTCTTTTAATCTGGGACAGTTCCTAAGTCTTTGTATTGATATTTCACGGAATTGATATTTCTAAGAGTAAAGGTCCAGTTATGTTGTAGAATGCTCCTCAGTTTGGGTTTGTCAGCTGTTTCTTCCTGATCAGATTCAGGTTTTGCACTTCTAGCCCATAGAAGTGAATACACATAATTTTTAATGATTTCAGTAAGATTCCATTTTACATAGGCATTTCCTGATTGCAGAATCTTGGGCTCTTTTATAATTTTGCTATAATTGCAAAATGAAGCTCTTTCTCTTTCTACCTACCAACTATCTCTTGGCCTTTCTCCATTCACTTCTATATTTAAGGATATGATATTAACAACTTTTTCTAAGATGGTCCTGTCAATGTGCAGTCCCACAACTGATAACCGGCCTTGCACACTGGCATATTATACGATATATTTTAATTTAGGGAGACAAAAAATAATATTGCACTGCTGTTTCAATAAACTTTGTCTTAAAGTATGGTTACAAACAGCACTGCTCCTCTCATGATGGATCCTGAATACATGTGTTCGTTTGTTCACTTGTTCATTCTTTTGTTTGTGTGTTCCGTCATTCATTCAAGAAATCTTCTGAGTGTCTGCTTTGTGCCAGTATTCTTCTAGGTGCTGACATCTCGTGTAAAGAAATAAACACGGTAATACAGATTATTCTAAGGGCTACGAAATACCCCAGTTATCAAATAATGAGAGGGGGCGCTCCAGGTGGGGCAGGCAAGAGCCTGGGGCTCTGAGACAGACACAGAGGCGGTATGGCTGCAGCTGGGACGCACAGAGGAAAAAGGGAGCCTCTCCAGTTCCATCCCATAATACTTATCACGACTATCCTCACAATGTCTGCAAAACCTGCCCTTTACCAAAAACATGAACCCCCAGATGGACCAAGCCCAAATATGCATTTCTAAAGTGTGCCCTTTTCCTTCCTGTTCATCTTGGTCAGCAGAGTCTGAACTTCAGGGTGCGGCCATTTGTGAATAATAATGAAAGCTTGAAAATGCCCAGAAATTAGAGGGAACTTACCAACCATTCTGATGTGGCTCAGCCTTGCAGTTACCTGGACATCAAGGAATCATTAATGAGTCAGGCTGTCTCAACATTAGATTAATGGCCGGTTTCAACAGTGGAAAGGGGACAGATGGCCAGGAAGAGGGAAAGGGGTGTGTGTGTGTGTGTGTGTGTGTGTGTGTGTGTGTGTGTGTGTGTGTGTGTGTGTGTGTGTGTGTGTGTGTGTGTGTGTGTGTGTGTGTGTGTGTGTGTGTGTGTGTGTGTGTGTTAACTGGAGTGGTGGCTGCAGCCATGAGCAAGGAAAGAAAAGCAACCAGTGTGTGCTGTGGCCTGAGGCTGGGCCAGCAGCAAGTCCAGCTCCCCAGGCCCATTCCCTCCTCTGGGTTGTGTCAAGAGTGAGTCAAAAGGCAAGAAACTAGAGGATTCTCCCAGGAACTAATCCTGGGAGAAATATACCACCCCCCTCCCCAAATAATGCCTATTTAGTGCTTAGGGCAACTGGTTTCCATACACTTGGGGAAAAAGCAAACAGATGATACCATCAAAAACTTGTTTTCCTTACATAAAAATTTCGTGAGATAAAAAATTAGACAATATATATAAAAATATGATCAATAATCATTAGAAAACTCTATTAAATATTGAAAACAATTACAATAACCTACAAGGTGTGTGCGCATTCACTTTCTTTCACATCTTTCTTTTGAGGAAAAACAGCCTCAAGGCAATTAATCTGATGTATGAGTAACAAACAGACTCTTACAATGCCAGGCTCTCAAATCTGAAGTGCACCTAAGGGTTTCTGAGAGCAGAGAAAGGTTAAAAAAACAAACAAAAAAAAAACTATTAAAAGCATTACTAATATAAACACTACGATTGTATCCTCCACTTGGGGGATGGAGATCCAGGACAATGGAGATGATAAACATTCACGAGGGACACGGACTACCACGTGGTGAACGAAAGATAGCAGATGAGATTTCTATTAGGAAGGCTCTTATTATTGAAGACACAACAGAAGCTAAACAATCAGGTCAGTTCTGGTAATTAAAAGCAGTTGAGTAATTAACAAAAGATTGATAAAGGTGTCAGGATAAAATCATATTTCAACAGAAGATGACATACATGGGAAGGTTTTTATATTTCAACCATTATCCTTCTGTTTTGCATTTTCCTTTTAAAAATATGTAGGAAATAGTAGTGAAATAGCTATCACCTAGTTAGCCCAAATCTGACTTTCTGGAAGCTGTGAGCAGTAAGTGTAAATGAACTAAGGCAAATAATTTAAACTAGCAGCACTAAAGCAAAAGACTTCAACGTGGGCAGTGGTGAGCTGGAGTCTGAAAGTCAGGATCACTAATAGATATCCAGTTGGTGGCTGAAATTCCTATTTTCTGGTTGGTTCTATGTCTCTGCCACAATCTCAAGGAGTAAAAGAAGCCTACAGACTGGTAAGGATTGGCCATAACTAGCACTGGTGGCAGAGCTTTGGCAAAAAAGTCCACTGCAGTTTAATAGGTGTGAGCCTTAAACCTAGTGGCATTTTAACCATTTTACTCTTTACAGATATTAAAAAAAAATCTAACCCTAAGTTTAGAATAACTGTTTCAAGGCAAAAAACCCACCCCCAAACCCAAAAACCTTATACACCCAGCCCCTTTCCCTGTCCTAACTCATTACAGGCTGAGAATTTCCAGATTATCAGTCATGACAATGATGCCTGATGGCTCATTTTACACAGTTCTCTACTTCTCCACCAGGGGGTGAAGTTGGCCAGCATTTGACTGAAAGAGAAAATTATTTTCAAACTTGGGTATCCTTTTGCATAGTGGTAGAAAAGACATTCACAGACAAAAAGGGCCTTTCCCCTCCTTTCCCTTCTTCTCAGGACATTTAATCCTGACTGATTAGCAAAGCACTCCAGCCCTGTGAGGCAGGAGAGGGAAGGGACATGATTATGGCTGACAGCAAGCCAGCACACGTGATCGGCACAGCCCTGTAGGTTGGCAGGCCCATTCTCCCAAAACTTGAGATCAGAGTTATGGTTTTGCCAAAGCTGATACAGTTTCAAGGATATTACTTTTTTTTTTTTTTTTTTTTCTTAAAGGAGAATTTTCCACCAGGCCTATTTTAGCCAGCTGATGCCTTGCACAGGGCTGGCTCCCTCCTGCCCGGCTCCTTTGCAGGGCCTCCCTCCCAGCAACCACAAAGCCACGGGAGGGCTGAGAGCACCCGCCCTGCTTTCCTGCAGGAACGGTGGGACCTTTCCACCCCGGGGGAGGGTGTCTGGTAGCCAGGAAGAAGCCCAGACAGCAATTCTTGGCTGGGCCTCCCTCCCCCTCACTCACAGGGTTAGGAGCTCTGGGTGGGAACTCAGGTCTAGCTGGGTCAAGCCGCAGCAGAGGACACACACACACACACACACACACACACAGGGCCAAAGCCTGTTCCTGAGTTAAGAAGCAAATTGGAGTTTTAGCGTCTTGGTGAAGGCAAAATGGGGTGGAGGGAAAGACCCGGAGCGTGTGCTAGTTCTCCCAGGTCCGGGGACAGATCCAGTTTTTTGTGGCTCCTGAGCCTTATACAATTTGGGGGCCTCTTTAAAAAAGGAATGCAAAATTAGGAATGAGCTATAGGACATCAGAAGGGGTCCTTGCCAATGAGAGATCCTGAGGCTTAAACTTCATAACCGCCATCAGCTCCTTCGTGGGCCCTGGAGTTGAGCACGTGTGGCGGGCAGGGGGCTCTCGTGAGCCTTATCCACAAAATGGCAATGGGGGGTTTCTCTAAGGTCACGTGCGTTGGTTCAGTCCCTGCCTCAAGAAGCGGGCTATGGAGCTGGGCAAGGAAGAAGGCAGGAGGTTCGGTTCCGCTCCCTCTTCATCCTGCCCGCACGCATGGCAGATGCTCCGTACATACTTGCTGACCCACCAACTCAAGTGGCCCCACTGCTTGGTCCCCTACCCGTCCCTCCCTTCTTTCTGGCTTCCCAGCCACATTTCAAGTTTCCACATCAAGGAAGATTACTGCTGAACTGTCTGTCTGCAGGGGTGAGTAAGTCAGACCCAACCTATGAACAGGTTTCCTGCTCACCTGGATCATTCCTCACCGAAGGTGTCCAGGCATGAGTGACACAAACTTCAGAATCAGCCCAACAAATAATGATGTCATCATCATTCTTCGCAAACCTGGTATTTGGTGCAGCACGGGCACCTGGTCAGTAGGAAGCAAGGGGATAGGAGCTCTGTCGCTCAGGACTGCCCACTGCTCCAAGAGGACCCAAGGGACGAACTGCTCAATGGAGTGCAGGTGTTGCCCTGTGAGAGGAGAAAACCTCCCTGTCAGGAATCCCTGCTCCGCCCCGGCCAGCTCGCCACCCTCCTGACCAAGCCCCGATCTCCAGTTTGGGTCATCTTGTTATAGTCTGGCCCTGTCTTCTCCTCCATGGCCCCCTCCAAGACCTCCTTGGATGCCAGGAAGGTGCCCACCATGCATCTTTATTGCAAGAGCACAAAATAAATTGATGTGAATTTAGAGCATCTAGCTAAATATATCTATGCTTGCATGTTTCCACAGGACTTGTAAAAATAATATATAAACTCTCCTAATCTAGTGGCAAAATCACTTACTCAAAACTTAACAAGGAAATGAGGTGAAGCCTAAAAAAATGGAAAGCCATTTGGTTTAGTTATATAGCTTACTTTCATATATGCTACAGTTTGGCATTTATAAGCAAACCAGCTACTAAATGTTCTTCTTTCTTGAACAAAACAGTGAGAACAACTTCTTACATATAAAAGTGTCTTCATGAAGCCATTTATCACAAGGAAAAAAGTGTCCTGCAAATTCTTATCTGTAAAATGGAGCTAATATTGTGATGGGAATATATTATTTAATGGCCACCATTATTTGGGTGCTTACTATGTGCCAGGCCTGTGCTGAGCATTTCAAATAGATTATTTCACTTAATCCTCTCAATAACCCGGTACAGGATTATCCTCCACTTATGAATGTGAATTTGAGACTTTAAGAGTAAGTGACTTGCTCAACTATTGCTGGAGGATTGACACTTTTTTCAAGGCTTTAAAAGTTGTTTAGAAATCATCACAACAGTCAAATGCAAACAATGATAATAGCCCATTTATTGAGTATATACCATGTGACAGGCCACTGTGCTGAATTCATTACATTCATTGGTTCCTTTAATACAGCCCTCTTGCAAGGCAACTGTCATTATCCCCATTTAACAGATGAGGAAACTGAAGCACAAAGATGCTAAACCACTCTGCCCAAAGCATCTGAAGCAGCTGAGGAATGGTCTGAACTCTAGTCTCTCTGCTTATACTATGCCACCTCCCTACTGTAAAACGTACACAAATATTGATAGAAAGTTTGTTTTCAGTAACGGCCCGTTAGCTATTTCACGTAGAGATTTTTGAATGGCCCAGTAAAAATCACTATATTCTTTCAGGCCAAGAGAAGAAGCTAGGTGAGCAGTGCTAGGGGAGATGAATTCTGCCCTCCGCGCCTCTGTCTCCAGCATCATCTGGGCAGGAGGGAGGGCATAGGGGCGGGGGAGAGAGGGAGGGAGCTGCATCTCACCGTCTTTGTAGACAGCATGAAAAGCAACACTAGCATGTAAACCAGGTTCACATCTGGATACATAAGGCTGAGACTTGCCAGGGGAACCAGTCCATGATGGAACGACCCAAAACGCATTTAGTATTTTCTTAGGCCATTGTCCCCAAAGTGACTTCAACTTTAGCTGACCCAAGCATCTTGCTAGCACATGTCGCTTGCTCATCTGAGACGCTGCCTTCACCATGGGGTGGGGAACATGAACACAGAGTTACCGACGTGTTGTGGGATCCACCGTCACAGTGGCCCAACTTGCACATGACAAAGAAGGTCACCTGGCAGAGAGGCCCAGTTCACAATGCTGGGGAGGAGGCAAACCAACCAGCTGAGTCCAAAGGACCCTTAAACATATGAGAAAAACTGCAAAAAAGCAGGGATGGGGTGTCTTTGGAGGGCAGTAGGGCACATTCGGCAAGGCTTGATTTTGGAGAGTTCATCAACTGTGGATGGACCCCTGATCCAGATGCCCCCATGAAGGAAGGCAAATCAGCTCTCAGGTCAAGAGAAAGGATGTTAGGGTAATGAGCATGAGAAATGGTGCTTGAGCACAGAGTTTCCCAATACTAGCTTTCTGTTGGGGTTATGTGCTGTTGGCATGACAGCAAAGAAAACCGGCCCAGAGACAAGGTCAGAGGCTTCCCTGTGGTCTTAGAGAACAGAGTGTTGGTGCAAACTTGGCTGCCACTCGAATCCCTGCAGCCCAGTCAGATTTTCTCGGATGAGCCTCACGTGCACACTTCTGATCCCATCAAAGGGAAGGTTACGGGGACTCAGGCTTGGCTTCATGGGAGCAGCATTTTTCCAACAACTCCAAGCATCTGAAAATCGGAATGGGATGCTTCTTGGGAGGGAGGGAACTTGCCGTGCCTGGACAGTTTTCAAGCACAGGCTAAAGGACCGCTTTTCAGGGTGTTACAGAGGAGTTCCTTGAACTGGGCCAACAGTTAATATAACAAGATGCTCAAGTGGAAGTTTCCATTGTGGCAACACGATTCAACAGATGGGAAATTCCAAAGCCGGGGCCAGACACTATATGGAAATTTCTAAGAAGTTGACCTAGCTGCCTCAAAGGTCCATAAGGAGGATATAAACAGGTTCAGGACAGTGGAAAGGGATGGAGGATCTTGTGGGGCAGATTCCTCGGAAATGCTTTGATTCCCGGCCTCCCCGAGGTGGGTGGAGTGGTGGGAGTCCGCTTTTCATCTCAAACCTGGAGACAAGAGTTTCAAAGGCAAGCACCTGGAGGGCTCCTCGAGTTTGGGGGTTGGTATGTGACACCTGTTTGAGGGACCAAAATGTGGGAGGGGAGCTGAAGCAATATAAGGTGACAGAGTAGAAGAAAGGGACTGCTCGCCCCCTCCCCTGATGGGGGGTTAAAGGGCACCAGGAATGCCAGCTCTGGTCTCTTTGAAACAGGCTCTACCCACCAGGGCTTCAGACTGAGGGTGAGGGAACCCCAAAGAGAGAATCCGTATGGGAACCAGAAGTTGCTGGAGGATGGAAGCAACCAGAAGGAGAGGCACTGCCCAAATCCCGGGAGGTCCTGGTGGAACGTGCTGGTGCGGGAGTCCTCAGGACAGCCGTGGAAACAGCCAGGAAAGCAAAAGAGAGTCCACTCACCCACCAGCCAGGCTCAGAGAACCCAGTGCCAGGCATGACAACAGTGGTCAGGTAAGAACTTTCCTCTCTCTCTGCCTCACCTGGGCAGGCCTGGAATGGTGGGCAAGATGGAGGGAAGTCTTCTCTTGGAGTAAACACTGACCGTTCATAGACTAAAGTGAGCACTTCCAGTTTCCAGAAAGTATGCGGCGTGTGTGTGTGTGTGTCACTTATAGGGGCCGTAGGACTTTTTGTTACCTAAGAGTAACCAGAAACGTCATAGGCCTGATCAAGTTTTTATCAGGAAATGGGGAAAAACACACCCCAGTGAATCAACTTGAAAGGCACAGTGAGAGACAAGAAGAAAGCTGTGTCTTAATTATGTCTCACAAGCTGCGCCGTGCAGTGTCCTAGTCACAGCTAACCTTTGCAGCAGTGCCTGTGTGCCAGGCTCTGGGACGAGGACTTTACAGACATGACCTCATCCAGGCCCCCAACAGCTCTGTGAGGCAGGTATTATCACCCCTTTGACAGAAAAGGAAACTGGGCTCAGAGAGGTAAGGCAACTTTCCCAGAGTCACACAGGGAGGTGAGCAGAGTAGTAGCTCAGACTCAACCACAAGTCTGACATTGAACTCTGGACTCTCTTCTCCCAGATGAGTAGTTTTCAGCAGCCAGTGGTGACCAGAGCAGGACAGGGGCTTGGGATCTTTCCATCCTTCCCTCTAAGGAGTCCCTGAGCTAGAAAAGCAGAGAGCCGAGTTTGAAAACCACTGAACTGCATGATCTCAGCAGTCTCCTCCAACTCTGGGGTTCTAGGATTCTATCATCTGGGGGTTGGGAGTGGAGAGGTGCGGACCCACAAAAGAGGACATGGGGAAGAGGGAAAAGCCAGACTTTGTGTCCTGTGTTCCCAGAGAGGCAGCCGGAGGAGCTGGTTCCAGCAGGTGGTACCATAACAAACCTGAGGTTCAAAGAAATACAGTCACGTGTATAAATATATAGTTCAGATAATGCACATAAAGCACTTAGCACAGGGTGAACACCAGAGTAAAAGCATTAGGTAAATGGCAACTACGACTGTGAAAAGTTTACATATATGCCTAAAACCCTCAACATGCAATTTGATGCAACATACCCAGCCACTGACATCACTGTGTCTGTTCCATAAGGAGCTGTGTTTATCATGGACGCTAAACTCTACTCGTTCAGCCAAGAAAAGAAATGAACACATAAGATTAAGCTAGCCAAATCTAAAACAATTTGAGTAAGTCTGCTCTTAAGCAGTAGGGGACTGGGGAGTCCTATGAAAAAATCATGGAAGCATGATCCCTTTCTCCAGTAAAAAAAAATACATACACAGCATTTTGCAAATAATTAGAGAAGCCCATTCATTGATTCATTCAATGGATTACAGATCCATTGAAGCCTATTCATCGTCTTCAGGTTAATAATCTAGATCCAGGGGACACGACATGAGGTCGTCAGGCCAAAAGCTGCCTACGTGACCCCACAGTGGGCTCACCCACACTCCTCCTCTCAGTATGCTCACTGTTACTAGTCTCGATCATGATACTAAACTTGGAATAGGTAGTCAATGTAACTGAAGCTGAATCTAATTTTAAACCTTTCAAGTTTAATGGACCCCAAATTAAGAATTTCTAAATCAGTGCACTCTGGTACCTAGAAATTTTAATTGCTTGGCATGCTCTTTCTTTCCTTTCTTCTGGTAACAAAATTCCTCCTTTTTCCTAGGGACCCTGTGCCATGCGCTTCAGGTACGATTCATCCTCTGTCAAGGAACACATGGACAAGCCCTGGCCAAGCAGATACTGCTTATTGTCTACTGCCTACTTCTGGCCAGGTTGATTCAGGCAAGGAATCCAAACTGGGCCAGACCTCCTTGGTACTATTGTTAGAACAATGACAAAAGAGGCACTCTCTTTTCTCTGAGACCCACAGCTGTGAAGATGATGGAAATTTAACACTGATGGCTACCTCTGCAATGTACTGAGGGGGAGACTGCCTGAGAATGAAGCTGACAGAGTTAAGCAGAATCAAGAGATGGAGAGAGTGAAGGATAATGGCCTGATGTTTTCTGGAACCCCTGGATACACCTATGCCTGAAGTCCATGCCAACACGGACATGTTAGTCATTGAGTCAAGACACTAGTTTAAGTTGGACTTCTGTTACTTGCAACCAAAATAATTCTAACTAAGAAACCTGATCTAAATGAAAACAAAGCCCAAAAGGAAATTCCCATTTATGGGCAGTCCTTATGGAATTCTGGGCTCCTCTCTGACAATGATCCTTACTGAATTAACTTTTTTTTCATCCTATGCACATTACTTTCATATCACCCTCTTCTCCTGATGGTTCATCTTACCAGTGCTGCCAACCAATCAGACACTACTCCTGCAAAAATTATTAAAGTTACCGACTAGAAGAAGAAAATCGCGTAAGTGGACAATAGTAGCTCAGTTTATAGTTTGCTGCCATCCAATACATCCTTGGAGTCTCCTAATCTTATTCCAGTGAGCTTCTCAAACTGCCCTGGTTCCCTCAAAAGGTACAGAACACTCTGGTATCTAAAATGACGTAGAGCCACAGGGCTCAAAACAGAAGGAGAGATACACGTGGAGCAAGCGAAGTGGGCCACACAGGTCACGGTGGACAGGGTCAGTGTAAATTCTGTGCAGCAAAAAGCCACTCTGCAGACTGAGTCAGGGCATAGCATGATTTGGAGTTGGGAGAAATAACTTTCACTGAGTACTTCCCAAGAAGTTGTTTATTATTCTTTTAGAACTGGGATGGTAAGGAGATTTCAACTCGTGTGCCAAGTCTGAGCCGTAGCCAAATGTCTGGGCTCAGCATCAAGAGCCATGACAGTCTGTGACACACATCACAGGGGAGGGAGGAGGGATGAATATATATACTTGTTATTACAGCTGAAAATATTACATTTTATACTTGGGTGAAGCAAGGCCAGCCGAGAAATGCACACCTGGGCTGGAAGGCTCTTCTTGGGCAGCACTCAGGTGTCACACATCGTTGGTCTACACGGAGGGTGGTCCTCATCAGTCATTTCTATAGGGATGTTGTTCGCTGCCTTATGTGGCCTCCTCCTCATGAGCACCCAGGGGGAAATTACTCTAAGTGTCGAAAGAATCACAATTCACCTTGCTTCTTCTGAGTAACTAGCGTGTTTTTATCCTCTAGCCACCAAGAACTCCTAACTGAGCATGTTTTCCTAGTACTGACTGCTCGGGGGCTGCTAGTGTGTGTACGGGCTTTCACTTAAGAACTGGGGGCCTATCCTTATCCCTGATTTCACCTTACTTTTCCTTCCCCACAAATTTCCTTCCGTCCTTCTTTGTCTGAATCTTAATATATGTGTATTTAAAAGCCACCTTAAAACTCTTTGAAAGAAGACAGGCACCTACACTAGATCAACAGCAATCAAAATAATGTACAACAAATCAGACAGTGAATAGAGGACAGTTTTATAAATGTTGCCTGTTGTGATAGCTGTTATAGGGAAGTTCCAAGTGAGCAGGGTGAGCATGTGGTGGGCCTTAGACCAGAAACAGCCCTGGGCCGAACTGTCACGTCAGCAAATGTCTCAGACCACCCCCTCCCGCCCTCCTGCACACCTCTCCCCCTACTCCATCCTTCCTCAGGCAGTTGGGTGCCCTTTGGTCCATTCCTGCACGTCCCACACCTACTCTCTCCCTAGTACTGTTGGTTGCTCTCCCTTCCCCAACTTCTCCCACCAATCAAAGCAGCTCACACTTCTACAGGTCCTTGTACTTGACACTGGTAAGCTGTCAATGGTTGATAGCAGCTTAACCAACTATTTCTCTCAGGAATGAAGAGGGAGAAATCAAAGGACTAAATCACTAATGGTGGAATAGGCTGTAATTATGATACAGATGCAACTGAACAAGGGGATCTTCTTGTAAATTTCAAATAATTCTATGTGAAGCAGTTACCACAGTGCCCAGCATACAGTCGGCATTCAATAAACAGTAGACACTAATTATGACTACTCTTGCTGTAATTATTAATCCTTCCACCACTGGATTACTCACTGTCTATTCCTCTATCACTACCATGACTACCACCACAGAGGTAACTGCCCCTTTTGAAACGCTGGCTAGCCACAGATCCATAATCAATTAATGTATTTTAATTACATTCTATGGTTTATAAAGCACTTGCGTATACATCATCCTTTTTTTTTTTTTTAAGAGGAGGGAACACTTCTTTTTATTCTTTTTTTAAACAACTTCTTTGAGATATAATTCATATACCATACAATTCACCCATTTTCATGTACAATTCAGTGGTTTTTAGTACATTCACAGGCACTGTGCAACCATTGCCAGAATGAATTTTAGAACGTCTTCATCACGCCAAAAAGAAACCCTATACCTTTTAGCTATCCCCCCATGTCCCCCATTTTCACCTCCCAGCCCTGAGCAATGAATAATCTACTTTTGTCTCCATAGATTCCCCTATTCTGCATTTCCATATGAATGGAATCATATTATATGTGGACATTTGTAACTGGCTTCCTTCACTTAGCATAATATGTTCAGGGTTTATCCGTGTCGTAACATGTATCAGTACTTCATTCCCTTTTACATCATCCTTTTTTATCTTCTTGGCAATCCTCACGTTAAATATTATTTCCGTTTTACAGATGAGGATACTGAACCTCAGAAAGGTCACATTTATAAGGTCCTAGAGCCAAGAAGTAGCAGAGCCAGGACTCAAACCCCAGTCTCATATAAATTTCTTGTTCTTTCCTCAACAAGTGGTTGCCAACTGTGTAGCTATTACATCAGAATCGCCTGAGTGCTTCAAGATCCCCGGGGTTCACCTAATGAACGCAGACGGCCCAGTGAAGGGACTGTGAACTTGTATTTCAACAGGTACCTCATGTGATCCTGATGAGCTGCTGGTGGGTGACCAGGTGCAGGGTCCTGGCTGACTAAGTACCCACTGCCCTCTCGGCCCTGTGCTGAGTACTGCAAGGGAGACATAGGGAGCCTTCTGACAAAGCTACTGAGGAGGTAAGACTAGCGAAGGTGAAGAAGAGTGCATGACAGAAGACAGTGTTTGGCTTTGGAGTATTCAGAGCAGAGAAGATCACAGATGGTGGGAAGAGGCAGGGACGGCCACGTTACAGAGAAGGGAAGATTCTACCGGGCCCTGCAGAATGGGAAGGATTTCCAAGCAGAGAAGGGGTGAGCCGCATGAGGTGTCCTCAGGAGAAATGGTAAACAGGCTAGTCTGGCTAGAAGAAAAGGAATAGCGGGAGCTGAACAAGAGAGGACTGGGCCAGATAATGGAAGGGCTGGGTCCGAGAAGCCAGAGAGAAGTCTAGGCTGGTGTGGTGGATGACACGGGGGCACTGACAGTTTCTGAGCAAAGGAGGAACCTCCTGAAAGTTGAACTGAAGGATGACTGGTGTGGCGGTGCTGCGTACCATGAAGTGAGGCTGAGAGTGGAAAGCTGGTATTGGCAAGACCACCCAGGATGCTGCTGAACTGACCGGGATGCCAGGCGGCAGACAGCAAGACCAGGATCCCAGGGTCTATCGATCAGAACGGGCCGAGGGGACGGGCTATGAGATGGGAGCGTGACCTGAGCCTTCTCCCTCTCCAGGCGCTTTTCATTCCATCACAGCTGTTTTCGTGAGACCCATAAACACTGTAGGGTGGATTGTGAAAATGGCCGCAAATCTTCCCCTCTCTGTAACCATCCTCCCTGCAATGTGATTCCGCAGCTCGTCTCACCAAGAGGTAGAATCTATTCCTGTACCTCTTGAATCTACACTAGCCACATAGCTTCTTTTAGCCAACAGAATGTGGTGGAAGCAATCTTGTGGCAGTTCTGAGCCTTGGCCTCAAGACGCATCTGCTGTGTCTCTTGGTACCCTGCCCAAATGCCATGTGCACAAGCTCAGGGTAGCCTGCAGGACAGTGAGACACATGTCTTAGTCATTGTCATCACTCCAGCAGACAGCCAGGTGACCCCCAGCCTAGGTGACCTGGACCTGCAGCTGATTGAAGACACGTGAATGGTCCTAGCTGAAACCAAAAGAATCACACACCTAGGCCCAGCCCAAATCGCCAACCGACAGAATTATGGGATAAAGAAATGATTGCTATTTTGAGTCAGTAAATTTTGAAGAGGTTTGTTATACAGCAAAAGCTAACTGATACACAATGCAAATAACATTATCGCCACATATCAGGGAGTGGTGCCACGTGAAGCCTCAGAAGCTTTTTCACTTAAGAAGTACATTACTTTCCCAGCTCTAAAGGAAGTTTTCTACCACTACAGAACTGTTATCTCATGATTAGGTTTAAAGAGAGACGAGAGAAAAAATAGGGCAATAAGAAAGCTAATGTTACAGCTATGAGCCAATCTTCATTACAACACACTGCAAGGAACTGTCTGAATTCCTTGGCTGAAGTATCACTTTGTTGTTTTGGATACTGTTTGAAACAAGCAGACTATCAACAGGGGCCTGGAAATAGTTTCATCACAAAAAAAGTTTTTATTTTAATAGTATTTGGCACGTAATCATAGATCTTTTCCCTGATCATGTTCTTAGCAAAAGAACATGGATTGATCTGTTTTTTTAAGGCATGGACACATCGTAAATCATTTCAGAGGAAAAAAAAAAATGTAAATAAATGGACATCTAATCATAGTACTAGTAGGGATGCATCTAACTTAGAAGTGTGAATATCATTTCAAAAGTAATGTCAAACGGTCACTTTGTTTTAAAAATGAAAGATCACTTACGCGTGAGACTCTGTGTGGCCCACCGTTACCAGGTTTTAGGTGATGGAACGAATCTGAAATAGAATGAAACAAGCATTCCGTAAGTAAATCACATTTGGGAAGGGTGTGCCTTCGATCCCAGTGACTGCCATCACATTGAGTATTTATTCTTTTCGTTAAAGATTAGCAAAGCTTTTTCTGGCTCCTGATGGAATAGGGAGAGTTTTTTGCCTACATATTTCAACTTCCTGAACAGAGAGCATTCTCTCATCTCCTTCAGGGAGTGTTCAAAGTCTGAGGCCAGTATAACTATAAATGGTAGTGTTTTCGTCCAAACCCCTCCAAGTCAGCGGGAGCCTCCTGGGTTGTTGCTCCTGCTTTGGTCCCTCCACTCCCTTCTGCTAGCACCAAGCCATGACTCCCTTTATGGAACCGACTGAAAAACGGATGGTCCGGTATAACTTGAAGGGCAATAGGAGGAGTGTACCAGGCTTTCCAATAGCGATCACCTGATCACAGATAACCACACCTTTTTATTTTATTGATAATGGTGAGCCTAAAGCCCTGCTGTTCAACAGAAATGTAACACAAGCCACATATATAACTTTAAATTTTCTAGTGGCCACATTAAAAAAGCAAAAAGAAACAGATGACAATTTTAATATTTATTTAACTGAATTTACTCAGAATATTATCATTTCAACATGTAACCAATATAAAAAATGATTAATGAGACATTTTGCATTTTTTTTTTTTTTTTTGGTCATACTAAATCTTCAAGACCCAGTACATTTCAACTCGGGCTAGCAGCAGTCCAAGTAGTCAACAGCCACAGCAGCTAGTGGCTCCTGTATCGGACAGCACAGGCCTAGGGCATCTATCCTTGGCCTTCAGCTACTGGCAGGGCTCCAAAGTGAGTGAAATGCACATGGAGATTTTGTTTATCTATTTTCCTGCTCTTAGGAATTCATCATTAATTACCCCATTCCATGATGTCATTTAGCAGAAATAGTAACATAATAATAGCGAATACTATATAGTACTTGCTATGTGTTCTCGGCAAGCTCCCATGTTACCTTAATGAACCCTCACAATAACTTCACGAGGTACGTATATTATCATTCCCATTTTGTAATGAGGAAACTGAGGCACAGAGAAGTTAAGTAATTACTCAAGATTATAAGTTACTGACAGAGCTGGGATTCTAATCTACGTAGCTGGTCTCCAGAGCCCATGCCCTTAGCCACTATACTCTCAATTAAATTTGAACGGGTCAAAATAAGATAATTACTTTCAGTTTTAATTATAACCGTCAAGCGATCCAAGGTTGCTCCCATCATACACGGTCAGATAATAGCACTGATGGCAGATGCAGGACTGATGGCATGTACTAGCAAATTAAATTTAAAATAATTTGGGGTGGGAACACAAAAACCACAGGCAAGGCTGGGGTCAAAAAGACTGTACTGTGTCTAGGGGGTCTGTCTGGATGACCAAGATGGGGGTGCAGGGAGAGGTTAAAGGTGGGGTCTTTGGAAAATCATGTCTTTGTGATTTTTCTGAGGGAAGAGTCTATCACTTTCATCTGATTCTCAAATGAGTCTGTAAGCTAGACATCTCTGTATCTGTCTTAGCAGGGGTAGGGAGTAGAAAGGAATTACATAAACGCATCCTTTCACTTTATTAATCTGTGCCCCCCCCCCAAAGAAATCATACCCAATGAGCAAAATCAAATCCACACACATGAATTTCCTGCCCAAATGATAGGGAAGAAGGCTGGTGAGGGACATCATTTAGAATCAACAAGCCGTGGGCTGAGGCCACTGGCGGTGCTGCCTCCCAGTCTCCCAAGGCGACCCCTGAACCTGCTGAAAATCCTTCAGTGGCTTCCTCTAGGTGGTAGGATTAAGTCCAAGCTCCTTAGCCCAGTCTCCAAAGCCCCAGTGACCTCGTGCCTGCCCCTCAGGCACTCTCCTGTGGGCATCTTGCCCTTTACCCACACAAACCTATTTACGGGTCCCTAAATGCTCCCCCCCGCCACTCTCACTTCTCTGTACCTTTGCAGTTTGTGTTCTTTTTGTCAAGCACGTCTTCTCCCTACAGTATCTGCCTGCCTTCAAGTCTCAATTAAAAAATCAACACTTCTGGGGAGCCTGTGTGAACTCCCTCGGCTGGCTTAGGGGCAACTTCTCTGCAGTAACAGTAGTAAAGTAGTATTCACTCAACTCAACTGATAATTATGTACCACTACTACTGATAATAATAAAAGCTGATTTTTATGGAGCATTTCAAGCGCTTTACGTGCTCCTTTAATTGTCTCAGTAACCTTATGAAATGGGTTATTACCCCATTTAGCAGGTGAGCAAACTGAGGCATAGAGGTCAAGTCAGTAGCCTAGGGTCACACAGCTTATAAATGGCAGAGCCAGACTGTAAACCCAGACAGCCTGGTTCCAGAGCCTGCACTCACTCTCTTTTTTTTTTTTTTAAGTTGACGTATTTGATTTACAGTGTTGTGTTAGTTTCAGGTGTATAGCAAAGTGATTCAGTTTTCTATACTGTATATATAAAGAATACACATATATTCTTCTCAGATTCTTTTCCATTATAGGTTATTACAAGATATTGAAGATAGTTGTCTGTGTTATACAGTACGTCCTTGTTGTTTAATTTATATATAGTGGTATGTATCTGTTAATCTCAAACTCCAAATTTATACCTCCCCCCACTTTCTCTTTGGCAACCATAAGTTCGTTTTCTGTGCCAGAGCCTGGACTCTTTAACGCTATACCGGGCCTGACTCCCTCTGTGTTCCACTGCCTACTACTCTCATTGCTCCTGTACTTCCCTCTGTTAATCCAAGTGGCTCCTGTGTTGCAGTTTTTCATTTACTGGTCTCTCTGTCCACTTGTTTGCAGAATCTCTGGAGGTTGAGAATGTGTCTAACTCATTGTTGTCTTTCCAGGACCTTGCAATGTGTTTGGTATACAGCAGATGTTCCATAAAGGCACACACATGAAAACACTGGCACAGCACTGGAAGGACAGGGGCCAGGGGTACAAACTTGGGCCTAATAAAAACACACCAGGGGCTTCCCTGGTGGCGCAGTGGTTGAGAATCTGCCTGCTAATGCAGGGGACACGGGTTCACGCCCTGGTCTGGGAAGATCCCACATGCCGCGGAGCAACTAGACCCGTGAGCCATAACTGCTGAGCCTGCGCGTCTGGAGCCTGTGCTCCGCAACGGGAGGGGCCGCGATGGTGAGAGGCCCGCGCACCGCGATGAGGAGTGGCCCCCGCTTGCCGCAACTGGAGAGGGCCCTAGCGCAGAAACGAAGACCCAACACAGCAATCAGGCAATCAATCAATCAATCAATAAAAACTTAAAAAAAAAAAAAAAGAAGAAAAAGAAAAAAAAATGCAATTGGTTAAGATTACTTGAATGTTTAAAAAAAAAAAAAACAAAAAAACACACCAGGAGAAAGAGTCTCCAGATATGCACTTGAACAAAGCAAGCTTTAACTTCATCTTTTAAATTCAGCCTGTGCTGAGGGAATGGTCATTTCCTAGGTCTGTTTAACACCAGAGGGAACAGAAGCAATGCAGAGCATGGGTGACTTGATCACACCCCCAACAAGTTCATCAGTTTCATTTTACATTGCACATGGATTTAAGTAATAACATGCCTTGGCTGGCCACTATAAAGAAATACCAGAAAAGACACTTTCCTTTAAAAAAAATGCAATATTCAAGGAAAAAAAGACAGAAAATGCTATTTCCTAAAGTTTTCTTGGTTCCCAATAACTGGCTATGAGTATGTTCCAAACATCTTTTTTTTTTTTTTCAAAAAACAACAGCCTTGGGGCTTCCCTGGTGGCGCAGTGGTTGAGAGTCTGCCTGCCAATGCAGGGGACACGGGTTCGAGCCCTGGTCTGGGAAGATCCCACGTGCCGCGGAGCGGCTGGGCCCCTGAGCCACAATTACTGAGCCTGCGCGTCTGGAGCCTGTGCTCCGCAACAAGAGAGGCCGCGATAATGAGAGGCCCGCGCATCGCGATGAAGAGTGGCCCCCACTTGCCACAGCTGGAGAAAGCCCTCACACAGAAACGAAGACCCAACACAGCCATAAATAAATAAAATAAATAAATAAATAAATAAATAAATAAATAAACCCCAAAAGTTAAAAAAAAAAACCAGCCTCATGTTGAAAATCTCCTTTTGCTGTTCAGATGTGGTTGTACCACTTTCTAGCCCGGAGTTCCATAAGCTGCTTCCTTCCGTCACTACCTACACTTCCCCTGGATGGATATAGAAGTCCTTGTAGGAGGATACTCTCCTCTTTCTCTAACAATAGGAAAGAAAAAAGCTTCACGATCTGGGACATACATAGACTTCTAGAGAAAAAGAGACCTCCTTCTGGCTCATGTCAGAGATTGCATCAGGACTGTGCCCAGCCCACCCACTCAGAGATAAATACAACTAGCCATAATACCCACCCTTCCTACTTGCATCCAGAATATAAAAGAAACCACCAACTTCCCATGCATACGGACGTCAGCATCCTCTCAGATATTAACAACCAAATTATAAATCTGCAGTTTTGATTTTGCTATTTCATCTCCTTCCACAATGAACAGTAATTTAATTATTCTTGAGAGGTTTACTGAGTGCAAGTTAAGGGCCAGGCACAGTTGCAGGTGCTGGAGATACAGCAGTGAATGAGGTAAATAAGGTTCCTGACATAGGGGGCCTTACATTTAATAGGAAACAGAAAATAAGCAAGTATACAAAGAAGAAAATAAGAGAACTTCCAACAGTGGTAAGTTCTACAAATTCTTTCATACAAGCAGGGAGTGATGCAACCCACTGGAGAGCTTAACAATGTCTCTTTGGCAGCTGAATGGAGGAGTTTCGAAGAGGCAACAGTGAGTGAATGGATCAATGGTGGCCAATTCTGAGGCTACTCAATTGTGCAGGTGAGATATAATGGTACCTTTGCCTAGGATGGTAGCAGTAGAGATGGAGAGAAACGGATGGATTCAGGACAGGTTCTGGAGGTAAAACAACTAGGACCTGCTGATGAAGTGGATGTGGCCAGTGAGGAAGAGGAAGGGGCTGAGGTGACACATAGGTTTTGGTTCAAGCAACTGGGTCAGTGATGGCTTCCTTGAGGGAGAAACGGGTTGAGAGAGGAAAGAAAATCAAGAATTCTGATTTGACCTTGTTAACTTGGAGACATCCAAGTGGAGATGGCAAAAAAAATACTGAGAAGTCTAGAACTGTGTTGTCCAATACTATAGCCGTTAGCACACGTGGGGATTTAAATTTAAATATATACAGTTACAAACTCATTCCCCCAGTGCATGAGCCACATCCAAGTGGTCAGGTAGACACAGAAGCAGCTACTGTCCTGAACAGCACAGGTGTAGACCGTTTCAATCACCATAAAAAGCTCTATTGGGCAGGACTTGTCTAGAATGAACATGATAACCTGCTAGACTCCTTTCATTATTATAAAGCTTATTGCAATTATAAAATACAAAATGATAGTCCTCGGAGACCTTTAGCTTTGAATGGCGACTGGATTATGATCTGTCTGAACATATTTGTTTCTAGTCTCATTTTAATTCTCTAGAAAATTACATAATACAGGCACTGGAGGAGAGTGAACACTAGATTTATAAGCCTGGCTTCCAGCTGTCTTCACTGCCAGTGATTTCCAGCAAAATCACTAAACTTCTATGTGCCTCAATTTCCCCACCTACAAAATTGGGAGCGATCTGGAATGGACTATATTGAGAAGTATGTTGGAGAATGTCTCCAGCTCTCCAGATGGCTCCACTGTTCTCTGGTCAGGTCTATGATGTTTTCACTTGCAAATACTGACATGATGTTATCTCAAATGGCAAAACAGATATAAAAGGGCCTTTGAAACATATAAAGGACCCTACAGTAGGCATAACAGGTACATGTTCCATAAAGGCAAGACAAAGCAAAAGAAATATGCCCTGTGCCTTGAGTCCACCACAGAAAGTCGTGTGTTTTGACACATTGGCAGGGCTACTGACTTGATAAAGTAATGCCATATGCGTAAAAGCATCAAGAATCAAGTGTTGATCCCCAAAGGTAAAAGACAGTAAACAGTCACCAAAATGGTGACATTTTCCTTTATTGTGCAAGGTTTCTGTCCCTGGGAAGGGCACACCTGGAACGGGTGAGCTGGCCTATTTTAGCCAAATGGTGCCACACCATTTTCCCCACCTTAAGACTATGTCCTGGCCAAAAGGGCTGGTCTGGGCTGTTCACTGGGAGAAACTCTTCTACCTGGTCACTGCTCTTAATCTTCAGAGAGCTTCTAGTGACTTAAAGTTTGTTTTTAATTGAGGAGCTGGTGGTATATGTCCTCAACTAATTTGTGGATAAGTTGGGGAGAAAGTATCCTCATAATGTCAATGCCGGTGAGAAATCTTTAAAAATACACATGTATTCCTAGTTTGCCAAACTTTTAAGAGAATATAAAGAAGTCAGAGTGAACAATTAATTGTGAAATATTACACTCCACATATTTTTTTTCCTCCTTTTCTATTGAAAGGGCAATGGTAGTTTTTTGTTGGTTTGTTTCCCCCAATGGCAGTTTTAAAAGGATAGCATTCTTTGGAATGACCCATATTCCCACCATACTAGTGCTACTATTACTTTTTTCTGTTACCCTCGATAGACATATGTGTTATATGACTATGGCCATAGTTTATATGCTATTGGTAGCAAAGGCTTTGGAGTTGGACAGATCTAGGTTTGATGCTGGCTCCTCAGCTAATTTTCTAACATGTAAGGTAGGACTAATATGACTTTTGCACTGTTGCTCTAAGGATTAAAAAAAAGGGAGGACGCTAGGATAGAGCCATTAGGAAAAAAAAACCCATATATGACGCTGTTATTTTCTTTTTCCATTTTACTTTCAATTTCAAATATTTTTTGTGTGTTTCTACACACATTCATAATGACTGCGTAAGGGACCTAAATCTCTCCCCTAATGCTGGATATTTAAATTATTGCCAGTTTTTATTACTATAAATAAGATTACATTGGAAACCTTCATGCTTCAGCTTTTTTCATCCCTTTAACTTATTTCCCTAGCTTCCCTAAATTCCTAACAGTAGAATTAGTAGGTTTTGCTTTTAAAGGGGCTTTTTAATTAATGTATGATAATACCACCTACAAAATAATTGAGAATTTCTGAGACCTTGACACTTTATACCTAAAATGGTATTCCTAATGCTGCTTTAATTTTTATTTCTAAGATTATTAGTGAGGATGGACATTTTTTCCTGTTTATTAATGGTTTGTTACCTTGAGAAACAATAAGTCTATATTCTTTGCTTATTCGTGTAGTAGGGTCTTGATATTTTTCGTTTGAATTTGCATGAGTTCTTTATAGTGCATGATAATCAAGAGTTAGTATATGTACTTGCTACAAATATATTACTGGTATCTGGCAATTTTAAGATAACCATCTTTTCATTTATACAGTGTTTTAATAATAAGCAACAGCCATATTTTGTATAAACCTCCTGAGCTATGACATGGCTTCATGGCAAAATGTTTGGCTTTTGACGCTTTTCACTGCCCATTTACACCCACTTTGATTCTCCCAGCTACCCTGTGAGTGAGCTCGGGAGGATGACAATCCCCACCTTACAGTGGAGAAGAGTGAGACCCAGACAGGCCAGGTGACTTGCAGAGGGTCCCCGAATCCTGGAGTTGGCCAAGACTGGCCTCAGTCCTTTGCTCTCTGAACCCAAGGCCTCCTCGTGAAAGGAAGGTCACAAGGTAAAATGAAGAGATGCATTTTGTGCAAAATGGATGATTATACAAAGCACCAATTCCACATTGTTTCTGATTAAAACTCCTTTATACGGAGCATCGGGGCCCTGTGCCTGCTGCACTGGAAGCACTCAAGAAATGTTAGTATGGTTTTAGCAAATCCACCAAAACCATGGCTTACATAACGGACCACCCTTACGCAGTTCTTACGTAGTTACAGTAAGTTCAATAACTTAGACCTAAAGCAAGTGTTGCTTTATTACTATTGTTTTAACCTAGCTCAAGTACCACTTCTTCCCCCAAATATTCCCTCCCTCTTTGGCTCCAAGAAACCACTCGTCTCCTTGAATTTCTACGACCTTTACCACCTTCTACCTGTCATTACAGATGCTTCAGAATGTGTTTCAGCTCTTCTATTGGATGATAAGGTCCCAAGGGTCCGTATATTATTTGTGTTTGTATCTCCCAGAGAGCCTAGCACCCTGCTCAGCACACAGGTGGCACTCAGTCAGTGTTTTATGGGGAGATGGGGGAAGAATTTTATATAGCTAAGAGACAATGGTAAAAGCAATTACAGTTTGGTTAAAAATCATAGGTTGCATGAACTGTGTGCTTTTTGCTACACCACTCCTTATTTTGGCAAGCACACTATCATGGGACAGTTCTAATGCAGTCTTAAGCCAGCAGTCTGCATTAGCTAAACAATACTAAACTACATTAAACAGAATGTCCAAAAGCATTTCCAGCCTTGGACAAATCTGTACAATTCTGCAGATATATCTGTTATGGTTTTACTTGCAAATTCTGATATAACTCATTCCTCAAAAATTCACTGTGTACACGTACACACACACACACATACACACACACAAGTCCTGGTTCAGCATCTGGAAAAAACTCAGATTAAAAATATGGAACATCTGTTTCCTAATATCAGGAAAATTCACAGGAAACGATTAATGTCCACTAGGGAGAAAGAAAAATAATCTGGATCACATTATGAAATGAAACATCCAAAATTCACAATTTAATACAGTATAGCCTGCAAATCATCAGGTCTTCAGAACTGAGGGGAAGATTTCACATTTTATTAAAACTTGAGAGAGTAGAAATATCTTTATGCCATGTATATACAAATAAACATAAAATTGAATGCCCTCACCCTACATATATTCTTGGGTCCTATGTCTCCCCACTGATATTTATGCAATGCTTGGCAGCTGGGTGGTTTACTGCATGTGTATTTTCGTAACGTGCTCAGTGTCTTACAGGGCAAACAAAGACCTAACTAAACTAGATGGTGGTCCCTGGATGAAGAGGCTGTAGCTCTTTTGAGAAAGATCTAGAGTGGCTTATGTCTCCCAAGGAGGACTGCAAGGATAGTCAGGGCCACTGCAAAGCCAAAGCCAATTGTACATAAAGATGGTCTGCTCCTTGGCGGCTCTTGCACTATACTGATCCTTATAAGCCTCTCTATACCTTTTATGTGCCTGGCAATGTGGAAGGTTCTGGGGGTTTAACAGAGAACAAAACACAGTCCCTCTCTGCAAGGAGCCTACAGTGAGTCATACGGACAACTGATCAGGCAATTACAGCTCCAGAGGCACATAATCTATCATGCTAAGTACGAGGAGCACTGAGAGCACAGAGGAGAGGCACCAATACCAGTCTGGGATGATCATGGAAGGCTTCCAGGGGGAGGTGGCATCAAAGCTAAAGTGTGAAGAGTGACCAGGGTTAGCCAAGAGATGAAAGGAGGGAGGCATGAGCAAGGCAGATGGAACAGCTTGTACAAATGCTGGAGAGGAAGCAAGTACCTGTGTGTGCTCAGGGCTGCGATTTTAAAAGTAAAGAGTTTCAGTGAACACTGGGGGGCATGTATCTTTTCGAATTGTATTAAAATATACACATTAGTATATATAAAATAGATAACCAACAAGGACCTTCTGTATAGCACAGGGAACTATATTCAGTGTCATGTAAAAACCTATAATGAAAGAGAATGTAAGAAAAGAATAAATATATATATATATGTATAACTGAATCACTTTGCTGTACATCTGAAACACTGTAAATCAACTATATTTCAATACTTTTTTAAAAAAATCAGAAAAAAATCTGAAAAATCTTTGAGCATTTCTCAACTCAACTGTACATGCCAAGTGATGTGGTAAACTGAAATACTTAAGGACTTCATATATTAAAAAAAAAAAATGAGTAAAGGGTTTCAAATCAGCGAGAAGCCTTATTACATAAGAGGCAGTAGCAGGTAAAACCCAAAGCGGGTAACCACAGTGAGACGCATAAAGACAACAGAAAGAACCCGGGATCTCTAGCATCCTCACATCAGAAACAGCTGGCACTGACCCATCCCCAGGGAACAGCCAAGGCCTTCTTAGGCGACAGGCCTCTGGAGGAGGGCAAGGAGAGAGACTGCCCGTCAGAGGTGATGCTGGTTCCCAATTCCAAGGAAAAACACATAGCCAGCTACCCAACCCCACAGACAGGAGTAGTGAGTAGGCCTTACCACAACCCCATGAGGAAGAGAGAATCGTCCCCATTCTACAGATAAGTTGCTGGTTTTAGAAGACAGTATTTATTGATATTCCTTCCTGTTAACTGACTCTTCTTCCGACTAGAGAAACCAACTCATCTTGGTATGGCCAGGACGTTCCAGTTTTAACACTGAAAGTCTCACGTCCCAGGAATCCCCTCAGTGCCATATAAACCAAGACGGATGGTCGCCTACTCAGAGTTTGTATGCCCTAGGTTTTTATATTAGAACCAGTGCAAAGTTAAATGTGATCTAACTCCCTGGAAGCTAACCTAGACCTTCTGAGCTTCAGGACCCTCCCTGGATATCTTGGGGGCTTGTCTGGGGGTCCTATATCATTTGCAATAATTCATGCTCAATTATATTTGCAAAGCACAAAGACTAGCTTAGGGCCTAGTGATCACTAGCTGTCATGCTGAAGGGAATCACTCACTGAACGCTTACTGAAAACAGTAATCAGGCAAAAGAGGGTCTGAATTTAATTTTTGTGCTTGTTATTGTTAACTGAGAATTAACCAAATACCTTTCAAATTTAATACTGAAAATCATCCTTAAAGAAATGAATCTACTTACCTATCCAGAGCAGTAAACATATTTTCATATATCTTTGTTAACTAGGGACCATATCCATTGCAATGGCTTACATTCTTACTGGTCAACAGACAGTTAAGAAAGTTGAGAAGACAAAGAAAAATAGTAACACAGTTTCCAAGAACTACAGGCCCAATAGGATATTACTTTATGGCAATATTTGACAGGCAGAGGGTAGCTGATAGATCTTTATAGAATGACTGACGGTAAAAAAATTGGGCCATGGAGAACCACAGAAGAGAAAATTACCAGGGCTTGTGGATGAGATGATGGCAATCCTTGAGCTTTTGCTACAGTGCTGTTGACTCGGGCAGCTGCGGCACACGGTTCTTGTCTGATAAAAGGGAACGTAAGCTCTTCAAGAGCACTCCTTTCCTTGCAACAGGGTAATGAGTAAAACAGCCCCTGCGGCCTGCAGTCAGCAGAAGATGCAGAAAGACTTAAAATTGGTAAGAGCCAAGGGCCCACCATTAAATCCTGATTCAAAGGCACCCCTGCTCCCGCCCCCTACCCCCCAAAGCTCAGCTAATGTTAGCCAGGCTCAGTGCTCTTTGTGAGAACTCCTGAAGCAGGAATGGATGAAGATACGACCTTAGACTCTTTTTCGGGCAACAGACAATGATCTCCAACGCATTCCTGATTAGTTTTCAAGGAAAAAAATATTTTTAAGATCCAATCATGCCTGGAAAAAAACTATTCAATAGGGTTGAATTTTATTAGTCTCAGAAAACTTAAAAAAAAAAAAAGTAAAATTTAGTAGCATTTATCACCAGTAATATATATTAGAACTATGTTTCCCTCTAAAAAGTCCAGTTTTATGGGCGCATTCTGGGTAACTGAGATTCTGCTTTTATGTTGAAAATAATCATGTTGTCCACGAGGCTTAGCTCTCTAATCGTATCACTCCTTTCCATGACACACTTTCCGTCAGACACTGAGACAGAGAGATTCATCACAGAAATATTCAGGTTATGTCCGCTGCACAGAGTCAGGCAGCATAATGAGGGCAGGATGCAGCAAAGGGCACTGCCCTGAGCCTGAGTCAGAAAAACAAGAGAGAGGTTTTATTTTCACTCTGCCAGACCGCTGCTGTGGATGAGCATACTTCTGCAGGCCTTGCACTCAGAGGCAGGAGGCAGTAAGTAGTAGTCCTCAAGTGAGGCTGTGAGCGGCTCCCTGCAAGTCCCACATGTTTACAGGCACTTAGAGCACATGCTATGAAATATATCACCCCGGTTTCGGGACTTGGACTCTACTGGATGGTTCAGTAGAGTCTTTCATTGCAGCTACCAAAACAAGGCTGGGCATGGAGAATCTTCTAAGGATTGTCCATCTTTCTCCTGTATCCTCAAGAAAGAGATGAACAGCTTATACGAACAAACACACAAACAAATCCAACTATGTTCAATATAATCCACTTAACACACAATTCTACGAGAAGACAGCGCCCAACAAAATCAGTACAACCTTCCTGTACTTAAACCTACCACTTGTACTTGCTTCCTGGGTAAAGCCACCTTTGCTGCCTCTATTCTAACATTAGTTTGCACCCCCTCCAGATATTCTCAGGGAGCTTCCCGTTTTACATACATTCTGAATGACACAACCTGCTGACCCTCCCTTAGGGAAATATACAAATATATACCCGCTGCACCAGGAAAAAACAAACAGAACAAACAAACAAACAAAAAACCAACAACCACCACCCAGAGCCAAGAAAGGAAAAAAAAATCTGTCATTCCCCATACCACTGGGAGGATTTTAAAGGCAGCCCAGGGCATTCAGCAATGTTCTAACTGTGGAGCTAGTCATTTCCATGCCCAGCCTTCTCCTTGGACCCTCATGTTTCTCATTTGTTCATGTATCTGCATGGACAACTTGATTATAAGGTCTTCTGACTGCACAGGCTGTACTTTAAACTTCCATGTATTTGTTTTCCTTCCCACAAGAATGAGTTCTTAACATACCTCAGGCTTCCAATAAATTAAAAAAAAAATCTGTACATGTTTTTAGACAGATGTACATGTTTCCATCTAATTATCTATACCTAAGATGTTCACAGTGGCCTAGCAAAAGAGTAACAGAACAGCTAATTCAGAAATTCGGTTCCGATTTATCTTCTATTGGCAAAGCTGGCTTTTGTTCCTATGAATATGTCTCCCTTAATTCTAGGAACAGCTGTGGATACTGATGATGTAAGACAGTCTTTCTTAACCTTTTAAAACTCACACTCATTTCTGATAACCATAAAACCTTCCCCTTCCCTTCCCCAACCAGATTTTGATGTGCCCTTCCTCAGTTGTTTTGGGAAACTATGACATGCATTCTCACCCCCTTTCCTCTTCCCTAAATCTACATCTCCATTCCCAGTCTTTTCTCTGACTTACCATCTCCCCAGTGATGCCTTATGAGGCATCTGAAACTTGTAACAATGGCCACAGCCAAATTAATAATCTCCTCACACGGTTCCTCCCCTGGGGTTCCTAGTGCGAAAAGTGGGACACCACCATTCATGCCCCTTGTTCAAGGCAAAATCCTCAGGCATCTTTGGCTCCATTTTTACCTACTCTACATCCAGTCAATGTGTCAGCACATCCTGTCAGACCTACCATCTCCCCAATTCTATCACATCTCCACATTCCTCCCCTCCCCGCTTCCTTGTCCAAACTGGCAGCATCTGTCACCCGGAGGATATCAGCCTCCACGCTGACCTCTGGGCTTCCCTCTTGCTCCCCGCCAGCAGGGGGCACTCGTGTCCTCAGATGACGTCATTCTTCGCTCAAAACCCGCCAATGGCTTCCCAGCAGGCTTAGCGCTCCCACAGTTCGCCTACCAGGCTCTACCGGAACCAGCCCGGTCACTCGATCTGGCCACACCGACCTCCCCGTCTCCTCAGATACGCCATGACACTGATCCTTCCCGCTGCTGGACTTATTCTCACAGACACCGCAGGCCTGCACACTCCACGGCCTCACTTCCTCTGGGTCTCTGACAAGTGTCACCTCCTCAGAGAGGCCCTGCTCTCTCTTCCCTTACTCCGCTTTGCCTTTCTTCATAGTACTTGACACTGTCTTTTCTATCCTACTGAATTATTAGCCCTGCCCTCCACTGGCATGTAAACCCCGAGAGAAAAGGACGTTGTTTGTTCCCTGCTGTACCCCCAGTGCCCGAGGCGACGCCTGACACAGACGAGGCATTCAATAAAATAATCTTTTTTTGTTACTGAATAAATGCGTATTGTCAGCGAACCAGAAGTATTTTGTTGAACTTGATTTTCGGATGTTTGTGTTATGAAAATAAATATTTCCCCTTTTCCCAAATGAATCATAAGACATCGTTTTTAAACGACCCCCCTGCACACACACACGTACTTTAGATTCTGATAGGTCTGCCCTCTCTGAAACACCCCACCAGCGGGTGGGCTAGGGCGCCCCATTCCCTTGAGGGTCAATGGTGTGGTCCCCCAGTTCAATGCACACAAACTCGTGGCGGCACCCTGAGTTTTTACTAAGCATCTGACATGTTTTACAGTCTCTTGCCTCTTACTAAAGCCTTAAAGCTTTATTGCCTTCAAAAAATGCTCAGAGAATTCAACTCATAAAGAAACTGTCTGCCTTATTTATGGCAGTGGCAGTGTTTCTTTCAGTTAATTCTGAATACGGCTGGCTCAGATTTTAGTGCCAAGTGGCTGGCTAAACTACTTTTGTTGTATGCTTCCAGTCAGTTTGGGCCCAGTGGCCACAGGAAATACTGTGGAATATTAAGAAAACTCTTTGGAAGAGACAGAGGGAAGGAGGAGGCACAGAGCCTTCTTGCCAGGCACCTCCTATACATCTGGGTTTTCTGGTTGCTTCTTCAATATGGGTGCTTTTCAGAAGAACGGTGTTCCCTTCATGAACGAGCCCCATTTATGATGAGGCACTCTGAGGGGACGGCCATTCTCCCAGCCCTCTGGCATTCTCCCAGCGTGGCCTTGAATGCAACCTCACAGAGACCAGTATCTCTCTCTGAATTCCACCTTTCTCTCCTTTACTTGGCCTCTTAGCAAACCTCAGCTTCAGAGTCTAGTCAACTGGCATTTATCTACTGTGTCTTTTCTCCTTTTCTTAAAGCATCATCTGTCTGGAGCTTTTGTATGTGAGACTTTGAAATTCTTGTATAAAAACAGGATATTATTAATCTCCAGTCATTTGAGAAATAGCACAGTTCAAGGATATGGTCAAATTCTAAGAGTAGAGATAACATAAATAGAAAGCATTGATCAGTATCAGTTCTGCCCCTTTACCTCCTCAATAAATGAAATGCAATAAATCAAATGCAAGTCTTGGTGAACTTTTATTGACATGTGTGAGTACTTCTTTAAATCTTAAAAGTTTTGATGTTTGCGACATGAAATCCTATTTATTTAGGAATATTTGTTTAGGAATGTAAGTGGTTGGGTGGCTTCTCCAAAAGAGGAAAATGGCAGATATTGATTATTAAGCATTTTGTCATCCAAGTCAAAAGCTCCCACGAAAATATTTTGATATATATATATTTTAAACCACAAATTTGGATTCCTAGAATGTGTGTGTGTGCAATTTAACTCTGGACTTAATCCCACTGTAGTCTTTACATCCTTCTCAGGCTAGGCAAGTGGTTTCCTTTCTTCCTCTGCTCTCTGAGCACTGAACCTGGGCAGAGCCAATGTAAACCACACACTAGTGTACAACCCTCAAATTCCTACACTCTCCTGCAAAGCTTCACTGCCAACCCTCCTTTCAGAATATCTGCCCCCCCCCACCCCGCCCCAATACTGTTTTATATTTTCTTCTCTTCACTTAGCTTGGTCGGGAAGTATTTTGTTAACAGTCTTTTTTGGCCAGTTTCAGCACAGGGCTTCTGGCAAAAGTCAGGGTTGCAGCATTTCAGAGGCCTAGCACTAACTCCAGAAAATATTTTCCTATTTTAACTCTTTTACTCCTCTTTGCGTCTGCCACTCAAAAAGGAAGAAGAGAAAAAAACAAAACAAAACAAAAACCCTCACACACACAACCAAGAGACAAAAACATTTCTACCCAGCTTAAAACCAGCAGAATCATTACACCCCAGTTGGGGGCTTGCAAATCCTGAATCTCCTGGCGCAGATAACACAGTTTTACAAGCAAATCATCTCCATTAAACTTGAACTTATGCTTTTTTTTTTTTTTAACCAGTTCACTTATGTGAAAATGAACGTAGCCCTCAACATTTCCCTGCCAACAGAACCCCAGGTTGTTTGGGTGGAGATGCTGTGAGTTCAGGAAAGGTGGGAGCCTTGGCCTAAGGGAGGCTGTGTGCTCTGTCCACCCAGTAAGGCCCGAGGGGACATGTTGTGAGTCTGCCGGGAAAGGATTTTGCCTCCTCACGAAAGACATGAGACATGTGCCAGGTGCCTCCTCGGTTCTCAACTTTGAAACTGGTAGTAAAGCACAGAACTGTGATCGCCATCGGTGACCATGAGAAAGCAAGTCTGAATTTCAAAAACAACACAGCAAAGAAGGCAGATCCCATGAATGAAAAGAGCACAGCTCTTTAGTGGCAAATGGCAGAAGTAACTACCTCGTCTACACTTTCTGAATATGTGGAAAATAACCCCCTACTTGTTAGGGTCACAATTAGTCATGTTTTCTTTTCTGTTACTTATAGCCTTGATATACATGAGATGACAAAAGAGACGTTTATGGCTTCTAAATTTGGTCCCCACTAACTTAGAAGTGAGAAAATTTGCTTGGCAAACCTCAAACCAATAGGGCAAATATGACTTGTTATGAACGTACCTATATTATTTAGCACAGAGGCTCTCAGTTTTTACCAATCCAGAGTAATTGCTCCATCCATCCATCCATCCATCCATCTATCCAACCATCCATCCATCCTTTCTTTTTTTCTGCCAACAACCAACTGCTGAGCCTCTATCCAGTGCTGGGCGCTGCACTAGGCACTGGAAATATAAACAATGCCAAAAGACAGAAAAAACTATACCCATTTTAGAGATAAGGACATTTGAGTGTCAGCAGCTTTAAATGTTTTCCCCAAAACCACAAGTCTACAAGTGGCAGAGTTCAGAGTCAAATCCGGGACTGTATGAATTCACAGGCCTTGTGCTTTTCACTCTACCATGCAGCTTTGAACCTAGCCATTACTTTTTTAGCCCAATTTAGAAAAAAAACATTGTATTGCTTTTTAATATTCTACAATTTTGATTGTCTCTCACCCCACCATCTGCAGTTAATCTAACATAGTTACACTGTATACTGTATCTAGACCCACCCAGACCAAATATCCACTTTTCACCTTGAAGTCTGCCACTGTGCTTACAGGATGGCAATGTCACCATGATGACGTCTGCTTCCACAGCACTCATCTTGCATCTGTTGGCCACTGTATGCACCATCAGTTGGAGACCTTTTCGACCTTGCTCACCAGCACCTGGTACTCCATTGCACATGATAGGTCCTCCCTACATATCTCCTAATTATATAAAGAAAAATAAGCCATGCTGTCTCAGGAACTCCGGAGTGCCGGTTCTTAGGACTCTTAGTTTAATGAGCTGATATCACTTCCAAGACCTTGCCAGAGAGTGCCATTCCAGAAGGTACATAATAAGTCGTTGACTAAGCAATCTGCACACTGTTTATAGCAAGTATGTTCCTCACTGTGGAATGCTGGCAACAACCCAAATGTCTAGTATTTGGATACAAAGGTAAACCAACGGCTACTTATCAGTAGAGGAGATCATTTTACTGCCATCCCAAGGAGAAAGAGGTGGAGTGTAAGGACACAAGAAAAGGGCAACATCAACCAAGGTTAGATGCAAAAGTAGACCAACAAAGAAGAAGTACATACTGACCCAACTATGCAAAAATACGCACATTGGGAAAACTGGCACTAGAATGTGAGGACCTAAGTGTCCAATGAAGATTCAGAATTTAATAAAACCACTCACAATTGGCTCTTCTATTTTATCTCCACAGCCCTTCTTAAGATCCATATTACAGAATTCTTACAAAATGCATGTTCACAATTTAACATGTGACCAATTTTGAAAAACATGCCTTCTGGGTTCCTATCATGAAAATGAATGACCTAGTGATAAAAGACACCCATTTATTTGCCAGCTTAAACATATACATTGTTCTCGGTGCCTGAAGGCCACATGATAATGTTCTGTGTGTGTGTATGTGTGTGAAAAGCATAATACATGACTCTTTCCAAACTGTACATTCAGATAACCCAGCCTTTGCTTTGCAGGGACAGCCCTTCCTTGCTGAGACTGGCACACTCAGGATGCTTTTTGCTTGAGGCCTGGATTGCTATACCTTTCCTCTGGCTAACTCTGGCTTGTTCAAGAATTTCTGAACTTGGGTACACTTCCCTCAATAACAATAATAACAATGGGTACCATTTATTGAACATTTTAGTATATACTAGGCACACTTGTAAGCACTTTCCTGTGAGCCCCATTTGAATTCAATCTTGGTTTCTACTATAACCCCAAGCACAGAGTATATGACATAGAGCAGATACTCAATAAATACCTGTTTACCAGTTGAGTTACACTTTAGTTCATTTAACTCTTATGTCCACACTAAGAAGGAGGTATTATAATTATCAACTTTTTATAGATGGGATGCAGAGAAGTCAGTTGCTTAGTAGCTAACATTTTGCTAAGGTTAATAAAATGAAATAGTTAGCTTCCTGCCTCAGCTCACCCCAACTCAAAAGCCAGCTCATTCTAACTTGGAATATCACACTTTTGTGAGTTAAAAACTAACTGGCAAAACACAAAAAGTCATGCTCACCAGAATCATCTCTAAGATTCTTTTTCTACTCATCTCCAACTTGTCCTTCCATTAAAATGCAGGCCCTTGAAAGGCAGGGACCCCCTACCCTTTCAACCTCACTGGAAGGATGAAATGCTCTCCTAAGATGTCACCGCATACAAGAGGAGCATGTAGATAGAGGAAGGTAGTCCTGCTGCACTTAAATTCATAAGCACAGTTGAGTCAGGCAGAGCAAAACCATAAATTAAATTGGCTGTGAACAACAACAACAACAACTCAAGTATGCGTAACACAAAAATAAAACGTTAACATTTCACGCCTGAAATCTCAAGAAGCCCAACCTGGAGTGTGTGGCTTTGGGAAAAGGACCCCTCGTTGTCGTCGTTCTGCCTTTTGGAAAATCCCCAATTGACTGTATTCAAATGACTCCCCATTAAACTTTTCATACTTTTCCTGAAGAAGTTCTTACCTAGAAAATGGGGTGGGAGGTGGAAAAGTCCCGTTCCAGTCAACGTGGGTGCTGTCTCTGGGATGTTCCTAACGTGGCCACGAGGCTTTTAACAAGAAAACCAGTCCCTCAGAACCAAGACCTTTCCCGGGTGACCGAACAGGCCAGGCTCTTCAAGTTCTATCGAAAGCAGGGCTGAGGCGACCAGCACGTCCACGGACACTATAGGGTTACCGCAATGGCACCGAAACCAGGGTCCCTGACTCAAATGCTCTCTCCTCAGACCCTTCCCCAGTCAGCAGGCCAGTCTCATTTCCCCCCAGTTCCATTTTTAGTCCTCTGTTCAAGAACCTACAGGAGGTGCCTTTCACCGTCTGCCTCAGTCTGCCCTCCTCTGGTGCTTTCCAGTGCTCTCTGCATGAGGCCACTCTAGCTAACCAGCTTGAACTAACCAACCAATCCCTTCCTTACTCTACTTTGGGGACCTCCCCTGCCGTCCTCCTCCTCTCTTCACACATGCCTCTCGGTCATGCTGGTGCCCCAGCCTGGAATGCCTTCTGTCCACTCAAGTCCCGTCAGGCCCTGCTGATGCCATTGCCTCTAAGGCGTCTCCCCTACCCCACCGCTCCGACGGACTTCCAATCACCTGCGTATATGCTCAGCTCTGCTGCGGAAAGGAACAGACTCCCTCCAGTGACCTCACATATTAGAGGTTTACTGTAAAGATATACAAAACAATGAGGGCCATGGTGACAGGCCTCCCGGAGACCAAAAAAAAAAAAAAAAAGCAGTTCAAGAATTGAGAGGAGCCAGGGCAGCTTTGGGGATTGAATTCCCTGGTCTCCCATTAACGGCAGCAATTATGGGATCCCCCAAACTGATGACTCAGCCTTTCTTTCCTCTGCTTGGATTGCTCCTGCCATGCATCTTAGGTCTCCCCTCTGCTTCTGCTGACTCAGAGCTTGTGATGTGGCTTCTGTGACTGTCTTCCCAGCCACAGATTAGAGTACCAACTGCCAACTCTCCCAGTCCTATGTGTCCTTCATTCACAAATTCTTATAAAGAATCCGACTGGGCACATGGTGCCTTTAAACTGGGCTGAGATTTTCACAGCAGACCAGAATGCTTGTTAGACTGGCTGCCGTAGGGTCAGGGCCTCTGCCTGACCCAATCATCTGAGGCTAAGGAAGAAGGGCTGGGGGAGAAGAAGTCATACTAGTTAGGAACATGGCCACCCATTTTTAACTAATAGTCTGGGCTGCTTCCCTCAGCTGAAACTGGACTTCTTAGAAGGAGCTGTAGGCATGGCAGACACATTTATTAGTCTCTTGGGTGAACTGCTTTTCTTCACATCTCTAATGTACTTATATTAACATGCATTCCAGGCATGGTATGGATGACAGAGCACCGTATGCTAGTCTATAATCATTTCATGCCTATTTGAAGTGATTTTGTACCTAGTTAGATCGTGCCAGAAAACCCAGAACCACAGTGATATTCGTGGATAAATTTCACTGTAGGAGGGATTTAAGTTTTCACTGATGTATGCCAGTGACTAGAACCATTCTAATTCAGCAGCTCTCAAAACTGTTTAGTTTCAGCATCCCTTCACAGTCTTCAAAATTGAGGATCACAAAGGGCCTTTGCGCGAGCCACAACTACTAAGCCCGCATGCCACAACTGCTGAAGCCCGCATGCCTAGAGCCCGTGCTCCGCAACAAGAGAAGCCACCACAATGAGAAGCCCGCGCACCTCAATGAAGAGTAGCCCCTGCTCACCACAACTAGAGAAATGCCACACGCAGCAACGAAGACCCAACGCAGCCAAAAATAAATAAAAATTTTTTAAAAAACCAAAGGGCTTTTGTTTATTTGTCTTACTCTATCGATATATATATGTATATATATACACACACACACACACACACACACACACACACACTATTGGAAATTAAAACAGAAATTTTGAAAATATTTATTAATGGACTAAAAATATAACAATGATAAATCCATTAGATCCTAACAAAAACAGTGCTTTATGAAAAACAACTATGTTTTCCAAAATAAAAGAAGATACAGTGAGAAGTATAGAGCTGTTTTACCTTTTTGTAAATCTCTTTAATGTCATGTCTGTGCAAATCTAACAGAAGACAGCTGGATTCTCATTTCTGCCTTTAAGCCCAATCTGTTGTGATATGTTGTATTGGTTGTAGTATATGAAGAAAGTCTGGCCTCACATGGATATAGATGGAGAGGCTTTTCAGGTAATGGTGGATGCTTTTGACTACACCAAGACTTACACAAGTGATGATTTCTTAAAGGTTAGCTGAAACCCTTTCAATGAACTTTTCATGTTCTGCTGTACTAAAATTGCTTAGTCCATCTCGCATTTGAATAGACCTTTATACAGGGCTTGTAACATCACACATTGGTCTTTGAAAAACATCAGTTCACTAAGTTATGCAGGTTTTCCATATCTTGACACATTTCATCACACAATACCAAGAAAAAATACTCATTAACATTACCACAGATCTCATTAGGGAAGTCGTTAAGTATACTTTCTTAAAAGTATGTTTGAGAAGTTGTCAAGCTCATGGGGGCAGACACAAGTTTTCCAAAAATCCTAATTTTTTCTTGAAAGCTAGAATTTTATCACTGGCAACAAATACTGCCAGTCATTTTTCTTCAAGTGACAAGCTGACTTTGTTCTTTTTTTGAGAAAACATCTGCCAAATATTCAAGTCTAGATAGGCATAGTCTGTCTGTCAGACATTCTTTCAAAAAAAGGGGCTAGTTCAGCTTGTAACTCAAATAATTGCACAAGTGTTTTTTCTTGAGACAATCATCACACTTTAGTTTTAGCAGAAGAGCTTTATTTTCCCTTCTGTGTCACAAAGAATCTTAAAAAGATATGCGTTCAAGGGTTGAGACTTAATAAACATAATAATTTGTACTGCTTCAAGGACATTCTTCAGTGAAAATGGCATTTTGTTTTGTTTCTTTATTGTGGGTGTGTAGTGGTGAGGAATATGGGTTCTAGTACAGTTTGGTGCCACTGTCTTGATTAATAATTAGGCACAAGGAGTCTTAGCCTCCACTGCTTTTGCAGCATTATTTCAAAAGTCAATACAATAAAAAAAGTCAAATATCATCTTAATACTATAAAAAGAAATCTGACCTTGTGGACTCCCTGAAAGATTCTTGAGCCCCTCAGGGTCTATGGACCACACCTTGGAAAACACCGTTCTAAAAAGTGTTTGATAAATACTCTTGAATCCATCAATGAATGAATAAAACTTCATATTAAGCAGGGAGGTTCTAGAAAGGTTTACTGGATAAGATACCTTTTCAGTTGGGCAATCAAGACCACATAGGAGGTTTAGAGGTTGGGAGGAGTACAAGCAAAGATACAGAGCTAGAAATGTGCAGGGAACCTTCCTGGAACAGAAGCAGAAGAAAATACAACTTCAGATGACCAGCACCTTCCACGTAGCAAAGCATGTTCATGCCCGTCATGTCTGTCAACTCCCACAACAGCCCAGTGAGACTGTCATCATCGTCCTTGTTCAGATGAGGAAACTGAGGTCAGTCTGGAAGCTCTTTGAAGGCAGAAACCATGCATGTTTTCTTCACTAATAATACTCAAAACCCACACAGTGACCAGCACATCAAAGGCACACAATACATATTCACTGAATAAATAAACAAATGAGGCTCAGGGAAATGAATTGTCTGCTCAGGATCACACACCTAGAAAGTGGTGGCTCCAGGACTGAACCCAGGTCTTCTGGCACCAAACTCCACGTTGTTCCCGCCATACCCTGATGCCTTTAAAGTGATAAAAACCAGGGCCATGCTGCTGTGGGGCGCTTGGATGTCAGTACTAGTGGTTTATGAATTGAGGTATTTTTAGTAAAGGATTTACATGATCACATTTGTGCTGTAGAGGATCAAACCCAGCGGGATCTGGGAAGGCTTGGAGTGGAGAGAGACAGGAGGAGAGACCCATTAGGATTCTTTCAGTGGTCTACGTGAAAAGCATGACCTAATTCTGACACTTAACTGTGTGAATTTGGAAAGTTACTCTTCCTGTTTGATCCTTACCTTCCTTATCTGCAGAATGGAATAATGGGTTGGCCAAAAAGTTCGTTCGGGTTTTTCCATAACATGTTCCAAACGAACTTTTTGGCCAACCCAATAATAATATATAATTTCATAGAGTGATCGTAAGTGTTAAATGAAAAAGATGCACACAAAGCAACACCACAGTTCTTGGCTCCATATTAGCTACAAAAAAAAAGAAGGAAGGGTGAGAGGGAGGGAGGGAGGGTGGGTGCAGGAAAAGAAGGAAGAAGGGGAAAAAGGCGGGGGAAGGAAAGGAAGGGGAAGAAAAACCAGGGAGGAGAGGGAAATATTTGTTGAATGCCCAAGTGAACGTGGGCAGTGCCAGAGGGAGAGAGAATCTATTAAGCCCTGCTTGTGGTTTCTTAAGACAATAATAAAAGAGAATAAGAAAGAAGATCATTCTAAGGTTTCAAGCCTGGGGGACCGTAAGAATGAGCTGATAGGCAGGTACCCACAGGGCATCCAAATGGAGGTGCCAAGGAGGCTGGCTCTGTGGACGCCGAAGGGTCAGACTTCCAACAAAGATCCAGACAGTCAGGGAAGGGCACAGAGTAAAGGATCAATTAATGTCTATGGGACATGCGGCACGGTAAATGAGGGCAAATGGGAAAAAAGGAGAAAACCGGATCAGAGACACGAAAAGGAAGCACCTGCTTTAAACCACGCATCGGCTCCCAACCCCTGTCTGCAAGGCACATTTAGGCTCTCCCGTCTCTAGCCAGCCACTCCTGCTCCGCCAAACCTGACATTTGATGCGTTCACAACACCAGACTTCTCATACACTGTCCTCACTGTCTGAAAGGCATTCACTGCTCTTCCCCAGAAGCAGAGTTTCTCGAAGAGCGGTACTTGTGATTTTTAAGGTCATATGTTAATATTACGGCAAAACAAAACAATTACGGAGAGCATTGTTCACAGTGGTACTTTTGAAGCTCTGGTTCCCTCATCACCCCCTGGGTTAGTCCTAGCCTCTCTCCGCCCTGCTGCTGTGTCCTCTGAGCCCCACCACACACTTGCCTCTCCCGGCTCGTTTCCTAGGTTTGCTGGACCTTGTTCCTTCTGCCCACCACTCTTCTCCTGCTGTAGTAGAAGGAGGTGTGTCTCTTCCCCGAGATGTGACCTTGTCCTGGAAGTCTCAGACGCTCAGTCCCACTCAGTTGGCTGAGTGGGCCAGGAAAACAGATACAGAAGGTCCCAGTAGAGGAGCCACAGGCAGAGGACGGGATACCACTGGCCAGAGGTGTGGGGAGAGACCAAGGATGGCAGATCCAGAGGAAGCTAGTGGGTTTCACAAGTAGAAGACTATTAGGGATCTAAAGCATGCACTCTCATCAGAAGGGGTATTGCCCACTCCCCCTCCCCAGTGTGGGTGCAAACTGGCTCTTGGGGGGGAGTAAAAAATTCTTAATATGACAGTGGTTTGTGGCCCTCTAAAGCTCAACCCTACTTAATCTGTGTTCCTTAATATTTAATTTAATTAAACCAATGAACTTAAACTTATTTTACTCTTTCTCCTTATGGGGTGATAATGAAAAAACGTTGGGAAGCACTGATCTAGAAGGTGATTCAGTGAAAGGGGTGAGAGGAGGGCACCCTGTAAGGACTGAAGGCAGAAGGAAACGGTGGAGGAAACTGCAGTGATAATGCCTTTTTGTTCCTTCCGTTCATGGGTAAGCCTCTTGATCTATAACCACAGAGTACTTAAACACGTCAGGCCCTGCAGGAAGTACTGTACCTGTAGTGTTTTATCTTCACAACAGCCTTCTGAAGTTATGTTCCCTTTTTAAAGATGCTTAGAGAATGTAGGTAGCTTATCCAAGGACCCATGAGTGGTCAGTGGTAAATGATGCAAGTTTAGTCCTTAGCCCAGGTTGGACACATCGTAACTATGAGCGGAGCTGGCAGGCCTGGACATATTTGTGCGGAGAGGGGAAGAAGTGTCTGCTACATGGTGAATGTACCAAAAAAAAATGTTATTTGAATGAGACGGCAGAGAAGCGAAAACGCAACTGGGAGAGGAGACAATTGACGGGGAAGGAATCCAGGCAACTGGACATGACAGCCTCCAGCAGCAGAGCAGGGCGGGAGGAAGGAAGCGCAGAAAGCGGGTTCAGGGCTGGGGGAGGTGATGGGGCAGGGCCTGGGGAACAGAAGGAGTGGACAAATCCTGTCCTCACTGAGGCCAGCAGCTGAGGGCAGACTGCACGAGTCCCTGGCGGAATCAATCCACACCACTGCATTACTCTCTGCAGCAATCTTCTCGAATGAGAATCTGTTCATATTATGTCTCCCTCCTCTTTCCCCAAGGCCCAGATTTAGAAAAGGTAACCGGACACCTTGCTTTAGTGAAATAATTCCCAATTTTTTCTAGACGACTTCTTGCCATCAGAAACAAGAAAAACAACTTCCCAGGCCCTCAGTAATAGTAGCTGTCGTTCCAGGGTCCACTGTGTGAGAAAATGCTCACTCCACATTAACTGTGTCCAGCTGAGACACTTCATATGACTTCACAGTGCCTTTATCACAAAAATGCATGTGTACAACAGACATCCAATACGTGAGACATTCAGTCTGCGGGCCATGCAGACTGGATCTGCAAACCCCATCCCCATTTGGACCATAGGTTGGGAACAAGTGGTCTACAAGAAAGGCACGTGACATCCTAGATGGGGAAGGGGTCTGGCATTACCCAGACCTCCGTTCAAATTCCAGCTCTCTGATGCCCAGCAATTTAATGATGGGTAAGTTATTGAAACTTCAGTTTGCAATGCCTCGGTTTTCACCTTTGTAAAATGGGGATAGACATATAAGGTTTTTAGCTTCAAATGGGACTGAATTTATCACATGTAACACAGTACCTGACACAGAAGAGGTAGTCATTATGATTATATCAGTTCTCTACAATCAATCAGTGGTTCAGTTTTCAAAGTGTGGTCCCCAGACCAGCAGCATCAGAATCGACTGGCAACTGGTTAGAAATGCAATTTTCAATGCAGACGCACTGACTCACAGTACTACGTGTTTTAACAAGTCCTCCAGGTGACTCTGGTGCTAAAATTTGAGAACCACTGCTCTACAGTACTGGTTTTCAACTTAAAAAAAAATAAGCCGGGGCTTCCCTGGTGGCTCAGTGGTTGAGAATCTGCCTGCCAATGCAGGGGACACGGGTTCGAGCCCTGGTCTGGGAAGATCCCACGTGCCGCGGAGCAACTAGGCCCGTGAGCCACAATTACTGAGCCTGCGCGTTTGGAGCCTGTGCTCTGCAACAAGAGAGGCCGCGATAGTGAGAGGCCCGCGCACCGCGATGAAGAGTGGCCCCCACTTGCCGCAACTAGAGAAAGCCCTCGCACAGAAACAAAGACCCAACACAGCCAAAAATAAATAAATAAATAAATAAAGACACATGGGACTCACTGTGGGATATATTTAAAAAAAATAAAAATAAAAAATAAGTCGAGGAATCCCTTCTACAAAAGGTTCTTCAGAAGGCTGATTTGTGAAATATGAATATTTTAAAAATTTTATTTATTTTTATGTATTAATTTTGTATTAATTTATTAATTTTTGACTGCATTGGGTCTTCGCTGCTGCGTGTGGGTTTTCTCTAGTTGTGGCGAGCGGGGGCTACTCTTCATTGCGGTGTGTGGGCTTCTCATTGCGGTGGCTTCTCTTGTTGTGGAGCACGGGCTCTAGGCACACAGGCTTCAGTAGCTGTGGCACGCGGGCTCCGTAGTTGTGGCTTGCGGGCTCTAGAGCACAGGCTCAGTAGTTGTGGCACACGGGCTTAGCTGCTCCGTGGCATGTGGGATCTTCCCAGACCAGGGCTCGAACCCGTGTCCCCTGCATTGGCAGGCGGATTCTTAACCACTGCGCCACCAGGGAAGCCCAAAATATGAATATTTGAAACAGCTCTGAAGGTTCTGGGTAGGGTGAGCTCCGACAAGTACCCTCAGATCCTGCCTCATTCCCCGCAGCCATCCCGAGGGACCTCAGGGGCAGGAAACAGGGGTCTCTGGCTTAGTTACAGATGCTACAATTTTGGGTGGCACCACTTGAAAGAATTAAAAGACTCAACACGACACTAAACCGTTCAACCATAATCACAAGGCACACCCAGCTGCAGTAAAATAATGCTTCCCGGGGTTTCCACGGCATCTGCAGCTAAGCCACTTCGCCCTGGGTCACCCCCTCAGAGTCACCCTCCAACACCGACCGCATTGCTGGCCCTACCCGGCTGTCTCATGTGCTTGGGGGCAAACTTCCCACAATTGCCAACCTAGCCGTCCTTCTTTGGCCCCAGCTTCATGTTTCACTGCCTGCTACTCAGAGCAAGTTTTACTCCACTCACACCAGGCTAGAAGACCTACTTATTCTGTGGTAGCCAAAGTACATTTTATGCCTTGATCAAAGTTTGGTGGCACACTTCTGAAGAGACTCGAGGCCCATCAGTGAGCTGTGGGCGTGCCAGTGGCGAATCACCACCTGGGAACAAGGTTTGAGGACCACTGATGGAGAGGCTATCACTAAGGAGTCCTGAGAGGGTTTTATCTGTTTACTGACGATTACATTCCACCCGGGGCTTACATAGGCTGCCGTGAGAAAAGGAGCACAAGGAAGAGAAGCCAAGAGGGGACCCACAGCTCCCAAGAGAGGGGATCCACTTTGTTTTCTCAGATGAAACAGCTGACTATGCAGAGAGAGATTAGGGAATGCCACATTAAGCAAGATTACTAGGAAAAACTAGCACCCACTGATCAAATCAGTCATCTGTCATCAGGACAATGTCTCCCAGCTTGTATTTCATAGGGGTTGCATGGTATTTGTCTCCACCCTGGCGATGAGGATCACCTCGACACAGTAAGTTCATCACCTGCGGCACCTTAGAGAAAAGAAAACCCACCCACGAAAAAAAGCTTGCAAAGGGATTTCTTCTCACTGATATCCTACTCTAAGACTCCCCCGATATTATTGAGATGAGGGAGCAGAACAGGTATCAACTTCAGGTGACAGATGAGGAAACTGAGGCAGAGGTAGGCTAAGCACCCTTCCAAAGGTCACACTGCTGATCAGTGGAGAGCCACGTCTGCACACAATGAGACTTTGGAGGGAGATACAATCCAACCCACTACTTCACAGAGGAGCCACCTTTCATCCAGAAAGAGGGGGTGATTGGCCAAGGCTGACTCTCCGGGGTTGGCACAAGACCAAGTGTACCTGAGCCGCCAGAAAGGTGAGCCTCTCGCCCTGTGAGAATATAAGGCAGAAGGTGAGGACAGGCCTTTTTCTCCTCCTCAATGTCTCCAAAGCTGGACTGTCCAAAATGGTTGTCACTAGCCATATGCAGCTATAAAAATTTGAATTTTAATTAATTAAAATTAAATAAAGCAAAAGACAAATCCAACTCCTCAGTTTCACTAGTGACATTTCAAGTGCTCAGGAGCCACATGTGGCCGGTGGCTACCATCTTGGACAGACTGAACATTTCCATCCTGCAGACAGTGCTATTGCACAGAGCTGCTCTAAAGACACACTTATGACAGGTGTGTAGTTGGGTAGAACAGGCAGCTGGACCTGGAACCAAGTCCCAGGGGGTGCCACCAATTAGTTCTACAAACTCAGGCCAATCTCTGGCCCTCAGTTTCCTCATGTGTAAAAAGCAGGAGTTGGGCTCCATGATCACCATGGCCCATTTCCACTGTAACCTTCCTTAATTCTGTACCTAAAACTCCCGACGGTAGGCTCCTAACTCTCCCCACTCTTCTTTCCTAGGACCTCCTGGCTGACCCTTTATCAAATTAGAGCAAAAGAACAATGCACCTGGACTTAATTATTTCTTGTAGAAGCACAGTCACTGAATGAGAATTAATAACATCCTTCTAATTACTTCAAGGGTTAACAGGAGAAATGGCCACAAGAACAGTCTCTCCAAATGGTCCCCAGGAATAACTGCTGAAGATACTCAGGAATCTATCTCCAGTGTCCCTCACATAAGGACCTACATGACAAATCTGTTGGCGTTTAGGGCCAGAAAAAAGCATATTTCTCCAGAAAACTGCAGAAAACATTTCCTTTCACCACAGAATGAAAACTACATTGTTCACTCTGACTTGGGGGGAGCTGGTGGTGAGATATTGGCTTCTCAGAGGAACAGATGATTGGGGCCCTTCTGCCCAGCACCTGGGTCAATGACGTATCTTGCACAGAGCTCCTGACGGCTTCCGGCTGTAGCTCTGCCCCACTGACTATACAGTTTCAACAGAGGTCGCATCTAACCCTTTTTGAAAGTACAGATGGAATTACAACACGTTTGAAAAATAAATAGCTTAATGATCTTCCCACTATACTATATTGTAGAAATATAAATTTGGAGTACTGTGAGAATTAAAAACATGGACTTCAAATCATCGGGCTGAAGAGAATTACCTATTCTGGCAGAATTCTCAAAAGGCTGGCCTGGGAGAACTTTAACATCCTTCTCCCTACCACTGCCTCCATCAGACCTTCCAATTAGATTAATTAAACTCCAATTAATTAAAAGAACAATGGCAAACATTTATTGGTGTCTAGTTTACTCAGTGTCAGGCACCGTTCTACGCACTTTATATATATTAACTTACTTACGCCTCAAAATAACCCCAGGAAGAAGGTGCAATATCATCTCCATCTTCCAGGAGAGGAAACTGAGGCACTGAAAGGTGAAGTAACTTGTTGAAGGTCACACAGCAGCAAGTGGCAGAGCTGGGATTAGTCTCTGCCGGTCAGGCTCCTCCTCTCTGCCACTGCAGGAACCCTTTTTTCAATATGGACAGTAAACACTGTCTCACTTTATAAAGTATAAAATTTAAAACATCTTTAGAAAACATTACAAAAACATGCAAAGTAAAAAAAAAAAAAAAATCGTTCTTGCTTAGCAAACACAACTTCCAGATTTGTCCCCTCATACCCCTTGTAGCCTGCCAGCCCTGTGCCTTTCCTGTTTAGAAATTCTGGAGAACGCCAACACTTTAATTCTGTCACTTTTCCAACATTTACTCTAAACTTCCTCAGCATTGTTTTCTGGTGAAATAACCAAAACGCATGCATTCAATGCAATCATCAACCAAAAGCCTATTAACAATCAGCAAAGCTGTTCCTACCTATTACAACGCTATATTTAACAAGGGCAAGTCACAGATAATAAAAAGACAATTGAGCTGAGAACTGATAATTCCAGTCTTTGCAGCTGTCATGAGCCAGTTGAAAAACAAATTCACATGAGTGATTGCTGGGCTCTTTATAAACATGGTACCTGCCAGGAAGCAGCTCCACTTTCTCTTCTCTGGACTTTCTGTCCTGCCATAGATGCTGACTCCGTTAAGCCTCAGGTTTTACAATGCTTTTATGCGCTTTTATGTTTTATATGTTTCTGAGGACAATCTTCTGTGGACAATAAAAGAAGTCTCTGAAAGGTACTAGAAAATTAACACTTAAGGAGTTAAGTGCGTCTTGTTCTTGTTGTTGCTTTTTTTTTTTTTTTTTTTAGTACCAGAGATCAGCATGGTATAGTCTAACAGAAACAGGTTTGAATTCTGGCTTTGTTCCTCAGGAGCTGTGCAGCCTTGGACAAATTACTGAACCTCTCTGAGTTGTAGTTTCCTCTTCCGTAAAGTGAACTAATTATACTTCCTTTATAAGGTTGTAACACTTGGTCAAAAGCAGGCACACAAGAACGTTACTTCCCTCTCCTTCTCATCGTCAAAGCTGTAAAAAGTGAAGTTAGTTTCAAAACCAAGTGGCACTCCTGAGATTCTATTTTTCGTTTTAATTTGGCACGTGACCATAGAAGTTCCCGAGGGACTCTTACTTTCAGATGCTTCTGGAAAGCATTACCATATGGAAGGCTTCTAGCTCTCAAGGGGGAATGGGGAAATCTATGGGGAATGGACATTCAATCCAAAAAAACCTCTCTCTAGAAATGAAATTGTATTTGTATCCAGCTAAACAAATCCACAAATCATTTCTATGAATGTGAATTTTACAGGTCACCTTCCCTCACAATTTTTCCTTTACTAAATCCCTGAAAACAATAAAATATGCTATTGGACATAAAACAGAATGAACATTGATCATTAAAGCCATTTCTAGTCAAAAGTCAAGAGCCTGCTATATGCTCCTCAAAAACACTAAATTGCTCCTAGGCTCCACGTGACGAACCTGGCCATGAGTAACACATGTTGAACATGACTCGTGAGTAACATGAGTTGAGCAGATTCCCTTTCTCCAGAAAACTACCCATGGGGTGGTGTGATTTGCCGCAGAGAGAGAGGCCTGGACCGAGAATCCCTCTCGCACCCAGAGTTGCCGTGCTCTTCCGCTGTGGGTGACTGTGTCCAAATGGGAATGGTGACATTGTCCCTTCAAGGACACTCCTTTTTGTTTTCACCTAACAGGATACACCAATAATTTGTTCAGAAGTGGGAAGAGCTGGATTAGACAGCTCAAGGGTAGAGCTCAGCGTGTTTCAAGGAAGGGGCTCTGTGAGCTGATGCGGAGAGAGGATTTATCGCAAAGGCTACTCCCAGACCCCATAATTAGATGAGGAAATGAGCCAGAAGCCGTAAAACTCACTGGCGGCCAAGTCACGGCTTCTCCTCGGGTCAATCATCCGCACGGCAGAGAACCAGCCTTACCTCGGGCATCAAGAAGACCACCCTCGGGGCACCCCTCCCAACCCTTCACTGTGCGCTTGGGGCCACCTGGGAGCTTTACAGGAATGGCCACCCTTGGGCCCCATGCCCGCGGGGCTGACTTCACAGGTCTGGGTGCAGCCAGGTCTCTCTGACTGTCAAAAATCACTCTCCAGCTGATCCCAATATGCAGACAAATCTGCAAACCATGACCCTGGGCTCTTCTGCTTTCCAGGCTACCTGAGCCACTAGATCCTATTCCCTTTGAGAATTCTTTTCCTTTTTTTTTTTCCTAAAGAAGGAATAAAAAAAAAAGTACGAAGTCATAAATTTTAAACTTTTCTCAAGAAAGTTCGAGGTCAGAGTCCTCGTTGTGAATTCACCACTCTGCCCTGCCTCCATAATAAAGACTACAACCCAATCGAAGTGGTTAGAGCACAGAATGTATTCCTCAGCAGAGTGTAAAGGGTGCCCCTTTCATAAAGGGTGTGAAGGGAGATGCATCAAGATGTTTCTGGAGGGAAAAAGAAGTCTAAGAAAGCTTCACTGCCTTTGGATATCCTTACAAGAGTTTTCCCAACTCTCCAACCTCTTGACTTCACTGGGCTCCTCCTCCTTGACTCACCCCTGTAGCCTTGTTACAAATCACTCACTCTTAGACAAGGCCCTCCCTCTCTCCTCCATTCTCCAGCAGCCTCCTGCCTGCCACAGGCCGCCTCTATCCCCCACCTCCACCCCAGGTTTCCAGGCAGATGCTCACTGCCAAGGGTGTGACCCATAAATACCACTGGGGCAGCGGTGAACGAGATGGGTGGGGAGAGAAGGTGTGTCTAGAGGTCTCTCCAGGCCTGGTTCCTGCCTACACAGCTATCCTGATACAGGTGGGACCAGGTGACAGGAGCTTCTGAGTCTGGCCAGCAGCCAGACATGCCCCCAGCTCACAGGGTGGATTTGACAAGGCAGCACAAAACAGGAAAACAAGAGACGTAGGGTTCTAATCTCACCTCTGCCCTTCACTAGCTCCCTGACCTTAGGCAAGTAACAGAAACTTAAACTTTAGAAAGAGCCTCAGTTTCCCCATCTGCAAAGTGAAAACGAATGTTTGACCACTGTTTTAGTCCATTCAGGCTGCTATAACAAAAATGCCATACACTGGGTGTCTTAAACGACAAACATTTATTTCTTACAGTTCCGGAGGCTGAAAGTCCAAGATCAAGTTTCTGGTAGATTCAGTGTCTGGTGAGAGCCTGCTTCCAGGTTCACAGATGGCCACCCTCTCACTGTGTCCCCATACGGCGGAAGGGGCAAGGCAGCTCTCTGGGGCTTCTTCTGTAAGTGCAGTAATCCTATTCATGAGGGCTCCACACTCATGACCTAATTACCACCCAAAGGCCCCTCCTCCTAATATCCTCATACTGTGGGGATTAGGATTTCAACCTACGAATTTTGGGAGGACATAAACATTCAGTCCATAACAACCAGACTCTTCACAAAGCTTTGTGACAAGAAGTGCTCAAATTTAAATACAATATAAATTCTCTAAATATTCATTGAGTCTTCTATGAGTTGTCTGCCACTGGCAATAGACAGAGGAAAAAATGTCACTGGCTTCAAGAGGTACAGTACATTCTGGAGGGGAGGCAGAGATATGCAGGTAAAACTACACAATTCAATGCAATAATCAGTGTGCTGGTTGAAAAGCCTGCCACGGGAAACCCAGACAAGGGAAAATTTAAATATGTCCCTGAGATAGGGGTAGGAAGGATAGGAGAAAAAAGGTAACCGCAAGAGTGATAACATCTAACATTTATGGAGCTGTATATGTCAGGCTCGGTTCTAAACACATTATGTATATAATAATTTCAGGCGAGCCTCAAAACAGTCTTGTGAGGTAGACTAGTACTGCTATCCCCATTTTACAGATGACGAATCTGAAGTTCAGAGAGTGCTATGGTTTGAATGTGTCTCCTCAAGATTCAAGTTGAAATCCTAAACCCAATGTAATAGTATTTGGGGGTGGGGCCTTGGAAGGTGATTAGGTCATGAGGGTGAAGTCTTCATAATTGGGATTGGTGCCCTTATAAAAGAGACCCCATATAAGTGATATAATATTCTCTAGTTCCATCCATTTTGCTGCAAATGGCAGTATTTTATTCTTTTTTATGGCTGAGTAATATTCCCCTGTGTGTGTGTGTGTGTGTGTGTGTGTGTGTGTGTATGTGTGTGTGTATGTGTACATTACACCTTCTTAAGCCAATCATCACAATACTGTAAATCTATACTTCAATAAAAAATAAAATAAAATAGACCCCACACAGTGAGAAGACTGCTGTCTATGAACCCAGAAGTGGGCTCTCATCAGACACTGAACCTGAAAGGTGTCTTGATCTTGGACTTTCCAGCCTCCAGGACTCTGAGAAATAAATGTCCATCATTTATAAGCCACTCAGTCTATGGTATTTTGTTATAGCAGCCTGACAGAGGGAGAATCAGTCATTCAAAGTCACATGACTAGTGAGTGGTAGAGCTCGGCTTTGGGCCTGGGCTTGACCTCAGGACCTGGATCTTCAGTTTTTGATGACACTTCCTCCATTGTACCTGTGAAACCGTATCCCAGCTCCCAAGTCATTGCCCGGCCAAGGGAAAGTCAGACACACCCTCCTCTGTGCTTCACACTTCTTTATTCACATAGCTCTCTAACCCTCCCATCCTACTGTCATTGTTTTTGTGTCTGTTCACACGTGTCCCGCCCCCCCATTAGCTTGGTGGTCCTTAAGGGCAGGAGCAGAATGCATCAAGTGCCTCATAAACAGCTGGTATTTAATAAATGTTTTCTTAATGGGTGAAAGAAAGAACAAAATTATTCTAGGTTTCAAAACACAGGCAAGAACTCACTGGGTAGTTGGAGGGAAACTTCCTCAAAGTAGAGGCAGTATTTTCCTCACTCTTATATCCCCAGAACCTAGCACTTATAGGTGCTGCGTAAATGCGTAATAAACTCTGGGCAGAGGAAACAGTGTGAAGAAATCCAGAGAGATTTAAGGCTACACAGTGAATATGGGTAATCTGGCCAGGATGAATCAACTAGCCAGGTTGTGTGGGAACAGGGAAGTGCTTTTCAAACTATCCGTGGTGAAAGATCAGCTTTTCAGTTTTATTTCTAATTCACCATGGACCAATACTTTTATAAGATGCAATAAAAAGAACTGATAGAAAAATGAAATATAAAATGCAAGCCAAATTTTTCATTAGATTCAAGAGATGTAAAACTTGCTATGAAAATGTCTAAATGTGTTCTCTCCATGTGGGTACTTACCTAGTGTCTGATCATTAGCGAAGAGTCTGTCTGCAGAGCAAGCTTTGTGTGGCACTGAGAGGGTGGGAGGATGAGGTGCAGAGCAGTAGGGAAGGTGAGCTACAGTCGTGGTACCAAGGACTGTGGGTTAATAATGTTCATGGAGGGCTTTCTGTGTGCCAGGCACTGTCCTAAGTGCTCCATGCATATAACTCATTTAAATTCCACAACCTATCTGTGAGGTTGGTGCTATTATTACACCCATTTTAGAGATGGGGACACTGAGGCACAAGACAACTAAATAACTCTTCCAAGATTCCAGAGCATGTAAGAAGCACAGGCAGCCTTGAACCTGTACAGTGTGAACCCTTAACCACTAGCCTGTGATGCCTTTGGGGAGCTGCCAGACAGGAAGTGACATATTCAAACCCATGTTTTAGAAAAATCACCCTGGTGGCAGTGTGCGGGGGAAAGGTCAGTTAGGAAGCCACGGCGACAATCTGGATGAGAGGCAGTGGGGGTAGAGGAGAGCAGACCAGGCATGTGGACTAGTTCGGAAGTGGATGTGGCAGGCTATGGTGGAGGCCAGGGGTATCTGAGCTGGAGGGAGGGTAAGAGGACGGAGGGGTTTCGGAGGACTCAGGGGTCCAGAGCTTGGCATCCTGGGTGGATGGAGATGTCTACAGACTTAAAGAAGGCAGGAAGAAAAGCAGGCTTTGAGGGCAAGATGATGAGGTTGGTTTTCAAGAATGTCTACCTGAATTTGAAGAGCCTAAGATAATCTGCAGTTGTGTCTTGGGAAAATTCTGCAGACTGCAATCTTAGAGTAGTGTACTGCATTCAGGTAGCTACTATTTTTACTCCGGTTCTGCTAAACCACTCTCCTCCTCTTCTCCCTTCCCCTTTGCCCCAGTTACACTTAAAATAGTTTAAAAAGCAGAAATTCCCCAATGCTAACTCTCCTCCCTTTGAAAGTCACACACAGTATATAAAAGTGTTCTGGTCACCAATTCCAATTTGTGGCGGAGGCTTCCACACTACCAAGCAATTCTTGACACCAGCTGAGTGTCCTACAATTCAACTCAATTCTGACATTATCTACCTGGAGATAGCATCGGATTCCACAGGTTAAGGGCTCAGAGCGGCTCACAGAACTTAGAGAAACATTACTTACTTAGATCACTAGGTTTATTATAAAAGGATATGACTCAGGAAGAGCCAGATGGAAGAGATGCAGAGGGCAAGGTGCAGGGAAAGGGCACGGAGCTTCCATGCCCTCTTGGAGAGGACCACTTTTTCCATAACTCCACTTGTTCATCAAAGGGAAGCTTTCCTAACCCTGTCCTTTTGAGTTTTTATGGAGGCCTCATTACATAGCTATGACTGATTACATCACTGGCCAGGGGTGACTGATTCAACCTTCAGCCCCTCTCCCTGCCCTGGAGGTCTGAGGGGTGGGACCAAAAGTTCCACCCTTCTAATCACATGGTTGAGTCCCAGGGAAACAGCCCCCATCCTTAGGTGTGGTCCCAAAGTCACCTCAATAACAGAACAAAAGACACCTTTATCGCTCTCATCACTTGGGAAATTCCAAAGGTTTCAGGAGTTTTGTGACAGGAACTATACGATCTCATTATAAATCACAATATTGTTCATAGCTGTATCCTCAAAGAGTAGGTAACTGATAAATACCTGCTGAATGAAAAAAGATCATTTTTGTGTTTATTGAAAACTGAAAAAAAGGATGAAGAGAGAGGACCTTTATCCTTGATAAGCTAAACAGTTAATAGCAAAGAAACATCTGAGTACAAGAGAGACACATCTCAGGGCAATGCCTCTTCCCTTGTGTTCCTTTCCCTTCCAGGAGGCCACCCCCTCCAGCCCACACACCTGGTGGACACCAGGACAGGTAATATGGTGCCACAAAGAGCACTGACTGCAGAGCCAGCAGACCTGGATTCAAAGCAAGATGCCACCACCACTTACTGCTGAGCTCCTAAGCAGTATTCAACCTCCCTGAACCTGCTTCCCCACCTGTAAATGGAGCCAGTACTGCCTACCTCAGAGGGCTACTGCAAGGCCTGAGAAAGTGTGTAAAGGTCCTAGCACATGTCGGCACATAGATGTCACTCAAGGAGTAACTATCACCATCACTGTCATCAAATTAACTGCCCACACACTACACTCTCTCAATTACTGTTTGTCAAGTGCATCTAACTGTGAGAATAACTTCAACTGAAGTTAAAGGTGATGGGTATTATATGAGCACTATGATCATACTATTAATTATAATAATAATAGTTAATGCCTGAGCACTTACTATTGACACCCTGAATGCTTTACATACATTAGTAGCTCTTTAATTTTTAAACCAAAGATAGTATTTAATCAATTCTAAGAAACATATTCTGTTCACATTTTAACATCCCTGATACTAGGATGACTGTAGTAGTCAGAATGGCGCCCCAAAGGTGTCCCTGCCCTAATCCCTGAAACCTATGAATATGTTATGTTACACAGCAAAAAGGACTTTGCAGATGTAATTAAGGGAGAGTAGGCTGGAATATCCAGGTGGGCCCAATCGAAGCAAATGAGCCCTAAAAGCAGAGAACTCTCTCTGGCTGGAAGCAGAGGGATGGAAGAGAGGGGACCTCAAAGAGATTCCAGGCATGAGAAGGATTCATCATGCTGTTGCTGGCTCTGAGATGTAGGGTCCAAGTGCAAGGACCCAAGAGAGGTCTCTGAGAGCCGAGGGTGGCCCCCCGCTGACAGCCATCAACGAGGCAAGAACCTCAATCCTACAACTGCAAGGAACTGGATTCTACCAACAACCTGAACGACCCTGCTAATGGATTCTTCCCAGAACCTCCCAATAAGATTTCGGACTTGTAAAACCCAGAGCAGAGAAACCAGCTAAAACCGTGATGACTTTTGATGTCAGAATTGTGAGATAACACATGTGTGTTGCTTTAAGTGGCTAAATTTGTGGTAATCTGTTATGGCAGCCATAGAAAACGAATGCATTCTTAGGGTTAATGGGAGCTACAGTTGAATTGGCAGCAATTTCTTTTTTCTTTCTTAGTGGCTCATAGAATAACAGCACATCTCATAATTGATGGCACCTTAGATTTGTTGAAATATGGTGTCATTACCTTTATTTTGCAAATGGGACAGCAGAGGCTCTTCGAGGTCAGGTGACTTGCCCAGGTGAATCAGACTGCAAGCCTCAGCTCTCAAGCCATCATGCACACCGTCAGAGAGTGCACAAGGGCTGGAGCATACTGCCCAAAGGCCAAGGAATGGCTAACGTGACCCCCAGCCCAGGCCCCAGTCTAACATGGGGTCCCTAACATGGTGGACCACAAAGACCCAGCCAGGTCCAGAAGGCAGCAGCCCTCAGCAGCATTCATTTATCCATTGATAGAGCACTCCAAGGTGCTGGATACCCTTCTAGGTCCTGGGCTAGAACAACAGACCAAGAGCCTGTTCTTACAGAGCTGAGATTATAGTGCAGGAGCTCAACACTACAGCGACAGGAGCACTGGAAGGAAAACAAAGCATCCAGAGCGCTGAAAACCCACCTTCACAAGGTAATAATCCACACAGTTTGGAGCTCAAAAGAGAGCACTGGGGGTGGAAGATCATAGCGTCCTTTCTAGAGATTTCACGGGCCTCTGCTAAATGTGGGAACTCTGAGAAGGAGAATTTGTTGTGGTGCTGGGGTTTTCTTGGTTTTGCTTTTTTTGTTTTGTTTTTTTTCTCTTTTTTTTTTGATGGAGATGGAGGTTAACTTTATACAGGACTGCCTCATATGAATTTCTAAAAGCAAAAAATAAAAAAATAAGCCACACACAGTCATCTTTTCCCTCAACCAAAATTTCTCTTTCGGTGGATTTCATTTTTAAAAAGATGAAAATTAATTTTATATTAAAAAAGCATCCCAAGAGCTGAGTGAAAGAGCACCTCACAAAGAAAGATGACTCTGTGGAACTCCAACCCTGCACCCTTCGTCGAATCCTGAACTCTGGCCAGTATCTTTACCTTGTACTTTTACTTCCCTCTTTTCTTTCACCCTGGAAATAAGAGCAGACAGCTCTCTGATGGTTAAATCAAAGGGCGAACAGGAGCCCTATTCAGCAGGTCAGCAGGTATGCACACAAAAAAATGTGGCATGTATGACTTTTCAGGAGATGCATATGAAAGGAAAAATCTAGATTTCTTAGAAGATTTTGCAGGAAATGCCATTGGAATTTATATATTCTCAATCTCTCTTGTTTTTGTTTGAGAGGGAGAAATTCTAGACTAGAAGGTCATCTTCATAATGGTTTTGGAGAAGCCCCAGTTTAATGATACCATTAGCCGAAAACTATTTATAAATCAGACATTAGCAACTGGCATAAAACCCTACTTTCCACTTCTCTCGAATTTGTACTGACAATTTGGCAGCCCACTGTACCCTTGGGCCCGAAAGAGCTATCACATTCTTAAGTCTCTATTTTAGAGATTTTGACAGCGGTGTAGGCAAGAGGCTTAGCTTCAGGAGGAAAGGTCAATAAACGCCCACGGGGGGACCGGCAGGCCTGGACCGCCCACAGGAGAAGATGCACAAATGGCCCCAATCCTCTCACTCACTCACAATTCGAAAAATTTAACCAACCCTAATTACCATTTCTCATCAATGAGATTAGCAAAAATAAAAAGAGCTGACACCCTTCATGCCGGTGGGGCTATGGGGAGACAGGCCATCTGACACGCTGCTGAGCAGAGGGCAAAATGAGCCAACCCTTCCCAAGGGGCTGACAGGGCCCTGCGAGTCAGCAGTCCCGCTCCCGGGAATCAATCCTCTAGGTCCACCCGCACAAAAGCAAGATGACACCTTTATTTGTTGCAGCGCCGTGGGTGATAGCGAAAGACTGGGAACAATTCAAAGGTCCAGCCATAGGGGACTGGTCGAATAAACCATGCTACATCTACACAATGGAAAACGATCGTGCTGATAGAGAGAGATCTCCAGGACAGACTGCTAATTTTAAAAAGCAAGACACAGAACAGTATATATAATATACCACTTTTTGTGAAAGAAGGGGGAAGCATTAAATACACACACACACACACACACACACACACACACACATGCACACCCTCATTTGCTTGTATTTACAAGTTGCAGCCTGTAGAGAATGTGGAAAAGGCTTGGATGGGAGCAAGATTTCTCAGTGTTTACCTTTTTATATGCGGGTAAACCATATAAATACATTACCAATTTTTTTAAAATGGAGAGGTTGTATAAACCATTTTTCACAGGAGTGTGAAGAACAGGACAATCCCAGCTTGGAAGAAACAAAGCTGACGAGGCTTCTGGGAAACCTGGGTTGATGCAGGTGAATTCTCACGTTGGCATCAGTAAATCAGAGGAACCTGGATCCAGAGCTCAGGAGGCGTGCATGGAGAGGTGGTCTCTGCCCTGTGCGATATCACCTGCTGGGTGTGGGTGTCCCTGAGCCCCTTGACATTTATTACAGCAGGAGGAAGTCAGAGAACTGGAGGTGAATGGGAGGCAAAGGCAGAAACGTGAGGATTCCCTCCCAGGCAGCATGCCAGGCGCATTATTTGCTTTCTGGATTTGGACAGTAATGGCTGAAGCACGCTGCTCATCAAATATTTATGTCAAAAAAGAGGGCAAAGCACGTGCCGGAATATTCTCCTTAATTCAACAGAGAGATATTCCTGAAAAGTTGAGAATCCTGGAATTTTGTAAAATCAAATCATACCGTAAATGCAACAGGTAAGTTTGCTCTCTCAAGAAATTCTGTGAGGGACTTCCCTGGTGGCGCAATGGTTTAGGATCCGCCTGCCAATGCAGGGGACACGGGCTCGATCCCAGGTCCAGGAAGATCCCACATGCCACGGAGCAACTAAGCCCATGTGCCACAACTACTGAGCCTGTGCTCTAGAGCCCACGAGCCGCAACTACTGAGCCCACATGCTGCAACTATTTAAGGCCGTGTGCCTAGAGCCCGTGCTCCGCAACAAGAGAAGCCCGCGCACCGCAATGAAGAGTAGCCCCTGCTCGCCACAACTAGAGAAAGCCCGCGCGCAGCAGCAAAGACCCAACGCAGCCAAAATAAAGAACGAAAGAAATTCTGTGGGAAATCCTTATTAGGAATTGTTATCTCCTGCTATTCCTGTTTTGGGAATCTGAGTTTGCCTGAAGAAAGCTGCATTTAACCAGACTAGATGGGAAAGGCATTCACGTTTCTGCACCTTTGGGCATTTTTCACAAGGTGTGGCCTCTCCCTAAAACAGCAGAAGGCCAAAGTCCTAAGTGCAAGCCAGCACCTCTATGCATAGAACCACTGTCTTAGCACTTTGACCCACTAAACGTGGCTGATCCTACCTGCTGTGCGGATTGCCCCTCAGGAGAGGAGCCAAGAGGAGGTTAATTCTGAGAGTCTGCTTTCTAAAGGATCAACTTACAAGAGAAGCATGCAAGCAGCAGCAGCAGCTGGCACTGCAAGGGACACACACAAACCCCCTTCCTCAGTTGTCAGTGGCTTTAGCAACAAGGCTCCCCACTTCTTACCCTAAACTAGAAAAGTCTTTCTACACAAGAAGCAGCCACTCATAGGTAAATTCCAAAGGCTCCTGCAGCCAGTGTCCTTTGCATCCTGTCCCCAAGAGGAGGGCCCACAGCTGGTCAATAAACACCATGGATCCCTTTGTCCATTCCCAGGAGGCACCACTGCAGGAGCCACGCAGGTACCAGGCAATGCTGAGCACGTTTGTTGGTGCTGGACTCAGAGTAAACAACGTCAACAACCGCTCAAGTGCTGGGCTTTACCTGCCCCTTAGGAAATGATGAACTAAAGAGGAAGAAGCCTGTCACAGGGAACACGCACCACTGAATGTGCCTGTCCCAGTAGATACCATCAATTTTACCTTTTTGATTAAAAAGAACACTGGCTCATCCACTTCACTGGCACACACTACAGAGAATGTGGTTGTATTCCTTCATTCCACTGGCATTTATTAAGTACCTACTACGTGCCAGACTCAGCCGGCTCATGTCATTTTGAGGGTTACTGTGGCTGAAGGTGCTGGGAGAGGCAGGGCTGCTGCTGCCAGATTGTGCCTTTGTGTGACTTACGAAAAGGCCAGCCCTCCAAGTGCACCCAGCCTTGCAGGCTTGACGGAGTCAGAATGAAGTGCCTCGTCCTCCTGGCAGAGGCAGTTCTAGCCCAGGACACATAGTTTTTGGAGAGATTTGAGCCCCACTTAACTTCCTTGGCCAGCTACTCTTGCGCAGTGAACAATCTGTACAAGAGTTCAAAGCAGCCCTGTCAAGAAGTCACAATCCAACTCTTCTGCTTCTTGGCCAGACATTCAACCTTCCCCTGACAACCTGTCTGAGCAGCCAATCATGACCTTACACACCCACATGAAGCCTCATGGTCTAATGTGCAGGTCACGGTCTAACAGTGCAAAAGGTTTGGGTAGTTTAGGTACAGGACAGGCACCAAGTCTGCTGGCTTCAACACTTTCCCAATTTGCCTGAGGTTCTGGTTGAATAAACCTGGTGTGATGGTTTCATATCAATAAAGTCCTCACTACGCTTCGATAAAGTCCAAGCAGCTTTTGGATCTTGATTCCTCTTTCCATCCTTAGATTTGTTTAGCTCACACTGAGAGCTAAACTGCAATCATTTGTCTCTGAAAAGCAGGCAAACTTTGAGGTCACTGCAAGCTTGGGATCTTAGTCAAAGGGCTCCAGTGAGGTCACTGCAAACTTGGGATCTTCGTCAAAGGGCTCTTAGTCAAAGGGCTCCAGGGCTAAAGGTTTAATGTCCAGTGCTGAGGGACATCTTGGCTGGTAGCATCTGTAGCTAAGTAAAAGCCTGATTATCCAACATGGGTAAAGTTAAGATTCCACCCCCACGGGCTCATGTGGGTTTGCACACAGCCATTGGGGATGAAGGCAATGCTCTCTACATGGCACGCAAGCGCGGCGATGACCACTGATTCAGAGCCCACCCGGGGAGCATTTGTGATGACACCAACCCAAGTTAAATCAGAACTTACACTCCTCTTCTCAGTCAACCAAGGGGATCCTATGTCAGTTACATGACACTGACTGCAAGAGGAATGGTAGTCTAGTCTGTAAGAAAGCAAATGGAATATAAGGCCTCCTGACCCTCTGCCCCAAAGTCACCTGCTTACAATCAATAAATGTGAAAAATTACAAAAGATTCTTAGCAACTGATTCACTAAAGCTGACCTTAAAGAAAACCTTCTTTGAGCTACTAATTCTCCAGCAGAGTTGAAAATATCAAGTCTTTGAACAGTCTACAACACCCTGGTTTTTATTATACAGCAATCCTCCAAAATGCAGACCCATTAAGAGAAGACAAAACCCTCCTTGTCAGGGGATGGCAACCATGACACTCCCACCTAAGCACTTTTACGACACCCAATAAAGCCTAACACAATAAACCAGACATTTAAGTGACACTAGAAATGATTTTCAAGAGAGTCGGCACTAAATGCAATAATCCATCTAGAAGTAACCTTCGGTCAAATCACCTCCACCCTCTGCCCTGGGTCCAAAGCGCCGGGCTCACCGCTCTTCCCTTTATTCCTGAGGGAGAAGTGGGGAGACGGGGCCTGTCGGTGTGAGCTGGCTCTAGAGCAGGACTTAGCTGGTGCCCCCATCTCCTCTCAAGGCCCTCTTTGGGAATCCAGGCATGGGAGAGACCGACTCTACGGATCCCTTCAGGCCTGCTGGGTCTCCGAGGCAATTCTGGCAGCTTTGACTTCTATGGCTGCAGAGGGCAAGGAGCCCAATAAGCCCAATGGCAAGGCACTGGTAATACTCCTCAGGCAGGTCATCTCACCCCCAAGAGGAGACCTCTCCTTCCTGTTTCTCTTGGTTTGAGTTACAGCTTCTGAACGAAACTTCCTCCATAAGGAAGCACTTTTAGCTGGAAGCACCTCCACTGCAGCTCCTGGCAGAGCTCTTAGTGCACAGTATATGGAGTCAGAACAACTCTGGGTCACATCCTCGTCTTGCCGCTTAGGGAGCCTCAGCTTTCTCACCTGGGCTGCTGTGAGGACTGGGCAAGATCATAAATGTAAAGGGGTTAGACTGGGGCCTAGGATGTAGAACAGCTCCGTAAATGGAGTCGCACGATTGTGCTGAAGGTATATTCTTTTACCTATTGAACTCTCCCATTAAACTAATGGCAGGTATGTCTTCTTCGTGACTGTCTTAGAGGCCTCTGACACGTGGTAGGTGCTGTGTACACACAGCTCCTCAGTGCAGGGCTGGGACATGACAGATCCGGGAAGTGACAGTTTCCATAAAGTCAAGGTTGATGAACCGCGTCTGCAGGCAAACCCAAATTTCAAACATCTCTTAAGGAGATAAACCTGCAAACTTCCAAAAGGGCCTCTCTTTTACTGCTAAATAATGCTCACATGTAACTCAAGGACCTTCGATTGCTATGCAAGCTGGTGGTTTGTCTAAAACAAAACCAAAATCCTGCTATTTGTAGCTAATAAACCAGGTTTTACTGAGTAATTGTTACACAAATGGATTATCTTTTATTTTTTATACATGCTCATTGGCGAAAATATGGGGAGAAGCGCCACAATCCCACCATCCATTTCTCTGTACTTTCTTCTCTATGCATAAACTTGTTTTAAATTAGTTGTAAGCGTAATAATGCACTGTAACTGGGCAACCACCCTTCCCCTACTTAACCTATCCTAAGGTGGACTTCATGGATTATCGATTTTTTTTTTCAAGGTTCTAATAAGAAAGGAAAATGGGACTGAGATCTAGGAGAATTAATTTGTTGAACAAATTAACACTGCACTCCATTTCATGTTTAAAAGACACAGTGACAATTGCCTGATTGTATTCTCTTACTTCTTAAGCACTGCTTGACAGGACTATATAAATTACTGAGCCTTTTTAGATTTGGGGGAACCATTAAATTTTCATATAGTTGTTTTCCTGTTACAAAAATAATGTATGCTTATAACATTTAGAAAATTTTAGTAAGTAATAATTTAATGTTAATATTTGTTGAGCATAGACTATGTGTCAAGCACTGTTCTAAATGCTTTGGAGAGATTTAACTCATTTATCCCTCCCAACACCTCATTGAAGCACAGAGGTATTAAGTAACTTGCCCACACACTACACACCTAGAAGCATGAGCCTGGAATCCATCACTATGCTATGATGTTCTAAGAGAGAAAAGAATCAATAATTTATTCAATCGAGTCCTCCGCTGCTTCAGAGTATAATGTCATAGGCAAGAAATGATTCATAATAATACTGTACCCTTTACAGTTATTTAAAAATATTATAAGCATGATCTGAGTCCCTGCGGAACAATTAGTAAACGAGAAGTCATCTGTGGCACAAGCCACGATTCCAATTGGCCCAATCCTATGCACCTGACATGCATTAAGAAAACAACAGACACTTAAAAGGGTTTGTTTTCAAGATGGAAGCATTTTTTAAATTTTGCACATGAGTGAATGACATGATGAGTAGATTCCCTGAATTAACGGAACACCCAGTCTCACAAAAGTTTACCATCAGTCACAACGCTTTTACAAAACGTTTATGAAATGCCACTGATCCTTTCCTAAACACTTTTTTAAAAAATATTTATTTATTTATTTATTTTTGGGTCTCCGTTGCTGCGCGCGGGCTTTCTCTAGTTGCGCGAGTGGGGGCTACTCTTCGTTGCCGTGTGCGGGCTTCTCATTGCAGTGGCTTCTCTTGTTGCGGAGCACGGGCTCCAGGCAGCGGGCTCAGTAGTTGTGGCTCACGGACTTCGTTGCTCCGCGGCATGTGGGATCTTTCTGGACCAGGGCTCGAACCCATGTCTCCTGCATTGGCAGGCGGATTCTTAACCACTGCACCACCAGGGAAGTCCCCCTAAACACTTCTTGAGGCTTATCTGTTAGCACTGGACATTAGTACGTGAAAAATAACTGTATACTCCAGGTCACATTTTTTTCATACTTATTAAAAATCATACTAGGTAAAAGACAAATATTTCTGTTTCTGTTTTATGTCCTACCCAGGGCTAATAAGCATGACTATTTTAAATATAAATTCTCTTCAAATTTAAAATATGAGTAATGAAATGATTGCCTGGCTCTAAAAATATTATACAACTATAACTTCACACTAAAAGCACATTAAAACTGTTACTCCAGTAATCATAATTATTCATACTGCTGTGGTAGAAACATGACACACATATGTAAACAAATATTTTAGATATTTTAGACAGATAGATGGATAGACATCTTGCTCTATATATCTATAAAACCAGGTAACTTCTTTGGAATTTAATTGCTCTAGCATTCCAGAAGCTTTATCTATCTACCTACCTATCTACCTATCCTATCTACCTATCTACCTACCTACCTATCTATCCATCTATCTATAGGTACCTTCTTTACCTGATTTATTTGCTCTATCCAGTGTTTCCAGAAGGTTCAAACTGCCATCTTTTAATTTATCCGATAGCCGGCTGCTGGTCAGTAGATAAAATATCTAATAATTCTGAACATTATCTGTGTATTAGGTGCAAAATGTTTTCCAAAGACTGTTTCATATACTTTCACAAAAACCCTCAAGACAGAGACCACTATCATCCTCATTTTACAAATCAGAGTGAAAACGGTTAAATAACTAATATTCCCAACCACATCTGTCCAACACCAAAACCATACCACAAACCACTGTTAAGCTGCTTCTCTTCCAAATCAGACTCCAGAAAAATTTGACTTCCACAACTTGCCTCCCTAAATTAAGCTTAAGCTGACATATAAAACTTAAAAAAAAACACCCAATAAAAATCCAACACAATAAATGACATAATTCCAAATTTGAAATTTTCTTCTCTCAGAAAGAGGTAAACAAAACTAATCTGATATTAGCTAGCCATTTCTTCAAGTGTGTCGACTAAGCAGCTTTTTGCTGTCACAACATGACGACCACCCACGTCCTTCAACAAGTGACAACGTAAGCCCGACACCGCAAATCTCATTGTTAGAGAGCAAGGCTTTCAAATGAGACTGGAGCTTGCGACATTGAAAATTTTTATAGTATTAATCTTTCCGGTTTCTTGTGAAACACAGATCCACATTTTTATGTATTTCTACACAAATCTAAATGCTGTCCAGATTCAACACCTTCCTGAATTACCTGGGTTAAAAACAGTAAAAATACAACTGCATTTTTTTTTTTAATAAGGCCTAAAGACCCAGCCCTTAGATTGTTCAGCATTTTTTGGACTTAAACCAGTGTTTTATGATGTTAGTTTACCGTTAGAGAAGGCAAAGAAACTGAACGGTTGATCCCAAAGTCCTTTTATCACTTAAGTCTCTATAAAACGTTTGATTACTTTAAAAAATTATGTGTGAATCACATGTTTGTTTATTGAAAAAAGGTCTTGCTGACACATACACTTTGGTTTTTTTTTTTTTAAGAATCAAAACAGCTCCTTACTTGAATGTGGCTGTTTTGGCAACAGTTAAACGCAACCCCGTCACTCTAGCGCTGCCGGCCTTCCTGGTTCTCCTAGGTGAGGGCCGCCATCCTGCGATAATTTACACGCAGGGCTGAGAAGCACCAGCAATGGTGCAGTGTGGTGACTCGCACTTTCAAAACAAAGCCAAACTCGGCTTTTAAAGTAGAGAACACACAGACACAGTCCCTACCTCTGACAAGGTCCAAAAGATTCCTTATAGACAGTCTATTCAGACGAAGCTACAACAGCCCCAGGAAATATAAAGTGTCCACAAAGACAGTAGGGGGGCGGGGGAGGAAACAACCGATGGGAAGGAAGCTAATCATGTGAAGTCTGCCCAACTCCACAAGGTCTAATACATTCCGGTTTGTTTCCACTCAGAGCAGCCATTAAACGTGCCCTGACACGTGGGCGCGGGGGACCTCCCTTCTCGCCGGTTTTTGGCCATTTCCTTCTCTGTGCACTTGTTTGTATACAACCTCGCCCGGACAGGGGTGACCACAAGATGACAGGCCTCGGCAGTTCCTTCACTCAGATTTCTAGTTGCCCAAAGTTTCACTCCACGGCGGGGTTTTAACGAGAATCACGGGGTCCTTTTCCAAAGTTATGAATGGTTTAAGTCAAGTTTACAAGACACAAACAGAAGGCGAGGGACAAGTGAGTGTCGGGCGACTTCAGTGACAGCGTTTTAAAATTAGCTTTAACTGATATGCCCTAGTTAAAATTAAAAAAAAAAAAAAAAAAAAAGAAAGTCACTCTGATCCACGCAGTAAGTGTCGGGGCAATACTTTTTAAAAAATCACGCAAGACTCACGTCTGAGTCTTGACCTCCTCATACCATCTGCAAATACAGTCTCCGGGCCACTCACTGCTCGGGGGTCCCTCGCGGGATGTGTGATCTGAGTCCTCGCTGTGACCCGCTATTTCCCCGCCAGACCCCCAGCGCCGAGCGTGTTCCAGGTCTGCGCACACGCCGCCTAGTCCCCAGAAAGAACGGAAGAAAGTAGGGAAGAGGGGCGTGGCGCCCCGGTCTCCCCCAGTTGTCCGGCCTCCTCCCGAACCTGGCACCACCGCAAGCACGAGCGGGGAACGCCGGAGCCTCCCAGCCCCATCCTGGTGCTGGGCGCACGGCCGCGGGCAGACCAGGAAGCAAGCGAGCGAGCTGGGAGACCTCTCCTCCCACTCCCGCCCTCGTCCCGGGGGCCGCGTCCCCAGCCCTGGCCCCGCAGGGCCCCTGGCTTCCTGCACCCTCCGACCGCCGCCCGTCGAGGGCGAGAGCGCCGTCTGTCTCCGGGTCTCGGCGTCCCTTGCCCTCCCTCCCCCATCCCGGTCTCCGGCGCCTAGTGCCCCGACCAGTCCCCGCCCTCCGGGACACTCTTTCCTCCTTCCTTCCTTCCTCCGTTCCCTCCCTCCATCTCGCTTCCCAGCACCGGGAAGTCGGAGGCGGCTCCCGAACTGGCCAGCCGACGCCCCGCGATGCGCCCCTGTCCCCTCCGGGACCGGACTCGCCACCTGCGCCCGCCGCTCGGTGCTCACTCGCCTGCCGGTGCGCTGCCCCTGCCGTCACCGCCGCTGCCGGGGACTCTGTCTCTGAGGGCTCCTGGAGACGACTCCGACCTCTCCTCCTCCTCCTCCTCCTGCTCCTCCGGGCGGGCGCCGGCTCCGCCTCGCTCGGGTAGGCGGGGCGGACAACCCGACGGGCGGGGCGGCGGCAGCCCCGGACTTCTTCCTCTCGGCCCGGCCCTCCTCCCTCCTGCCCAGACGCCCTGGCTGTTCCCTGGTTCGGCCGCCGAACCCGTGTCAGGTCTGGGCCGGCAGAGGGGAGAAGTCGGGAGCGTTGAAGTCCTGCAAACGTCTGGCCGCCTTGGCCACCCCCAGTTTCCTTTCCCCGACTTCCCCGAAGCCTTGAAAGTTCAAGGATTCTCGGGCCACCCCACTTCACAGCCCTCCACCGGGCCGCTCTGACTCTTGAGAAGTTTCCTTCGCGTGCGAACGCTCGAACGCTCGGCAACTCTTAAGCCAGCCGTCCCTTAGGCCGCCAATATGCACGCCGCCAACCCCCTACACAAAAGTTAGGCTCTGCTCCAGGAATTTCTTAAGAAAACAGTCACAGTAAAATTTAAAGGGCCCTGGGGCCACAGAGAGATTTTGCTTTCCAGAAAATGGAGCTATAACTGCGGATTGTTGAATTTTTAGTACATCCACTCATCAGGCGCTTCCCCTCCATCTCTCGCCGTGAGATTTGTGTTTCCGAACGCCCAGTACCTGGTAGAGTTCTGCTTAATGAATGGATTCAGGGTGGGGTAGTTTGAAAAGCCACTTCTGTTTCCACAGACTTCTGACTATTCGTATATACAGCCATTCAACGAACGCTCATTGAGCACCTGCTGTGTGCCAAGCATTGCAATAATGGTGATTGGAGAGACACAAAGATGAATCAGACGGGGGACTCACCCTCAAAAAGTCCAGAAAGAGTCCAGAAAGAGTCAAAAAGTTGGATGTGCAGAAATCTCACCACTCAGCGGACTTCTTGCAGGTTCCTAGGTATCTGCGTTCTTGTTTGACAGGGTGGAGATAAAAGAGAAGAGAAGGCCAAAGTAGCTCACTTAAAACCAGTGTGGGCAGAGTCCAGACTTGAAATGGAGTCTTAAAGCGTTGGTGAAGGATGTCTGTGAGTTGAGTTTCACCAACTGAGGAGAAGTGAGGCCTAGGGAAGCCAGGAGCCAAGGATTGCAGTGAGGACATTATCTTCACTCTTTCTTCCCTCCTGACCCCTGCTCAAGTATCATTCTCGGTGAAATCTTTTGACCAGGCTGCAGAAGGGGTACTGCGGGTGTAGGAAGTCTGTGGTTGGATGCTTTGCCCCAGGACTGTGATTCTTGCAACCTGTGGATGGCGGTAGCTGTTGGTGTGCAAGCCACAGGCTGCCAGGGGAGCTCTTTATTCCCCGCTTGGTACAGTGGCAGGAAAGGCTTGACTGATTCACAGACACTGACAGTTGCAGGAATACTCTAAACAGAGCAGCCTGATGCCATCTGGGACTGAGACCATCATACACTGGAGTTTGTATCTTTTGGCCACAGACTACAGAATCGACTCCTAAAGCCCTACCACTGATTTCCACTTCTGGAGCCCTTTATCGTCTAGTAAATGCTTTCATGTGTGTAATTCTCATCTGGAAACTGAGGCACCAAGAATTGAAGGGGTTCATTGAAGGTTTTCTAATTTAGTGCTATTCAAAGTGTGGTCCACGGAACAATGACCATCTGGGAACTGTTACCCATCTGTAATGGGATAAGCACAGAAATTGAAGGTGAGCATGTAATAACTTTTATAGCAATTTGAGTAATTTTCTGCCTGTTGAACTTAATAACTAAAAATATGGCCTTGTATTCTGTATGTTTCTTTCATTTTTCTCGTTATCCATTTTGTATTTATCATGTTGGATAAAAGCATCAGCCTGCAACAGATTGAAAATAAAATCCCACAGATAGTTTGAGATGCACTGATCTAGTTAGGAGCAAGACAAGAATAATAAGAGCTAACACTTTCATGGCAGATGTTGCTTTAAGTGCTTAATCCTCCTAACAACCCTAGCAGGTAGGCTCAGAGAGGTTAAGCCATGCAGTCCAAAAGTGGCAAAGCCAGAATTCAACCCAAGGGGTCTGGCTCCAGACTGTGTGCTTTTACCCATGACCCTCCATCCAGTCATTCTTTCTGCTCTGCTGTGTCCAAACTTCAGTCATTCACATTTCATCTACATATCACTGTGCCTCCTATATGATTTTTTTAATTTATATTTTTGGACTTACTTTTGTTATTTCTTACACATAGGATGCTTGCTGGTAGTAATCTCACCTGTGAAATCATGACTTTGATGAGCTAGCATCTGTCTCTTACTCTAGATCACATCAAAGTAGATGCTTAACACCAGCAGTTGCTGTCAGTGCTCTGCCATATCCCCTCTGATCCTTCTCCAGTTTCGTGCACACTGGCTCCAGGTGTGCATTCATTCCCATCACCTGATCCTGGCACCTGCATCTCATTGTCAGAACACCACCCTCAGCTGCAGGATTTACTTTGCTGGCTCACAGGGCAGCTGGAAGTACCTGGGAATTGATGTTCCCCCATCCCCGCTTCAACCTTTAACCAGTGACTAAGGACTATGGCCATATAAATACGCCAGTTCCTTTGCTCTCAGTTGGAACAACTTCAGGGTGAATCTCCACTGTCTACAGGGCTCCCTACGAGATTGAGCCAAATTCTCTCCCCACTTCTGTGGGACCTGATGCCACATTCTTGCTTGTCCTTCTTACCCTTCCGGGACCTACTTCCCACTCCCCCACCTAAGAACACATCCTAATCAGGACCAACTATATAATTTGCAGAGCCTGATACAAGATTTAAAAATGCTCATAAATCATTAAGAATTTCAAGATGGCAACAGACTATTAAACCAAGTATGGGGACATGTGTGACTACACACGTGTGTGACTTTACAGGCTGCACCACAACGATGTAGGCCTGGATGCTAATAAGTCATTTTCGCTTTTTTTAAAAAATAAATTTGTTTATTTATTTTGGGCTGCGTTGGGTCTTTGTTGCTGCGCGCGGGCTTTGCGACGAGCAGGGGCTGCTCTTTGTTGTAGTGCGTGGGCTTCTCACTGCAGTGGCTTCTCCTGTTGCAGAGCACGGGCTCTAGGTGCACAGGCCTCAGTAGCTGTGGCTCGCGGGCTCTAGAGTGCAGGCCCAGTAGTTGTGGTGCACGGGCTTAGTTGCTCCGCAGTATGTGGGATATTCCCGGATCAGGGCTCGAACCTGTGTCCCCTGCATTGACAGGCAGATTCTTAACCACTGCGCCACCAGGGAAGCCCTTACTTAAGTTCTTATCTCAGGGTCTGCTTCTGGAGAATCCCAAGCTAAGATAACAACTATTAAAGTAAAAGCCAGCGCATTCAAGTACTACCAAAATCGTCTTGTATAATACACTGATGGTCAGCATCCCACACCTTGGGAGCCCACCTTGTAGAAGGATGGGTCATGTCAAGTCGTACATAAAGAGCTTTAGCCACAGGAAGAGGTATAGCAGTTGAGAATGGCTTAGGTTAACAAATGATGGGGCAGAAAACCTGGGTTTTCTTCTCAATTCTGACACTGAATGATACACACAAGTGTGAATTTGGGTGGTATCTTAGACTGAGTTACCTGGAAACATACCTTGCATGAAGAAGACTTATTGGCGAGTGGTTAAAAAGATAAACCTGTAAGGAAGCAAGGCAGGCAGGATAGGGCAGAGGACAAGGATGCCTCTCAACGTGGTTACAGCTGGACCTGCAGTCCAGGGGGGACTGGCGGTAGGTGGATCTTCAGAAATGGACCATATTGAGTCCAGGGTATCGGACCTTTGTATCTCCATATCCTGTATTCCTGGGAAGAGATGTCTCATTGGGCAAAGCAGTTCACTAAGGGTAAGGCCCACTGATGGACACAGCTGTGAGTGGTCAGGAACCAATATTCCCAGCAACTCGGGAACAGGTGTGTCACCTGAACAGGGGGTGTGGGAGAAGCTCCAGAGTATACACTATAGGTGGGTTATCTCCAAGGTCTCACTTGGGCTTATAGTCAGTCATAACTGGCATTCTCAGCCCAGCCCAGGAGGACCTGACCCCTTGGTCTTCCATGTAGCACCTGGGCAATGCTTGGTTGCATTTTGCCTTCTTTATACTATGAACCTATTTAATTTCCTATTTTTTCTTTCTCCAGACTTCTTCAAAACTCTTTTTTCTTTTCCTTTCTGTTTTCTGCTCCAACTATCTTCCACCCTCCCATGGCACTCAAGACAAATCAAGCAATCAATCAATCAGTTGCTTATGAAAGAGTGATGGTGTAGTGAAGTAAAATTTTATGCATGAGGCAAGGCCTTTGAGATTAAGTCCTGGCTTTGCCACTAACAATCTGTGTGAATTTGGAGCAATCATTTCACCTTACTGGGCTGTGGCGTGTCCTTAAAATAAAGAGATTTACAATGGTCTCTAAAGTCCCAATTCTATGAAATTTAAACATTTTTTAAAAGATGGCTTTCTCTGCTATATAATCCCTTATAAAGCAAGCAAGAGAAATGGTTTTATAACTCAGGACAGCTGATTGTTTTTAAATTAATTACAATTCGTTGGTGAAGCTCTACTTCTATGAACTTCTACTTGTCAATAACAACACCCTAACTAAAGGCTCAGTCAGAAGGAGATGGGGAAAGAGAAATGAAAGAAATGAGGCAAATCAGTCAGTCTGTGGGCGATCAGGTCTCCACGGACTTCACACCAATTTATCTGGGATATCAGCGTTGCTTCCTAAGGATTTTATTTCTTCTAATGCACATGGCCACACTCTTTGTCTGAACCTGCCCTAAAAGTTATGAAGGGAGCTTCCTCTTTTTGAATAGGTTACCTGGGTAAGTTTTTCACAAACTGGTTTTTCTGCTCAGTCAGAGGCTGCCATCTTCTCATGTAGAAGTTAGGTCAGGGAAAAGCACCCACAATCTTGGAAATCCCCAAGTAACTTGTTGAAACACGTATCGGCAGAGGCAGGAGCTATGACCCAAACTGTGACTATAGATCAGTAGTCAATTCAATGCAGTTCCATCCTCAAATGGATGGAAGCCTCCAGAGGCCTGGGTGGGAGTGGCCCAAAATTGAGTCACTAACTCAAGTTAGTTGATTACTAACTCAAAATTAGCTTTCTGGCTTATTACAGAGCTAGGCTCTCTAGCTCTGGAGAATGGAAGTCCCCAGACACTGTTGTATAGAGGCCAAATGTGGGGGCTCAAGAATGAACAAATTTCCCATCATTGAAGGGGTTCAACCAGTGGTCAACTAGGAAGTAGAGATGTAGAGGTTATCAAGGGAAGCAACCCGAATGTTCACCAGGGGAGATATGTTACCTCCATCTGAAGTACTCTGTGAAAAGAGGTAGATCTAAATATATTCACATGAAAAGATGCCCCAAATATATTTTTGAGCATAGAAAGCAAGTTACAGAAGACCATGAATAGAATTTCCCACTCATGTGTAAAAAAAGCATACACACACAAGCACAAATGTCTGTATGAGTATATCTGCAGTGATGTTTGGCAAAATGTTAAAAGTGATTTTATCAAGGTGGTAGGGTTTTGGGTAACCTACACTTTTTTTATATTGCATGAATTTTTTTTTTTTTTTTTTACCACGAAAGTATAGATTTCTTTGAATAATGTGGAGTTTTTCCCCATACTATAAATATATCTCTTTTCATATTATAAAAAGAAGAAAAAAGGCATTGTGTTGACCAGCAGTTGGCAAACTATGGCCAAGAGGGGCAGACCATCGGCCCTCTGTTTTTGTGAATAAAATTTCATTGGAAAACCACCACACCCATTCATTTATCTATTGTCTTTGGCTGTTTCTACTTACAGAGCTGAATGGTTATGACAGAAACCTTATGGGTCACAAGGCCTAAAATATGTATCTGCCTCTTTAGAGTTGTGGTAACCCCCGGTGCAGACAATTAGACTAGAAAACTTTTTCAGTATGGCAAATTGCAGCCTAGATTTTACTAATTCTTCAGATGTTAACATATCTGACAAAACCCAAACATGGTCTGTATATTTTAAAGTACCTCCCAGTTCTGAGTAGTGATTAGGATAGCGCAGCAAAGAGCCGATACATATTTTCCTTCTTCCTCCCCCTCCTTCCTTTCCTTATGTTCCCCTTTTTCTCTGTCTGTTCCTCCTGCTGTTCCGTGTCCTCCTCTTGCTGTTCCTTCCCATTCTTCCAATGAGATAGGGTAAGCAACGTGTTCTCCATTTTGCCCTCGGACACTGTCCCACCTGAGCGAGGAGTAGGCAGAGGACTGAGGTTCCGCTCTCCTTCTGGCTGGGTCTCTCCAAGATAAAATGATTGAGGAAGCTCTGGACAGAATAAACTATCCTGCGGGAGGAGGGTAAGCTCCCAAAGAATCAACCCAGACTTGGAGGAAAAAAAGCCAGGGGAGTTGTGGAGGACAGGAGACTACCAGGCTCCAAGGGGGAAGGCTGGGAACTGGATAGAGCAAATCCCCTCTCTCCCCCCGCATTCCTCCGTCACACTCTTCTCCAGTTTTCCTTTCTGCATAATCCATCTGGTCTCCAGGTACACAGAGGAGGTTTGGGATGTTTCTCCTTCACCGTCAGTGGTACCCAGCATCAATACTCTCACTTACTGAAATCACACAAGCGAGGGTAGCTAGTGCCAGTCTGGCCCTTGCTCATTGCCAGAATTTGGCCAGAAGAGCTGGATGGTGGCCCTGATGTGGGATGTACTCAGATGCTAAGTAATTAAATGGTTCAACAGAAACATTCTCTTTGTCAACCACTCGCCCCAGACCTTCCCTGAAGAAAATATAAGGCCCCTGCAGTGTCAGAAAGAGAAGCAGCCTGGTAGATGATTAGATTATTGGTCCATCTATAGCCTATGCTACAGGGCTTTGATTCAGACACAGTCTAATATGTGGACCTGTGAGCTAAGTTGTGATGGGAATGGAAAGCATTTTCTCTGGCACTCTGATATCAGACCTGTTAACTTCATTTAGCTTTATATTCTGGTGAGAATGGAAAAAACCAAGCCTGCAACCTCTGTGACTCCAATTTACACTGCATGGTTGTCAAAATATCTAAAATGTTTTCTTCAGAGTCTGGGGGAATCTCAGAAAAATGTGATAAAGATGCTGTTTTTTTTTCTAGTATTTCAGTATTACTCTAGAAATACTGAGATAATGGAATAATACCAACAACGATGCCAGGATTTAAGTACAAAACCTGGCATCGTTGTTGGTATTATTCCATTATCTCAGTATTTCTAAAAATAAAAATATGGACTGTTTCTATCCTGAGACTACCCTGCGAATTACCTACACTTTCAAATTTTGAATGTAATAAAGGTGCATTCGTTTAAAGAGTGTTCTGACCACATTCTTCTCCTGTTTAAACACTCCCCAGGTGTCTTATTGTTATTTTCTTTCCTATTTCCTGGGTTACTAGGAAGGTTGAGCATCTTTTCTTGTATTTATTAGTCATGTATGGTCCTAGTACCAATTTGGGCATGGATCTACTTCCAGAGGTCTCTGATGAATTGTGCTCGATATTTTTGTATTGCTATAAATAGCCTTGATCTTTGTTCTGGAATATAGTTAAGTTACTGGAACCAAATTTATCCTTTTAGGTCTTGCTTTTAGCATTAATTTGGCAGGATTAGGGCAGTTATCACTCTAGGGCTAATTTTTCCCCCTACTGAAGGCAAATTGTTTGTCTACCCAATGATCCATAAATCTTGAGGTTTTCCAGTCTGGCTGGTGGGAAGAGGCAGCATTTCTGGTCCTGGTCCTGTGTCAGCATCAGGCACCATTATGTCTAACCCTTACAGCTGGTTCTTCCCTGGCCTTGAGTAGTTGCTTTACCTGCATGAGTTCATCCTTACTCATCATACCCATCATCATACTCAGTGGGGACCCTCAGCTAGTCTCTGGGTTCTCTTTCTGTTCAGCTCTCTTCTGTCTGGTGCTCTTTCCAGTGGATCCTAGGTGCCTTGATCTCCCTGAGCTTGCATCCCCATCTCCTCAACCCAAGGAGCCCACCAGCTCTTCCTGAATTCCCTCGTCTCTGCTTTGCCTGGAAACTCCTTCAAAGCAGTCAGTTAGGGGACTTGTAAGACTCCATTTGTTTTCCATCTCTCAGGGATCACTGTCCTTTTGTCACCTGATGTACAGTGTTTTGCAAACTGTTGTTTCATATATTTTGTCTGTTTTTAGGTTACTTCAGGTAGGAGGATAAAAGCAGTTTTTTTTTACTCCATCTAGACTATAAGCAGCAGTCTCCCCTATCACTCTAAACCATGCCTTATTCTTCTTTTCCACTTATCATTATATAACATTATTTTGCACATTTATTTTTTTAGTGTCTGTCTCCCTCATCAGACCATAAGCTATATGAGGGAACTTACTATGTCTGTTTGGTTTACTGTTGTGTCCTCAGCTGTAGTAACTTTGCCTGATGTATTCTAATGCTCGTTAAATACTGAATGAATGAATGAATGAAAGCTAGACCAGAGCCAGATCATGGGAGGCTTTGAATGCCCAGCAAGGAAACTGAACAAGTTTTGCCGAGAGCAGAGGCTCTACTCCAAGACTAGAATGACATAAGTAAAATTCTATTCATTTGCAATTTGAGGGCATTGTGGGGTGCAATGCTGGTGACTTCACTCAAGCTCCTCTCCGTGTAAATCTGCCCAAGCTCTTGGTAGATTAGGTCACATTTTTTGGAATCTGCTTGGAACTTAGGAACCTGGCAGTCATAATGAATCTTGCCTTTGACCCTGCCTCTTAATCTGATTGGTTCTAAGCCCTTTACAAATATTAATTATGTCTCACAATAGAGTTGCCACCCTGACCTTTTTTCTTAGGCTGCTATCACTGAGACCAGTGTTCAGCACTTCTGTCCCATAATAGCATGCTTATTCCTCCTTCTTAAAAGAGAAAGGTTAGGGTACTATCTTTACCAACATCCTTACATTAATTAGTTAGTGTCCTAACGATAAGCTTGACAAGTAACTTTCTTAAACTTCACATGATAATCGTAAAAGCCTCTCCACTGGTCTTTCTGACTTGTCTTTAAGACAGTCTGCTGGTGGCAGGATAAAAATATTAGAAATTATAGCTACACTTATTTTGTGTTTTTTCCTTTTGTTAGTACAATAGTTCAGGGAAAAATATATAAATAAAAACACATATATTGGGCTGCATACTCAAAATCTTTACTGATGAAGTGCACAATAAAAATGTTTAGAAATCACAGATCTAGTCTCTCTCCCAATCCACCCTAAGTGAGGCCAGATTACTCTTCCTAGAAGGCACCTCTAATTGTGCTCCTTTCCTCTGCCAATACAAACAAATAAACAACAGCAAAACCCAAAACCCCCAAACCTTCTATGGCTTCAATATAAGAAAACAATTTTTATAGTAGGTGACAGTTGAAAAGAAGGAAGCTTTTCTATGCAGAGACGCATTCAGTCCACAACTGTTAATAAGCCCTCACATCTGTACAACACATTGTAATTTTAAATGCACTGAATTTTGCCTACAGGCCTTCTGATTTCAGAAGAACATGGGTCTGCTCTCAGCCAAGATTTGTGTATATTTAGTTCTACCCTATGAAGCCTGTTAGGCCCAGTTAGAGACTGGACCCAGAACAATAACTGCAAGGCCATGACTATTTCCCCGAGACTCCATCAGTGAGTGTTAACAGACTGAATTACTGAAGAGATGATGGAAATAATGAACTTTAGACATGCTAAGTATACAGAAATAGCAACTGAGTAAAAACCAAGCCCAGCACACTGTGTGTTTGTGTGTGTGTGCACGCACACATGTGCGAGTGCATAGGAGGCAGGACAAGGATTACCAACACACCAGACGTGTGAATGAAGAAGGCTATTGTAGAAGAGGAACTTCTGGCCCTGGCTAGATACCACCTGACACCAAGTGGATTAGAAATGAACTGTCCAGTTGAGCCTTTCCTGAATTCCTAACGTACAAGCTCATGAACAGAGTAAAATGGTTCAGTTGTTAAGTTTGGGCACAGGAGAGCTGAGAGTTGTAGACATCATTTGAGTACCTGGATCCAACTCTGCCTGAAGCAGAACTACCCCTGAATTTTGCAGTGAGCCAGTACATTCCTTTTAGTTTGTTTATGCTAGTACATGTTGGGTTTCTGTCATATCCAGTCAGGAGAATTGTGAATAATACAGTGACACTCTGGCTTTTAACTCAGGTGCAGAATCTTCAGCTAATCGTAATTCTCAGTTCTTGACTTACACTCATCATTAATCGTTCAAGGGCCTTCTCTTACTTGACTGATTGATTGAATTTTCATTCATACCCTTTTTACCCTACTCCTACTCCCATTCCCTTCCTATTCACAGGCAAACATTCTAATTCTGTTGTGTATCTTTTTATTTGTATGTGTCCTTATAAAATATATATTGTTATTTTTTGTACTTGTATTTTACTGTGGTATATTAATGGTATTGTATACTCTTTTATATATGAATAATACTTATGAGTTTTTCCAATTAAATGTTATGATGGGCCATAGTTTTCTCCAAAAATGCATCTCCTTTTATAAATTTCCCCTCTAAGAATTATACATTCTAATTATGTCCATTGTTACTGACAGTTATTTTTGTCTTCTTGGAATTTAAAAACAAAACTCTTTTATTCTCTGTCTTCTTTCTCAACCCTGTCCCCTTCCATACACACTTATTTTTTAATAATAAATGTTTTGGTTATAAGGATGCAATATCTGCTCATCTCTTTGAGAGTATTAATGATTTTTTTTGAGTTTTTTCTATTATTTTCATTGTCTCTGTTGTTTCTTTTCTCTTTAAAAAAATTTCTATTTCCTTTTAAAAATCTGTGTCTTTCGTGTTGGCAGCCTTCCTCAAATGTCTACTGATCCTTGGCTGATTCTGATTGGAACGTGTGTGTGTGTGTGTGTGTGTGTGTGTGTGTATGTGTGTGTGCAGGGCTTGTTGCATAGGGGGAGTAGGTAATGTAGTGTAGATCTGGCTCTTTTGTCTGCTTACAACCTCTATTGGTTTCTGTAGGCCCCTTTTCTTGGGCTAGTCAGATACACCAGAAAGGATCAGACACTGCACTTGTGCAGTGGGGAAGGTTTAAGCCTGGCTGCCATCATTCTAAGAGCCTGGAAGTTTCATCATGTTTTTTTTTTGTTTTTTTGTTTTGTTTTATTTTTTAAATGTAGATTTTCAGTTGACCTTGTTTTTTGAGTACCCTGTCCTCAACTGTGACTCATGTCATACTTTCTGGATGCCTGATCATTTATTCATTCAACAAATATTTATCCAGTACCCCCTTAGCACTTTGTGCCAGGCATAATCCTAGGTGTTTGGGATCCACCAGTAATCAAATCAGATGAAAATCCTGCCCTCATGGAGCTTACATTCTAATAGAAATAACATCTCCAGTCTTCTGTCAGAGTGGGGGTGGGGATGGGGTGGCTGCAAAAGGAAGTGGGGGGATTTGGAGGTCTAAGTGCTCCTTATAAAGACTTTCAACCAGTCCTCCTATTTTCAGTCCCATTTTTACATCCCTATCTTCTAAAGTGCTCAGTGACTCCAATTCTGAGCCTTTCTGGGTTTTGGTGGAATGGACCAGCTTTATGTTCACATCCTCCACCCTTCACAGACATTCAGATTTCCACTTTCTTGGTTCTGCTAAGCCAGTTGCCTTGTCACTTGTTCATCTACTTTCTATTTCTTGTCTGCTTTAGTCTTCTCTCCCATTTTCCTTTTTCTTGTGACTTATACCTTTTTGTTTTTCATTGAATATTATTTTAGTGGGGATTTTGGGAAAGAATAGAGATAATTCCGTATTTGACTAATTTTGTTTAGTCACATACCAGCAACTCTTCTCGGCTCTTCTCTACAGGCACAAAATTGCTTGCTTGACAGGTAAAAATGGTGCTACCCTGGATGGTGGCAGTATCAGGTTTAGATTTTCTGATAGTCACATCTCTGTGAAGCTGTATTGCTTGAATTTAGAATGAGATCACACACTGTTTCTAGGCCTCTATTATCATGGCTTATTTTCTTTCTCTTTTTCTCTTGGCCCTTAGAACATGTCTCATTTAACTTTCTTATTCCTTGAATCATATTTTTCTTTTCTTTTATTTCTAATTTTTTTTTAAAGATTCTTTTTGATGTGGACCATTTTTTTAAAAAGTCTTTATTAAATTTGTTACAATATTCCTTCTGTTTTGTTCTTTTTGTTTTGTTTTGTCCGCGAGGCATGTGGGATCTTAGCTCCCGGACCAGGGATCGAACCTGCATCCCCTGCATTGGAAGGCGAAGTCTTAGCCACTGGACCACCAGGGAAGTCCCTTATCTTTGACTATCACCTTTTCCTTGCTTTGATACCCATGGTGAGAAAGTACTTCAGACTACATTCCTAGTTATCACATATATGTATTGTTATACAGTAAAATAGTATTTTTTTTAAAGTTGGAAGGAAGTAATAGGAAGACTAGTAGCTAACATTTATGAAGATCTTACTGTGTGCAAGACACTGTCCTAAGAGTTTTACATGCATTATCTTATGAAATTCTACTATTCTCCTATGAGACAGATATTATTATCATCTCCACTTTATGGATGAGATACTGGATTCTATCACCTTATTTTATAAATACAAGACTAAGAGATTCTGCAACATTGTAAATCAACAATACTCCAATTAAAATTAATTAAAAAGAAGACTAAGAGAGATGAAAAACTTGCCTAAAGTCTTAACAGCAAATGAGTGAAGTTTTTAAATAGTCATGAAATGAATCTGGTTTCTTTATTATCAAAGTCACAGGTACTCCTTATTAGGAATTTGAAGTGGGGTTTTGGTGCCCCAAACCTCTAAGGCTCCCTGCTGAGGGAACTACATATCAATAACCAATTAGAAAACAAAGAACCAGATTTATCTAATAAAAGAGCAGGGATGTCTGGTTAGCTGTGATGGAGGGTTGGGTATAGAAACCAACAAGGGGTTTCCTGGTCCCGCAAGTGGAGACTGGCTGAGTCTAGAAGGGCGAGGCCAGTGCAGCAGGTTCTAATTCACTCACCTAACCCGCTGTGCAGGAGAGAAAGGCTGGCTGCCTCACCCTTACATTGCGGACCAAAAACCTGGGCAGAGAGCACAAGTATTGCTCGGCCTACCTCCAATGGGGACAGCTGTGTCCAGGGTGTGATTGCCGCCGTGCAAGGGCACACGACGACGTAGGCAAGAATGCTGGTAACAGATCAGGCAGCCATTAAGAAGTGGCCCGATGTGAATTAGCCTCCAACCTTTTGCATTAGCACCTGCTGGTTTCCTCCTTTGGGACAACTGTGAAATGGCCTGGAAGTGTGGGTGGGGATGTTCTTTCTTCTGAGCCAGGAAAAAGCATTCTCTTTGCTGTGGGTTGAGGTGGAAATGTGGGAAGAAGAAAAAAATAGTTTCTCTTCTCAATGTTTCTGTTTAGGGGAGATAAAAATGCCGCTATTTTAAACATCACTTGTAGCTAGTTTTTCTGTTTTATCCTTTATATCAGTGCTAGCTGCAACCCAATGGGTTTCTTGACCCACTAATGGGTTGGGACCCTCAAATTGAAAACATTGTTTCGGGAGGTTTGTTGACACAATTTTGGAAGAAAGAACGACTTTTATTTGTAGAACGCTTCAGTGAGCCCTTTGGTTACGCGTAAAACAGGAATTAGAGACTCGAATGGACATGAGTGGCTGACAAAGACATAGTCTGGTACAACTGTGAAAGATAATTCAATTAAGATATGAGTAGATATGGTTAGAGAGATTATTAACACCTAATGTCAAACGTCTTTTCATGTGCTGATTTGCCATTTGTCTTAGTCCAGGCTGCTATACTAGAAATAACATGTACTGGGTGGCATAAACAACAAACATTTATTTCTCACAGTTCTAGAGGCTGAAAGTCTGAGATTAGGGTGCCAGCATGGTTGGGTTCTTGGTAAAGTCCCTCTTCCTGGTTTACAGAGGGCCATCTTCTCTTTGTATCCTCACATGACAGAGAGAGAAAGGACTGTCTTCCTCTTCCTATAAGGGCACTAATCCTATCATGGGGGCTCCATCCTATGACCTAATTATCTTCTAAAGGCCCACCTCCTAATACCATCACATTGGGTGTTAGGATTTAACACATAAATTTTGGAAGGACAAAAATATTCAGTCCATAGCACCATCTGTATATCCTCTTCGGTGAAGTGGCAACAGCATTTTAAATAAACCATGTGCTAAAGGAAAATGGGATATTTTTATTAACAATGGTAGTAATATTGGTCACAATAAGTTTCAATCTTTCTTTTTTTAAAAAAAAAACTCCTGTGCATAAAACTCTGTGCGAGGCACCAGAGATACAAAGGTTAACCAAACAGATCTGGCTCTTTGCCTTATGGAACTTATACTCATGAGGTGGGTGAGGAATTGGAAAAGTTTTTTTTAAAAAACAAATACACAAATGTGTGATTACAAAAATGATGTGCCTAAAAGAAAACAAAAAACCAAGATGTCATAAAAAAGAATACTGGAGACTTAATTTACATTGTGAGTCAAGTCAAGTATTTCCAATTTGTAGTTGAAAAATGAATGGGTGATATTCAAGTACTTTGGGGCCAAGAGCAACTAAGCCCATGAGAACAGCATGTGGGAAAGTCCTGAGGCAAGGAAAGAGCTGAGGATGTTGTATAACTCCAAAAGCAGGCAAGTGCAGCAGGGATACAGAGCAACAGCAGAAGAGTAATGTGAGATGAGTTTAGCAACGTAGGCAGGACCCAGATAAGAAGCACGAAAATCAGTTAGGAGGCTACTATATAGTTCAAGCAAGAGATGGTGGTTTGAATCAGCATTGTAACTAAGGGAATGGAGAGAGAAGTAGATAGTTTGAAGTATATTTTGGAGATAGGATTGATGAGACATGGTGAGGGACTGTATGTTGGGGGGCAGAGAGGACAGGTGAGGAGGAAGGAGGTGTCAAAAATAACTTGCAGGTTGATGGAGGTGACTTTACCAAGACAGTGAAAACAAGAGGAGGACCTGATTTGCATGGGGGGTGGTAGGCAGTGGATGGTGGTCATGTTCCTTTTAGATGCATGTGAATTCTGAAGACTGGTGTGTGTCTACAAAAAGAATAAGCCTATTTAATAGCATAGTACATGCAAGAAACCTACAACTGAGTCTGAAAGAGTTGAGGCTAAAAGAGAACAACTCAAGTTCAAAACACATCCTCACCCTTCCGCTTGCTTTTGAGATTTTTTTCATGGAGATTTTTAAAAAGTGTGGGCAGGTGTCCACCAGATGGCAATATTTCTTTATAAAAGCCCAGATTTAGAAACCATACCTTCGCCACCACTACATCAAGGTAGATTCTTGGTGGGGCACAGAGCCAGAGTCTAGTCCAAATCATTGAAAGTGGAGCCCCGCCTGCTGACTTCTTCTAGTAATGTGCACAGGCAGTGGCAGTTTTATGAGCAAGATCCTTCTGAGGCCTCTTAAAAGGAGACAAAGATGTGTGTGTGTGTGTGTGTGTGTGTGTGTGTGTGTGTGTGTGTGTGTGTGTGTGTGTGTGTGTGTGTGTGTGTGTGTGTGTGTGTGTGTGTGTGTGTGTGGGCAGGCGCCTGGGCTAACTGGGACCAGGTGCTTCGTATCATAAACAGTCCCTTAATCCGAAGTGCTAGCACATGAGTAACATTGGAAGCCTCACATCACCTCTCCCAGCCACTTTCTTCATCTGTAGAATGATGAACATATTAGTACCAACCTCACTAGGTTAGGGCGAGTATGAGATTAGATAATGCATGCCTACAAGGTGCCTAGCACAGTCCTGGCACAAATAATTATCATATTATCCCCACAGTGACCCTTACCCCCTCTCTCCCTCCCTCAAGGCTCTACCCTTTGCCAGCCTCGGTCATGGGCAGGCTTCCAGGCATGAACTCACAAGGGAAGCACGTGAGTCCCAGCAAGATGGTAGACTCCCTTCCAGGTCCTCTTAAGCTTTGCCTCATGGCAGGTGCTCCTCTTTGATAATCCTTCCTCCCCACTGCATTTACAGGAAGATAGAGTCCTTCTGTAATTGACTTGTCTGATTGGACAGGCAAGCCACGAAGATGGAGAGGGAGGAAGCGCCTGAATGGAACACAAATGCCAGAAAATCAGCCCTTTCCTAACACGCTGCATTGAATTCAATTACTCTCTGTTTAGCTGCTTTTCCTAATCTACTGAAACATGTACAATTGCTATCAGAGGACTTATAATTATATATTCCCAGCCTGCCAGGTGGGATAGGTCCAAGCACTCGTTTTGTTTGGAGACTGACACAATATGAATGCAGCTCCGATTTGTCTTGGGAGGAAGCCAGCACGATGCTAGTGCCTGTGGTTCCGCTACAGGGAATATTTCTTCGGCAGGGGTCAGCCAGCGCCCGCCCCCCCCCCACCCCCGCAAACTGTATTATCTTCCTCCTTCTCTTCTAGCTCAGCCTGCCAGATGCTTCACTTTCCCTTAGAAAAGCCTAAAATATTTCTGTGCTTTAAAAACATGTTTTCAGACATGCTACCAATTATTATTATTATTATCCAGTAACATTGCTTTATAGGTGTTTGTCAGCTTCTTTTGATTTCTTGTGGGGTTTTTGAGGGACAGGTAATGACGGTGTAGTGAGAAGAGGATAGGAAATATACCTTTGTGGAGGGAAGGAAGAGATTTTTTTGGTCTCTAACTTGTATTGCAGGTAGCAAAACCAATTTTTATGTTTTCAGTCCATGTAAAAGGCTGCTAAATGAGCAGAGTGTCAAAGCGTGGCCACGTGGAACTCAGGTTCTCATACTTCCTTACACTTATACAGCATAGCTCAGTTTACAAGGCACAGTATTTCACTGGCCTCTTAGGTTAATCTTATATTGTAGGCATGGGTTATTTCTAACGTTTATTCAACTGATATTCAGAAAGATTAGGCAACTTGATTCATTAAATGAATATTTATTGAGAGCGTACTATATGCCAGGCAATGTTGTAAGCAGTGAGCAAAAGGCCCCACCCTCACACAGTTTTCATTCTAATGGGGAACATACATGTAGATAAAATATATAATATGCCAGATAGTGATGAGTGGCATGGAGGAAATCCAGTGGGGAATCAGGCAGGGAGTTGTGTGTGGGTGTGTGTTTGGGGGTGGTGGTGTTGCAATTTTAAATTTGGTAGTGAGATGGTGTTTTGTTAAAGACCTGAAATGGTGAGGGAGGAAACCATGTGAAAACCTAGAGGAAAGAACCTTCTGGAAGGAGACGAGCAGTTGCAAAACTTGGAGGAAGAAATCCTGCTAGAGCAGAGTGGATAAATGAGATAGAGCCAGGGGATAAGGTTTGGAGAGGTTAGAAGGAAGATTGTGTGAGGACTTATGGACCATCACAAGATTTTGAGGAGGGGTGCATGATCTGCTCTCGATTTTTAAAGGATTACTCAACGCATTGTGCTGAAATTAGAATGTAGGGGGGCAAGAGTAGAAATGAGCCAGCCAATTAGGGGGCTATTACAATAGTTCAGAGACGAGGTTGGCTCGGACCGGGGTGGTGGTGGAGGTATCAGAAGTGGTCAGATCTGGAGCCAATAGGGTTTGCCAATGGATTAGCTGTGGGGTATAAGAGAAAGACAGGAGTCCAAGGCGACACCACGGTTTGTGGGAGGATGGCGTTTCCACTGCCTGAAATGGAGAAGACTATGGGCAGGCTTGGCAGAGGGAAGATGAGGAATTAGATTTAGATCTGATAGATTTGAACCTGTAATTAGACATCTCAATGGAGATATTGAGACATCAGTTAGATATATAAGTCTGGGGTCCAATGTAGAGGTTCTGGCTGGAGAAATAAATATATCAGTCTTCAGTGTACAGATATTATTTAAAATCTTGAGATTAGATGGACTCACCAAAGGAATGAGTGTAGACAGAGTAGGAGTCTGAGGACTGAACCCTGGGTCTTGCCAGCATTTGAGGGCTGGGGTGATGAAGGATCTAGCAAAGGAGAAGGAACAGCTAGTGAGGAAGGACAAAAACCACAAGGACATGATCTTCTCGAAGCCAAGTGAAGAAAATGCTTCACAGAGAGGGAGTGATCAATTGTGTCAAAAGCTGCTGACAGTTCATGTGAAATGAGGACTGAGAATGGGCCATTGGATTTAGCCAAGCAGTAGGTCTCCCGAGTTATCCTCTCTCATAGCAGTCTCTTTTCTCCATTGGAAAAAAAAAAAAATATATGGTAATGCCTGCCTGTTTCACTGGATAGTAACTCCTGTGAAAGCTGGCACATATTAAGAACTCATCGTGAAATTTATCTTTCTTTGGGTTTTTGTTTTGCCACAAAGCATCCATTCCTCCTTTCTTGCCTTCCTAATAGCGTCCCAAATCTCTTTGGGTAATTCTCTCTCTCCTGTTGTGTGTAGCCTTGATAGGATGGCAAATTCAGGCACTTGTCTCCTACTTTGGAGGCCAAAATGGGCAGAAGCTGGCCAGGACCCCTACACCAGGGGGCAGGCTCCATCCATCAGAGGCTCCTAAGTTTACCCAATGCAAGAGAAAGTGTTAAGTACCAGTATCTCTGTCCTAACCAGGCCCCTCCTGGTGGGAGACTGTTGCCATGGTTCCTGTTTCGTAGGCCTCATGCTCCTCTGGGTCCTGCTTCTCCAGACTCTCTTTAGTGCTCTGAGCTCCCAATACCCTCCCTTAAGTAAATCTCCAATTGTTTAAGTTAACCAGAGCCAGTTCCTGTTCCTTTTAATAAAAAGTTGTAACATTTAAGCACAAATAAATATTTGTTGAATAAATGAAAAAGCCTGGTTTTCATTTCACAAATGGAAAGTCTGAAGTTCAAAGAAGTTTAGCCTCTTGTTTAAGACCTCACAGCTTCCATCTGTCACCGATTCTTTGATGCCCCCTTTTCACATTCTCAGATCTCTGCAATCAGGATGCATTTTACAATTGATGGTGTCTTGTAGTTAATGGGCAGTATTTTTGTTTTTATTGGTATATAAAATAATGCTGTGTCTTACATCAGTTTTGAGTCAATGAAATACAGTACTAAGTTTTGGAGCTAGGATTCAAACATATCTCAAAAGTCTATACACCTTTGCTTCCCAAGAAGTTTACTATCTAGTTGGAAAAAAAAAGTGGAAAGAGAAAAATCTCCCTAAAGCTGGAGAGAGGATCTAACCAAGGTTTCCGGGATATATGAGCTCTGAGGGGTTGGGCAGGGGAGCCTCTGGGTGGGCATCTAAATTGATCCTGAAAGGATAAGGAAGATCTTGGGAGTTTGGGACTAGCAGATGCAAACTATTATATATAGAATGGATAAACAACAAGGTCCTGCTGTATAGCACAGGGAACTATATTCAATATCCTGTAATAAACTATAATGGAAAAGAATATGAAAAAGCACATTTATATGTATATATACATATATATATTTGAATGACTATATATATTCATATATACATATATATATATACATATATATATATATATACATATATATATATATGAATCACTTTGCTGTACACCAGAAACTAACACAACATTGTAAATCAACTATACTTCAATAAAAAATGAATTAAAAAAAAAAGATTTTGGTCGATGGAAAGGTGGGAAGAGAGGAGAGATGAGAGGCTATTTCCTAGATGCTGGTAACAAAGCAGACACTTAAACGCATGTCTGAGGCACGAGGCTGAGGTTAGTGAGGATGGTTGCTCAGTGTCTCCTCTCACTGCCTTCTCTTTCTCTAGAGTAAATGATTCTTCCAATTCTCCCTGCGTTTCCTATCACAATTCGTCGCTGTTGCAACCTTTTTCTGGCAGGCTCCTCCTTCCCACCTTCTGTCCTTTCCTCCCAGTCAGTTCCACTCGTATCTGGTAGACAGAATCCCCCTGGGAACCATGAACAGGGGAGAAGGTATACTACGAGGAGGGGCAACAGTGCATGAGGGCATATATGTATACATACATATGTATGTATATATACATGCACATATGACAAAATGTCAGATGGTATAAGAGCAATGAAGAAAAAAACATTAAAAGGGTTAGAGAACCGAGGATGATGGGGTGGGAATTGCTAATTCAAATAGAATGGCCAGGGAAGTCCTCTTTGATAAGGTGACACATCAACAGGGACCTGAAAGGAGGAAGGTGGAAAGTGTACCAGGGTGAGGGCACAGCACATGCAAACATGTGGAGGGGGAACCACTGTTTACAGAATAGCACGTCTACAGCAGAGTAGGTGCGGGGCAATGCAGCAGCAGATGCAGGGAAGGGAGGTGATGCCTGGCCAGATTCCGCAGGCTTTATCAGTGTTGTTAAGGGTTTGGGGTTTTATTCCACGTGGATGGAAAGCCTTGGGGAAGATCTGAGCAGAGGAGAGAGAATGGGAGATAGATGGGGCACGATCATGGAGAAGCTGGAATGCTGCTTTAAGAAGTTTGAATGTGATTCTCTAATGTCCCTGCCATGTTCATTTCTGAATCTTTAAAAAGAGTATGAAATCTACTCTAATGAATAAATATGACTTTTTCTGTGGAACCCAGAGAGGCCCCCCCACCTAGAACAGGTGTAATGATGTGATAGTTTGTTTTGACAGAAACAGGCTACAGAAGGTTACACTCCCTCCACTCTGCCTTTGGTTGTCAAGGAGATACCTCTGGAAACCTCTTCTCTTGTATCTAAATGTCACCATGTAGCACTTAGATTTTTCATGTTCTCCTTTTATTATGTTATTGTAAAGTTCACCATGTAATTTTGTGCAGGAGTTAACAATTTCATCACCGATGCATCTATTCATTGCAAATTCCCTATTCTTCTTGTTAGTCCTTCTCCATCCTTCTGAGGCTGGTTTCCCAGAGGGGGCTGTGCCTGAAAGATAATCATGTCTCCAGGAGGTCCTGAGATCAGACAGGCTAAAAGAGGCAGGTTCATTCTGAGACGTTGATGGTAAAGTGGCAAATTGATGGATTCAGCTACAAAAAAATGGTGCTGGGTTGTTTTCAGCAGAGTGCATTATTTCAGCTGCTTATTAATCAGGGTAGATGCCGCTGTGTTCATCTTATAGAGAAGGAAATTGAGACTCAATGGTAAAGAGACTTAACCAGGTAGCTGGTAGCCTTGCAACTAACATGTCCTAGTTCAGTGTGATTTCTACAACCCTGCACTTTTTCAAAGATAGGAGCCGGAGGTGATAGATTAATTAGTTCATCCGTTATTCATTCACACATTGTGATTGAGCGCCTTCTGTGAGCCGCGCACTGTTCGAGGCCCTGGGAGCACGGAGGTGAATGAGTCAGACCACAGCCTACGCACGTCCCTCCTGTGCCTACGCAGACATTACTCCTGGCTGTCGGCTGGATGTAGATGCAGAATCCGTTATTGATCAGAGTTGGCCCTTTAGATGAAAATCTGTTTGCTCTCCCTGGCTCAGGCGGACGTGATTCAGAGTCTGACAGAGCTGACTCCTAATCAGTTCTCCCTATGAGAGGAAATTGAGGTTTTTCAATAAGTTCCAGACTAAAAGACATGCAGAGACGGATCTGGAGATTAAGACGGCCACGGATATTGTTGGCCAGGGATCAGACTCTCCCAAAGTGTTGTTTCATAAACTGTTTAACAATTCTGCTGAGTGGAATGTGTTTCTCCCAGCTTATTCAAATTGCACATCTTAAAGCATTACATCTCTGTGCTGTGATGCTCAATCAAGAGTAATGACGCATCCTGCTATCGCTTCCTTTCAGCATAGAGAGGAAACAGGTTGATGTCTTTGGACCTAGTGCATCATTTACCCACAGTAGCAATGCTTTCCTCTTGCTTCAGGAGGTCTTGAGGGCTTCCATCTGCTAGCAGTTGGCTTTTAACAAATCTTTTTAACCAAGGAGAGTTTAGAGTTTCTATATCAAAATATCTTCCTGAAAGCTCTGTCAGTAACCAACATATTTAAAGAAGAGTTACACTATCGATATTACTATCTGCACATCTTAATTATTCAAGCCTTCTAGAGCACACCCAAATTGGACAAAAGAGGAGATTAATGAAATGTATTATGATGTTTAGACAGATCAAATAAAAATGTGTCAGATACAAATAGCTCACACTGCATTATCTGATTTTGTCCTCAGCCTTTGCTTTTTCATCTGAAACGTCTGGATATATGTATTATCAAGCGAGGCTTGTCTGTCTGCTGTGCTGTTTCTTGAGTGGCCCCTTTAGTGGTTTAATATAGAGCTAAGAAGCAGCCATTGTTCTGGGTTTTGGGCATATCTGAATTTTGTCAATCCAGCAAACCTGCTACTTGGGGAAATTGATTTGGGGTGAAGGTGACAATTGATTTGCATAAGAGCCCAAGGTGTTTGGAAGACAAGAGGCCAAGGTTCCAAATTCTGCTCCCTGAGGTCTGGTTGGGTAGAGCTGCTGAAGAAGGGTGGGTAGAGGGCTCCCATTAACCCAGGACAGGGAAGGGCTATGAGATTCCTAAAATAAAATCAACATTATGGAGAGGAGACGTCTAGGCTGATGACCTGGGACCAAGACCTTAAAGTTTGTGACATAGGGCTAGGTCTTACACAGTGCATCAAATGGCTCTTCTGGACCAACTATCCTAGCACAGTGAAAAGAATATAGGAGAGAATTCCTGAGAGCAAGGGTGTCATTGGAAAGACCCGTAACTTCAGAGTTAAAATAAGGGGACAGGCATGGGAAGGAATGGGCAGAACCAGCCCCCATGGTGACACTGGGTAGAAGACATGGCAGCTCTGGACACATCCGTCCACTTGTTTCAACTTGGTATGGAGGGGCAGGTCTGAATGTTGTTGCTTTGTGTAAGCTCCTGGGAGATCACTGGACTAATTAGAGTTGAGAATATCCCTAGATATCACTTCTTGCTAATAGGGCATGAGGGTGTATTCAAGTAAAAAAGAAAGGTGATGTGACCATATCTGTACTCTGAATTTGTGGGATAGGACATACTAGTTGCAGTGTGTGTGTGTGTGTATGTGTGTGTGGGTGTATGTGTGTGTGAGTGTGTGTGTTTTGGGGGATTCAACTGGGATTTCACAACTCTTTGGACACCCCATATCTGCATCACAAACTGATCACCCTCCCCTAGAAATGGAGCCGCCTAGTGACTGAGATAAGGGCCACCACTCTTATCATGGAAAAGGCGCTGCTGACCGGGAGGATTCCAGGGGACTGTGCTGAGCACAGCCTAGAAGGAGCCCTAGGGAAAGCTCTAAAACCCCTGGGTAAATAGAGAGTGGTGGGCAGGATATTTAGGGAAGAAGAAAAGACAAGAACAGCAAACTAGAGTGGTAGAAGATGTAGCTGTAACTTCAATCTTCAATCTCCAAGACAATATGTGGAGGGTGATTATTAAGGATTCCCGCTCAAACTCAATTTCTAAATATCATGAAATCTCTCCTTGGTGGAAGAGCATGCAAAATCTGATGTTGTAGGTCCTGGGTGTGAAAGGATCCCTGCCACTCCAAGTCTGGACATCTCCAGAGATACGGGCTAACGCCGAGGCCAGGCAGGAATGAGGACACGCAGGTCACGATGGAACCCTGAGGTACTGAAACACCCCAAGAGGGTGTGTTTTGAGGAATGGACTTAGAGCCCTGGGAGGAAGACATTTGAACTTTGTTCAATGGGACATACTTCTGAAATAATGGTAAAAATAATAGGTTTTTAAAAATATATGTATAATTTAGAACTTTTCATAAGCCAGTCCTTGCTCTAAGGGTTAGGGTTAGGGTCATTCAATTAACTAATTAAATGTAATTCATTTAATCCTCATAATTATCCTCTGAGGCAGGTCCTAGTGTTATATTTTCTCATCTCCCTTCACTCCAGGCTCACTTATGCTCCGCGTGGTGCCCAGGCCGGGCCAGACCTGCTCCTCACTGAAAGTCTTTGCTCTTCTCTTCCTCCCTACGTGCCCACATGCCCCGTTCCCTGACCTTCCTCAGGTCTTTTCTCCAATGTCTCCTTCTCAGTGAGTCTTCTCTTGCTACATTTTAAACTTGACATTCTCTCTCCTCTTCCCTGCTACAATTCTCCCCACAGCACTTATTACCGTGCAAGATATATATATGATAAACACACACTTATATGCCTTACTTATAAACACACACTTATATGCCTTACTTATCTTCTGTCTTCTCTATCAGGATCCTAAAGGCATTTTTGGCTGCTCCTTTTTCACTGTTGAATCTAGAGGCCATATTAAAACACAATTAACGATTTCTCCCACACAGGTACCCACAGATGCAGGCAGGAGCACTGGGGCAGGCTTCTGGAGGGTCCATGCTCTGCCATGCTCATCCTTTTAGTCACTAGATTGTGGGAAGTCCAGAGGGTCTTGGGGTAGAGGTTGAGGCAGACACGAAGTTGGGGCTGAGGGTGGGTGAATTTCTTAATAACAAGTGACACTGTACCTGTGTATTCTGGCTGAATCCCCAGTGCCTAGAATTATGCTGGCATATAGTAAGTACTCAATAAATACTGGTTAAATGAATGAACTCCCATTTTATGGATGAGGAGGCTAAGTCACAGAGAATTAGGGAACATGTGCTAAGACACAGCTATTAGATCAATGGAATAGGATAGAAAGCCCAGAGATAAACCCATGCATCTATGGTCACCTTATTTTTGATAAAGGAGGTAAGAATATACAATGGAGAAAAGACAGTCTCTTCAATAACTGGTGCTGGGAAAACTGGACAGCTACTTGTAAAAGAATGAAATTAGAACACTCCCTAACACCATACACAAAAATAAACTAAAAATGGATTAAAGACCTAAATGTAAGATCAGACACTGTAAAACTCTTAGAGGAAGACATAGGCAGAACACTCTATGACATAAATCACAGCAAGATCCATTTTGACCGACCTCCTAGAGAAATGGAAATAAAAACAAAAATAAACAAATGGGACCTAATGAAACTTAAAAACTTTTGCACAGCAAAGGAAACCATAAACAAGACAAAAAGACAACCCTCAGAATGGGAGAAAATATTTGCAAGTGAAGAAACTGACAAAGGATTAATCTCCAAAATTTACAAGCAGCTTATGCAGCTCAATATCAAAAAAACAAACAACCCAATCCAAAAATGGGCAGAAGACCTAAATAGACATTTCTCTAAAGAAGATACACAGATTGCCAACAAACACATGAAAGGATGCTCAACATCACTAATTATTAGAGAAATGCAAATCAAAACTAAAATGAGGTATCACCTCACACCAGTCAGAATGGCCATCATCAAAAAATCTACAAATAATAAATGCTGGAGAGGGTGTGGAGAAAAGGGAACCCTCTTGCACTGTTGATGGGAATGTAAATTGATACAGCCACTATGGAGAACAGTATGGAGGTTCCTTAAAAAACTAAAAATAGAACTTCCATACAGCCCAGCAAATGTACTACTGGGCATAGACCCTGAGAAAACCATAATTCAAAAAGAGTCATGTACCACAGTGTTCATTGCAACACTATTTACAATAGCCAGGACATGGAAGTAACCTAAGTGTCCATCGACAGATGAATGGATAAAGAAGATGTGGCACATATATACAATGGAATATTACTCAGCCATAAAAAGAAACGAAATTGAGTTATTTGTAGTGAGGTGGATGGACCTAGAGTTTGTCATACAGAGTGAAGTAAGTCAGAAAGAGAAAAACAAATACCGTATGTTAACACATATATATGGAATCTAAAAAAAAAAAAAAATGGTCATGAAGAACCTAGGGGCAGGACAGGAATAAAGACACAGACCTACTAGAGAATGGACTTGAGGACATGGGGAGGGGGAAGGGTAAGCTGGGACAAAGTGAGAGAGTGGCATAGACTTATACATACTACCAAATGTAAAATAGATAGCTAGTGGGAAGCAGCCACATAGCACAGGGAGATCAGCTCGGTGCTTTGTGACCACCTAGAGGGGTGGGATAGGGAGGGTGGGAGGGAGACACAAGAGGGAGGAGATATGGGGATATAAGTATATGTACAGCTGATTCACTTTGTTATAAAGCAGAAACTAACACAGCATTGTAAAGCAATTATACTCCAATAAAGATGTTAAAAAAAAAAAAAAAGACACAGCTATTAGGTGACAGAGCTGGGCATGGGTCCAGTCCCTGCCCCAGTCTGGCCCCAGAGTCTATGCTCTGAACTGTTAGGCTCTACCTTTGCAGGACGGTTTCTGTGAAAAGAGGGAAAGACACGAGGCTACCATTCCTGTACCTGACACATCATCCTTATCATATTCTTAAGGACCCTTAAGGGTCCTTAAATTCCTCTTAGAACAAGTTGGGGATATGCATAAATGCAATAAAATACATTTCTAAAAAATTGAAAATAAAATTAAGTCAAGTTTTTGATTTTTCTCTTCCTCCCATGACTGAGTAGCTACTAGGAGAATCCAGCTACAAAACAGGGAGTAGGCACCATTTTAAAACATTACTTCTAATAGATAATATCTATGGGATATCTCATGTAGCTGTCAGAATAACAGCCCTCCAAAGATGTCCATACTCCGACCACCAGAACCTGTGAATATTACCTTACATGGCAAAAGAGACTTTGCATATGTACTTAATTAAGCTAAGGACCTTGCGATGGGGAGTTATCCTGGTTGCTCTGGGTGGGCCCAATCTAACTGCAAGTGTCCTTAGAAGTGGAGAACCTTCTCCAATTGTGGTCAGAGAGAGACATTCAATGATGGAAATAGGGTTAGGGAGACACAACACTGCTGGCTTTGAAGATGGAAGAAGGGGCCACAAGTCACGGAATGTGGACAGCCTCTAGAAGCTGCAGAAAGCAAGGAAATGTATTCTCCCCTAGAGCTTACAGAAAGGAAAGTAGCCCTGCCTGGACCTTGGTTTTAGCCCAGAGAGACCTGTGCAGGACTTCTGACTTACAGGACGGTGTGGGCTTTTTTTTTTTTTCAGTTTTACATATATATTTTTTATTTTTCAGATTCTTTCCCATTACAGTTTATTACAAGATATTGAATGTAGTTCCCTGTGCTATACAGTAGGTCCTTGTTGTTTATCTATTTTATTTTATTTTATTTTTTTAGTCCTAATCTTATTTTTTTAATTTTATTTATTTTTTTATACAGTAAGTTCTTATTAGTCATCAGTTTTATACACATCAGTGTATACATGTCAATCCCAATTGCACAATTCATCACACCATCACCCCCAGCCCCCCGCTGCTTTCCCCCCTTGGTGTCCATACGTTTGTTCTCTACATCTGTGTCTCAATTTCTGCCCTGCAAACTGGTTCATCTGTACCATTTTTCTAGGTTCCACATATATGCGTTAATATACGATATTTGTTTTTCTCTTTCTGACTTACTTCACTCTGTATGACAGTCTCTAGATCCATCCACATCTCAACAAATGACCCAATTTCGTTCCTTTTTATGGCTGAGTAATATTCCATTGTATATATGTACCACATCTTCTTTATCCATTTGTCTGTCGATGGGCATTTAGGTTGCTTCCATGACCTGGCTACTGTAAACAGAGCCATTGCTACGGTCCAGGCAAGAGACTGTGGTGGCTTAGACTAGGGTGGTGAAAGTAGAAGTAAAGAGAGGTGTGTAAAAAAAAAAAAAAAAAAAGAGAGGTGTGTGAACAAATCCAGAACACATTTTGAACTTATGACTGATAAGACTTGCTGGTGGATTGGATTTATAGAATTAGGCAAAGAAAGTGACTTTTGGTTTTATGGCTTGATCCACTGGGTGTTGGTGATACCATTTATTTTGATGAGGGCACTCAAAATTATCCACTGTGCTTTCTTAGTTTATGAGGTATCTGGGGTAATTTGCACTGGTATGAATAGTGCAAGACTGCTATGCTTTATAAGACTATTCCTAATCTAAAATAGAAAATTAAAAAAAAGAATAAAACAGTATTTAGTCAAAATACTCTAAGTGGGACAAATTTAAAGTTTTTAAACTATAAATAAACTATAAAACAAAATTTAAAAATAAGGCTATTTCTAGTTTGCATAATTTTATAGTACTTTTTTTGGATAGGATTCCCACCAAAGAAATTTCCCCTTTCTCCCGAAACCTGTCATGGGCTAGGAAACCAAATACAAATGTTCATTAAAATCGCATGTAAAGGGACTTCCCTGGTGGCGCAGTGGTTAAAAATCCACCTGCCAATGCAGGGGACACGGGTTCGAGTCCTGGTCCGGGAAGATCCCACATGCCGTGGAGCAACTAAGCCCGTGCGCCACAACTACTGAGTCTGCGCTCTAGAGCCCATGAGCCACAACCACTGAGCCCACGTGCCACAACTACTGAAGCCTGCGTGCCTAGAGCCCGTGTTCCACAACAAGAGAAGCCACCGCTCGCCACAACTAGAGAAAGCCTGCGCACAGCAACGAAGACCCAATGCAGCCAAAATAAATAAATAAATAAAATTGATTCTTAAAAAAAAAATTGCATGTAAAATAAGAGTAAACAGGGTCTGTTATACATCACTTTGCTCTACACCAGAAACTAACACAATATAGAAAATCAACTATACTTCAGTTTAAGAAGTTTCAAAAAGAGTAAACAGGGTCTGAATGAGGAGATGAAAAGTTTCCTATGAGTAAAAGATAAGCAGTTTTTCCACGGGCTTTATGACAATGATTAAGATTGCTCAGAAGCCTTGTTTGCTTACTTATGGAGCCAAAGTGACTACTGAATAAGACTACTCTGGATAGATAAGGAGTTACTGACTTCAGTTTTGATATGTTTATGAGTTGCCTGTCTGCCTTTCCCAGATGTCTTCTCTACCACCAGCTGAAAACTTGATCTCTGTGAGTAGGTTTGGTCCAACCATTGTGTCATACTTGCTGCTAGTTCAAAGCTGCTTATCTGTCCCAGTTTTAGTTACTGCATTTCTACCCTGTTATTATGACCTGATCTCCCACATGTGCCTTTGCCTTATTTCCCTGAGTGCATGCCTTGATAACACGGTCTACGTAGAACTGTGACTGTAATTTTTCCTTTTCAGTTCTCATTCATGTTGGAGCAGGCATTCTATTCCTGAACCAAGGAAACAGACTCTACTACATCTCTTACTACTAGCTAGCATGTTCTGAACATTTATTATGCGCCAAGCATTGTGATAAACACATTACACACATGATCACACAAATCTGACAGCTATCCAATGAGTTACGTTATTTTTTTTTAATGATGAAGCTGAAGCACAGAGAGAATATATAACTTTTTCTACTTCACACAGCTAGTTAGTGGACGATGGAGTGAGGATTAGGACCCAGAGTAACTGAAAAGTCCCTGACCCTCATCACTATCCTGTAACTGCCCACTGTAGACCGATACACAAACTCAAGCCCCCTAGCTTGCTTGATCTGGGAATAACTTCCCTTCCTGTGTCCCTTCTGCCCCTTAGTTGCTGTCTCTCTAAGGGGACGTTAGATGGCCAGAAGCCAATTCTATGGGGGAAGTTTGTATTTTTATTTAGCTCCAGACTTTATAGATACTGAGACAGCAGTTAATAGAGAGACAGCTCACTGGTTAGCCGGCCCTATAAAGTAGGTGCTATTGTTACTATTTTTGAAAAGATAAAGGTACAGATCTTGTAATTTGCTCAAGATCATGTAGGTATTTTATGCTGTGTCCTAGATTTCAACCCATGTCTGACTGATTTCAGTGTGTCCTCTTACTTAATTTCTGGGAACTGTCTCCTAAGTGAATCTAGTTTGGTGCTCACAGGTTTCCTATTTTATATGCAGCATTGTGTTTCTATTTTATTTCCTTGTAAATAAATGTCCCTATTTGAGTTTTTATGGTAATGGAAATTTTTTTAATGCAGTTTTCATCCTCTTGTCCACTCCCTTGAAATAGTAAAATTGATAAGTTGTTTTTGTTCATCTCATTTTGGAACACAGTTAATCTTTTTCTTATTTTGGATTTGTGCTTTTGAATGCTTATTTTGTCTGATTCTTGCCTTGGAATATTTTTTAATCTGAATATATTACTGTCTTAGGAAAGGGAAGCTTTTTCTTAATAAAACTGAGTAATGTAATTTCTATGATAACAACTGCTTAATTATTCCAAAATAAACACAATATATCATGTGTAATGCATCACTGAACAAATTTACCACATAAGTGTTTGAAACCAAGAGAAAAATTTGTAAAGGCCAAGTTTATGGAAAACCTGAAAGGGTTTTGGAAATTTAAAGAAAAAAAGAAATCCTTTGGCCACATTCCGAGTTGACCTGTAGCTGAAAGAGCCAGCTTCAGAGACGTTAGAGGCTAAGGGGAAGCTTCAGATTCTGAACTTAACTCTACATGCATTTTTCAGACCCCTCCTGTGTAATTAGCCAGGTTTTGTGCTGGGTGTGCAGAAAGTAGTAAGACACAACCCTTCAACTCAGAGTCTAGTAGAGGGTAGGTGGCCATGACAAACAACACAACAACAATAACAACAACAACAACAATAATAGCAATATAGTATGATAAGTGTGCCAACAAAAGCATCTACAATTTGGATCCTGCTCCCTGGTGCTACCTCAGGCTTTTATGGATATATTTTCTAGTATCCTTTGACTTTGATTACTTTTTTGTAAAATGAAAACCAAAGACTTACTTTTAAGCCGTTAAACTTAGATTAACTGGAAAGGATCATTTTTGTTAATTGATTTTTTGGATTGGCAAGAAATCGAATTTTCATCTTGTTACCTATTCCGTTCACTTTAATTTTTTTACATCTCCAAAACATTTTTGTTGAGTCACTTCTACAGTAGTTCCCAAATTTAGTTATGTATAAGAACCTCTTCAGAGACCTGTTAAAAATAGACTCCTGGGACCCCAACCTCATCAGTGAGGTTTGGATTCATCAGGCCAAGACTAGGGCCCAGGAATCTGCCTTTTAAACAAACTGCCCAGGTAATTGTGACTCTGGTGGTTTGGGGGAGGACACAGCTCTGTATGTCACAGTGTCACGGTAGTCTGCTGCCAGTCCTGGGGCCAGTTTGCTCTTACTCTGATCCACTCTGCTCTGCATCCTGGAGAGCAGGCTGGTTTCCCAAGCTCCTGTCAAGTGGTTTCCAGCTGGTTCTGGCCAAGGGAGGCACTGGTGGGGACTGCAGGACAGGAGGAAGGAAGAAGCCTCTGCGTGCCTCCTGTGGAGTCTTTGGGAGAGGCTAAATGCCCTCTATGGCTCTAGTGTCTGCCAAACAAGAACAAGCCCACAATGAGCATTCCAGCTTCTACATGTGTTCCTGGCTTCCAGGACCCAGTACTCCAGCCCCAGACTCTGGACGTCAAGGTCAGCTATTGATTCTGTTAACTTCTGAGTTGCCTCACTATAGCTGATGCTGTCAATGCTCTGTCCACATCTCTGAGAATCCACTTACCATTTTAGTCAGCCAGGCTGACTTCCAAAGGTAAGCTCCTGCCTGTATCTTTGTTGGAGAGCTACTCCCAAGCAGCTGACACCCACTTGGTGTGCAGAGCAGGCTGTAAGTGCCTAAGAATTAACATTTCCTCAGGAGATAGCCCTTAACCAAGGACTGACTAGTGTAAATACCCCAGCTCCCTTACCCCTTCGTGAGGATAATTCTGAGATGTGTATTTTGTGCTATTTTCTGGAGTGTCCATGTGGAATTAAGCTCCAGCTGCCCACTTTGGTATCTGGCTAAATAGATGCCCCTGTGGGCAAGTTGCCTTGCCTTCCTTTCCTGTAGCACTTCTCCCCATCTACCCATATTCCTTGCATTTGCTGATAAATTGCCTGCATTTTAATCTTGTCTCAGAGTCTGCTTCTTGGAAACCCAAACTAAGAAGCTCACTGTCTCTGGTTGGCTTCTCAGCTTCTTCTGTCACTCATGCATCGAATTCCTGGCATTACAGTCCTTTTGTCTGAAACTGCTAGAGGGACTTTTCTTATCCTGGTTAGATGAAACTAGGTACTAGTTACCACAACTATTCAGATGAACAAGCATGATCTTTATCCCCAAGTGGCTCATCTGCTAAAAGGGAAGACAAACAAGCTTATAGAACAGCAACGTGTGAAGAGAGGTTGGAGACAAGATGGCAGAACAGAAGGACTTGAGCTCACCTTCTCTCACAAAAACATCAAAATCACAACTAACTGCTGAACAACGATCAACAAAAAAGACTGGAACCTACCTAAAAAGATATTCTACATTCAAAGACAAAGAAGAAGCCACAATGAGTCAGTAGGAGGAGTGCATTCATGATATATTCAAATCCCATAACCACCAAGTGGGTGATCCACACACTGGAAAATAATTATATTGCAGACATTCTCCCACAGGAGTGAGAGTTCTAGCCCCACATCAGGCTCCCTAGTCTGGGGGTCTGGAATCAGGAGCAGGAGCCCCCAGAGCATTTGGCTTTGAAGGCCAGTGGGGCTTGATTGCAAGAACTCCACAGGACTGGGGGAAACAGAAACTCCACTCTTGGAGAGCACATACAGGTCTCGTGCACACCAGGACCCAGGGAAAAAGCAGTGACTTTGTAGAAGCCTGGACCAGACCCACCTGCTGGTCTTAGAGGGTCTCCTGCGGAGGTGGGGAGAGGCTGTGGCTCACTGTTGGGACAAGGACACTGGTGGTGGAGGTACCAGGGAGTACTCATTGGCATGAGCTCTCCTGGAGGCTGCCATTTTGACACCAAGACCTGGCCCCACCAAACAGCCTGTAGGCTCCAGTGCTAAGATGCCTCAGGCCACTACCAATCAGGAACACAGCCCCACCAATCAGCAGGCAGGCTGCCTAAAGTCTTCCTAAACCCACAGCTGCCTCTAAACACACCACTTGACACAGCCCTGCCCACCAGAGGGACAAGACCCAGCTCCACCCACCAGAGGGCAGGCACCAGTCCCTCCCACAAGGAAGCCTGCACAAGCCTCTGAACCAGCCTCACCCACCAGGGGGGCAGACACCAGAAGCAAGAGGAACTACAATCCTACAGCCTGCGAAGTGGAGACCGCAACAGGAAGTTAGACAAACTGAGACAGCAGAGGAATATGTTCCAGATGAAGGAACAAGATAAAACCCCGGAAGAACAACTAAGTGAAGTGGAGATAGGGGATCTACCCAAAAAAGAATTCAGAGTAATGACAGTAAAGATGATCCAAGATCTCAGAAAAAGAATAGGGGGCTTCCCTGGTGGTGCAGTGGTTGAGAATCTGCCTGCTAATGCAGGGGACATGGGTTCGAGCCCTGGTCTGGGAAGATCCCACAAGCCACGTAGCAACTAGGCCTGTGAGCCACAACTACTGAGCCTGCGCGTCTGGAGCCTGTGCTCCGCAACAAGAGAGGCCACGATAGTGAGAGGCCCGCACACCGTGATGAAGAGTGGCCCCCGCTTGCCGCAACTAGAGAAAGCCCTAGCGCAGAAACGAAGACCCAACATAGCAATCAATCAATCAATCAATCAATCAATAAATCTTTAAAAAAAAAAAGAAAAAGAAAAAGAATAGAGGCACAGACCAAGAAGACCCAAGAAATGTTTAACAAAGAGCTAGAGGATATAAAGAACAAAAACACAGAGTTGAACAATAAGTAAACTGAAATGAAAAATACACTCGAAGGAGTCAATAGCAGAATAAATGAGGCAGAAAAATGCGTAAGTGAGCTGGAAGGCAGAGTGGTGGAAATCACTGCTGTGAAACAGGGTAAAGAAAAAAGAGTGAAAAGAAATGAGGACAGTATTAGAGACCTCTGGGACAACAGTCAATGCACCAACATTCACATTATAGGGGTCCCAGAAAGAGAAGAGAGAGAGAAAAAGGGCCTGAGAAAATATTTGAAGAGATAATAGCTGAAAACTTGCCTAACATGGGAAGGGAAATAGTAACCCAAGTTCAGGAAGTGCAGAGAATCCCATACAGGATAAAACCAAGGAGGAACATGCCAAGACACATATTAATCAAATTGATAAAAATTAAAGACAAAGAGAAAATATTAAAAGCAACAAGAGAAAAGCAACAAATAACATACAAGGGAATCCCCATAAGGTTATCAGCTGATTTTTCATCAGAAACTCTGCAGGTCAGAAGGGAGTGGCACAACATATTTAAAGTGCTGGAAGGGAAAAACCTACAACCAAGAATACTCTACCCAGCAAGGCTCGCGTTCAGATTTGACAGAGAAATCAAAAGCTTTACAGACAAGCAAAAGCTAAGAGAATTCAGCACCACCAAACCAGCTTTACAACAAATTCTAAAGGAACTTCTCTAGGTGGACAAGAAAAGGTCCCAACTAGAAAGAAGAAAATTACAAATGGGAAAGCTCATCGGTAAAGGCAAACATACAGTAAAGGTAGGAAATAATCTACATACAAATATGATATCAAAACCAGCAATCATGAGAAGAGGAGAGTACAAATGAAGGATATTGGAAATGCATTTGAAATTAAGAGACCAGCAACTTAAAACAATCTTTTTTATATATAGACTGCTATATCAAAACCACACGGTAACTGTGAAACAAAAATCTACCCTAGATATACATACAAAAAAGAAAAATCCAAACACAACACTAAAAATAGTGATCAAATTATAAGAGAAGAGAATAAAAGAGGAAGGGAAGAATAAAGTCCTACAAAAACAAATCCAAAGCAATTAACAAAATGGCAATAAGAACATACATATTGGTAATTACCTTAAACAGATTAAATGCTCCAACCAAAAGACACAGACTGGCTGAATGGATACAAAAACAAGACCCGTACATATGCTGTCTACAACAAGCCCACTTTGGATCTAGGGACACATACAGACTGAAAGTGAGGGGATGGAAAAATGTATTCCATGCAAATGCAAATCAAAAGAAGCTAGAGTAGCAATAGTCATATCATACAAAATAGACTTTAAAATAAAGACTGTTACAAGAGGCAAAGAAGGACACTACATAATGATCAAGGGATCAATCCAAGAAGAAGATATAACCATTGTAATTATATATGCACCCAACATAGGAGCACCTCAATATATAAGGCAAATACTAACAGCCATAAAAGGAGAAATCAACAATAACACAATAATAGCGGGGGCACCCACAATGGAATATTAGTCAGCCATAAAAAAAGAATGAAATAATGCCATTTGCAGCAACATGAAAGGACCTAGAGATTATCAAACTAAGTGAAGTAAGTCAAAGACAAATATCATATGATATCACTTATATGTGGAATCTAAAAAAAATGATAAAAATGAATTTACTTACAAAACAGAAACAGACTCACAGACTTAGAAAACAAACTTATGGGTACCAAAAGAGAAAGGTGTGGGGGGGATAAATTAGGAGTTTGGGATTAACATATACACACTACTACATAAAACAGATAATCAAAAAGGACCTACTGCATAGCACAGGGAGCTCTACTCAATATTCTGTAATAACCTATATGGGGAAAGAATCTGAAAAAGAATGGATATATGTATATGTATAACTGAATCACTTTGCTCTACACCTGAAACTAACACAACATTGTAAGTCAGCTATACTCCAAAGAAAAAAAGTAAAGAAAAGAAGAGCAGCATGTGATGAATGCAGCAACTCACAAATGTGCACAGTTCAGAGGAGAGAGATTATTTGGAGGACTGGGCTAGCAGCTGGGTGAGATCAGGGAAAACTTCACAGGGGAGTTAACAGTTAAGCTGGATTTTGAAGATGAAGTTTTTAAGTGGCTAAGGGGAGGAGCAAGTGGCATTTCAGACATAGGAACAGTGCTTGCAAAGTTACAGAGGAGTAAAACATCCTCCACATTTAGGGACTCATAAGCCATTTTCCTGGAACCTAATGTGAGGGCTGGGGAGATGCAGGATATGTGATCAGAAGGGGCACAGTGGCACAGGAAAGCTGTGTGTATCATGCTCCAGAGTTTATGCTTGTAGGCCTGAGACAAGTATTAGAGAGTTTAAGGTGTAGGAGGGACATGTAGGGCTTTCCCTTTAGCGATATGACTCTGGGGCTCTGTAGAGGATGAACAGTTTGCTCAGGCCTTATTGAGCACAATATAATTAACCTAACTAGATTTCCCTTTGATGAGCATGGTTCTTGCAATGCCTCATGCAATTCAGACTTTCAGGGATGAAATACACAGATAATATAAACATATTCCTTCAGTGCCTCCATTTATTGAGTGCTTTCTCTGTGCCAGGACTATTCTAGGCATAGGAGATTGAATGGTAAATAAGACAGGCAATTTCCTGCCCTCAGGGGCTACAATACATATGGGCACAGAGGTGACGTGGTCTAATTCCCCTAAAGCTGTTTTTGGGACACTTAATACTCTCTCTCTCTCTTTTTTTTTTCTTTTTTTTTTGAGATTTAATAAAGTCATTATTTTTTAATTGAAATACAATTGACATAAAATATTATGTTAGTTTCAGGTATACAAAACAGTGATTCAACATTTAAATACATTACAAAATGACCACCATGATAAGTCTAGTAACCATCTGTCCCCATACAAAGTTACTACAATACTGTTGACTATATTACCTATGATGTACAATATATCCCCTTGACTTATTTACAGGCATACCTCAAAGATATTGCAGGTTTGGTTATATACCACCACAATAAAGCAAATATTGCAATAGAGCAAGTCACACAAATTTTTTGGTTTCCCAGGACATATAAAAGTTATGTTTACACTTTGCTGTAGTTAAGGGTGCAACATACCTTAATCAAAAAATACTTTATCACTAAAAAATGCTAACCATCAACTGACAACGCAGGGTTGCCACATACCTTCAAGTTGTAAAAATGCAGTATCTGCAAAGCACAATAAAATGAAGCACAGTAAAACAAGGTATGCCTGTATTGCATGACTGGAAGTTTGTACCTCTTAACCCCCTTTACCTAGTTCAAGCATTTTTCCCAGGACCCTCCCCTCTGGCAACCACCAGTTTATTCTCTGTATCTATAGGTCTGCTTATATTTTGCTTTGTTTATTCATTTATTTTGTTTTTTAGACTCCACATATGAGTGAAATAGCATGGCATTTGACTGACATACTTCACTTAGCATAATACCCTCTAGATCCATCCATGTTATTGCAAATGGCAAGACTTCACTTTTTTTAATGGCTGGGTCACATTCCATTTTATATAGAGGTACGTAGTATATACACCACACCTTTATCCATTTATCTATTGACAGACACTTAGGCTGCTTCCATATCTTGACTATTGTAAATAATGCTGTGATGAACACAGTGCTTATATCTCTCCAAATTAATGTTTTAGTTTTCTTTAGATAGATACCCAGAAGTGGAATTGCTGGATCATTTGGTAGTACTATTTTTAATTTTTTGAGGAACCTCCATACAGTTTTTCATAGTGGCTGTAACAATTTACATTCCTACTAACAAGTGTACAAGGGCTCCTTTTCTTCTACGGCCTTGACAACACTTGCTATTTGTTGTCTTTTTGATAAGAGCCATTCTGATAGGTGTGAGGTGATATCTTACTATGGTTTTGATTTGCATTACCCTGATAATTAGTGAGATGGAACATTTTTTCATGTATCTGTTGGTCATCTGAATGTCTTCTTTGGAAAAATGTCTATTCAAGTTCTCTGCCAATTTTTTAATCAGATTGTTTTTGACACTGAATTGGGTGAGTTCTTCATATATTTTTAATATTAACCCCTTATCAGATATATTATTTGCAAATATCTTCTTCTGTTAAGTAGGCTGCCTTTTCATTTTGTTGATGGTTTCCTTCACTGTGCAAGAGCTTTTGGTTTGATGTAGTTCCATTTTTAAATTTTTGCTTTTGTTTCCCTTGCCTGGGGAGACAGATCGAAAAAGCATGTTGCTGAGACTGAAGTTAAAGAGTTTACTGCCTATGTTTTCTTCCATGAGTATTGTGGTTTCAGATCTTACATTTAAGTCTTTAATCCATTTTGAGTTTATTTTTGAATATGGGGTGAGAAAGTGGTCCAGTTTCCTTCTTTTACATGTAGCATTCCAGTTTTTCCAACACAGTTTATTGAAGAGGCTGTCTTTTCCCCATAGTTTATTCTTGCCTATTTTGTCATAGATTAATTAACCATATAAGCTTGGGTTTATTTCTGGGCTTCTATCCTATTCCATTGATCTATGTGTCTGTTTTGTGCCAGTACCATCCTGTTTCGATAATTATAGCTCTGTACTATAGTTTGGAATTAGGGCATGTGATACCTCCAACTTTATTTTCTTTCTCAAGATTGCTTTGGCTATTTGAGGTCTTTTGTGGTGGTTCCATCCTAATTTTAGGATTATTTCTTCTAATTTTATGAAAAATGCAATTGGTATTTTGACAGGGATTCCACTGAATCTGTAGATTGCCTTAAGTAGCATGTACATTTTAAAAATACCAATTCTTCCAATCCATGAGCATAGTATACCTTTCCATTTGTTTGTGTCATCTTCAATTTCTTTCATGAATGTCTTATAGTTTTCAGAGTACAGGTCTTTCATACTTCCTTGGTTAGATTTATTCTTAGGTATTTTATTCTTCTTCATGCAATTGTAAATGGGATTGTTTCCCTGATTTCTCTTTCTGATAGTTTGTTATTAGTGTATAGAAACACAGTAGATTTCTGTATGTTAATTTCCATATGTGCAACTTTACTGAATTCATTTATTAGTTCTAATAGACTTTGGTGGAGACTTTAGCATTTTCTATATACAGTATCATTTCATCTGCAAACAGTGACAGTTTTACTTCTTCCCTTCCAATTTGGATGCCTTTTCTTGTCAGATTGCTGTGGCTAGGATTTCCAATATCAGGTTGAATAAAACCTGCAAGAGTTGGCATCCTTGTCTTGTTACTGATCTCAGAGGAAATGCTTTCAGCTTTTCGCTATGAGTATGATATTGGCTGTGTATTTGTCATATACAGCTTTTATTACATTGAGGTATGTTCTCTCCATACCCACTTTGTTGAGTTTTTTTTTTTTTATCATAAATGGATGTTGAATTTTGTCAAAAGCTTTTTCTACATCTATTGAGATGATCATAGGGTTTGTATTCTTCATTTTGTTAATGTGGTGTATCACATTGATTAAATTGTGAATACTGAACCATCCTTGAATCCCTGGGATAAATCTCACTTGATCATGGTGTATAATCCTTTCAATGTATTGTTGAATTTGGTTTGCTAATATTTTGTTGAAGATTTTTGCCTCTATGTTCATCAATGATTTTGGCCTGTAATTTTTTTCATGTGGTTTCTTTGTTTGGTATTGATATCAGGTGATGCTGGCCTCATAGAATGAGTTTGGAAGCATTCCTTCCTTTTCAATTTTTTGGAATAGGTTGAGAAGAATAGGTGTTAATTCTTCTTTAAATACTTGGTAAAATTCACCTGTGAAGCCATCTATCCTGAACTTTTGTTTGAAGGGAGTTTTGTGATTACTGATTTAATTTCATTACGGGTAATTGATCTTTTCATAGTTTCTATTTCTTTCTTCCTGATTTCTTCTGCAGTCTTGGAAGATGGTATGTTTCTAGAAATTCATCCATTTCTTCTAGGTTGTCTAATTTTTGGTACAAAATAGTTCATGGTAATCTTTTACGATCCTTTGATTTCTGTGGTGCTGGTTGTAACTTCTGTTTCATTTCTGATTTTATTTATTTGGGTCCTCTCTTTTTTTTTGATGAGTCTGGTTAAAAGTTTCTCAGTTTTGTTTATCTTTTCAAAGCAGCAGCTCTTCGTTTCATTAATCTTTTCTATTGTTTTTTGGCCTGTATTTTATTTATTTATGCTCTGATCTTTATTTCCCTCCTTCTACTAATGCTTTTTCCCCTAGTTCCTTTAGGTGTAAGGTTAGATTGTTTGAGATTTTCTTATTTCCTGAGCTATCCCTGTATTGCTATAAACTTCCTTTTTAGAACTTCTTTTGTTACATCTCATAGATTTTGGAACATTGTGTTTCCATTTTCATTTGTCTCAAAATATTTTTTTAATTTCTTCTTTTATTTCTTCTGTGACTCATTGGTTGTTTAGTATCATATTGTTTAGACTTCGTATGTTTGTGTTTTTTCCAGTTTTTTCTTGTAGTTGATTTTTACTTTCATACCCTTGTGGTCAGAAAAGATGCTTGCAAGGAGCTTCAAGATGGTGGAAGAGTAAGACTTGGAGATCACCATCCTCCCCACAAATACATAAAAAAAATATCTACACGTGGAATAACTCCTACAAAACACCTACTGAACGCTGGCAGAAGACCTCAGACCTCCCAAAAGGCAAGAAACTCCCCACGTACCTGGGTAGGGCAAAAGAAAAAAAGAAAAAACAGAGACAAAGAATAGGGACGGGACCTGCACCAGTGGGAGGGAGCTGTGAAGGAGGAAAGGTTTCCACACACTAGGGGCCCCTTCGCGGGCGGAGACTGCAGGTGGCGGAGGCGGGAAGCTTCGGAGCCACGGAGGAGAGCGCAGCAACAGGGATGCGGAGGGCAAAGCGGAGAGATTCCCGCACAGAGGATCGGTGCCAACCAGCACTCACCAGCCTGAAAGGCTTGTCTGCTCACCCGCTGGGGTGGGCGGGGGCTGGGAGCTGAGGCTCGGGCTTCGGAGGTCAGATCGCAGGGAGAGGACTGGGGTTGGCGGCGTGAACACAGCCTGAAGGGGCTAGTGCACCATAGCTAGCCGGGAGGGAGTCTGGGAAAAAGTCTGGAGCTGCCAAAGGGACAAGAGACCTTTTTCTTGCCTCTTTGTTTCCTGGTGCGCGAGGAGAGGGGATTCAGAGTGCCTCTTAAAGGAGCTCCAGAGATGGGCATGAGCAGCGGCTATCAGCGCGGACCCCAGAGACGGGCATGGGACGCTAAGGCAGCTGCTGCCACCACCAAGAAGCCTGTGTGCGAGCACAGGTCACTCTCCACACCGCCCCTCCCGGGAGCCTGTGCAGCCCACCACTGCCAGGGTCCCGTGATCCAGGGACAACTTCCCCGGGAGAATGCACAGCACGCCTCAGTCTGTCGCAACGTCATGCCAGCCTGTGCCGCCGTAGGCTCGCCCCGCATCCATACCCCTCCCTCCCCCCGGCCTGCGTGAGCCAGAGCCCCCGAATCAGCTGCTCCTTGAACCCCGTCCTGTCTGAGTGAAGAAGAGACGCCCTCAGGCAACCTACAGGCAGAGGCGGGTCCATATCCAAAGCTGAAACCCAGGAGCTGTGCGAACAAAGAAAAGAAAGGGAAATCTCTCCCAGCAGCCTCAGGAGCAGTGGATTAAATCTCCACAATCAACTTGATGTACCTGCATCTGTGGAATACCTGAATAGACAACGAATCATCCCAAATTGAGGAGGTGGACTTTGGGAGCAATGATATATATATATTTTTCCCCTTTTTCTCTTTTTGTAAGTGTGTATGTGTATGCTTCTGTGTGTGATTTTGTCTGTATAGCTTTGCTTTTACCATTTGTCCTAGGGTTCTGTCTGTCTGGTTTTTTTTACTTAAAAAATTTTTTTTTCTTAATAATTATTTTTTATTTTAATAACTTTATTTTATTTTATCTTCTTCTTTCTTTCTTTCTTTTTTTCCCCCTTTTTTTCTGAGCGGTGTGGAGGACAGGCTCTTGGTGCTCCAGCCAGGCATCAGGGCTGTGCCACTGAGGTGGGAGAGCCAAGTTCAGGACACTGGTCCACAAGAGACCTCCCAGCTCCACGTAATATCAAATGGCAAATATCTCCCAGAGATCTCCATCTCAACGCCAAGACCCAGCTCCACTCAGCGACCAGCAAGCTAGAGTGCAGGACACCCTATGCCAAACAACTAGCAAGACAGGAACACAACCCCATCCATTAGCACAGAGGCTGCCTAAAATCATAATAAGGCCACAGACACCCCAAAACACACCACCAGACGTGGACCTGCCCACCAGAAAGACAAGATCCAGCCTCATCCACCAGAACACAGGCACTAGTCCCCTCCACCAGGAAGCCTACACAGCCCACTGAACCAACCTTAGCCACTGGGGACAGACACCAAAAACAACAGAAACTACAAACCTGTAGCCTGCAAAAAGGATACCCCAAACACAGTAAGTTAAGCAAAATGAGAAGACAGAGAAACACACAGCAGAAGAAGGAGCAAGGCAAAAACCCACCAGACCTAACAAATGAAGAGGAAATAGGCAGTCTACCTGAAAAAGACTTCAGAATAATGATAGTAAAGATGATCCAAAATCTTGGAAATAGAATGGAGAAAATACAAGAAATGTTTAACAAGGACCTAGAAGAACTAAAGAGCAAACAAACAGAGATGAACAACACAATAAATGAAATTAAAAATTCTCTAGAAGGGATCAATACCAGAATAACTGAGGCAGAAGAACAGATAAGTAACCTGGAAGATAAAATAGTGGAAATAACTACTGCAGAGCTGAATAAAGAAAAAAGAATGAAAAGAACTGAGGACAGTCTCAGAGACTTCTGGGACAACATTGAATGCACCAACATTCGAATTATAGGGGTCCCAGAAGAAGAAGAGAAAAAGAAAGGGACTGAGAAAATATTTGAAGAGATTATAGTTGAAAACTTCCCTAATATGGGAAATGAAATAGTTAATCAAGTCCAGGAAGCACAAAGAGTCCCATACAGGATAAATCCAAGGAGAAACACGCCAAGACACATATTAGTCAAACTGTCAAAAGTTAAATATAAAGAAAACATATTAAAAGCAGCAAGGGAAAAAAAACAAATAACACACTAGGGAATCCCCATCAGGTTAACAGCTAATCTTTCAGCAGAAACTCTGCAAGCCAGAAGGGAGTGGCAGGACATATTTAAAGTGATGAAAGAAAAACCTACAACCAAGATTACTCTACCCAGCAAGGATCTCATTCAGATTTGACGGAGAAATTAAAAGCTTTACAGACAAGCAAAAGCTAAGAAAATTCAGCACCACCAAACCAGCTTTACAACAAATGCTAAAGGAACTTCTCTAGGCAGGAAACACAAGAGAAGGAAAAGACCTACAATAATAAACACAAAACAATTAAGAAAATGGTAATAGGTACATACATATCGATAATTACCTTAAATGTAAATGGATTAAATGCTCCAACCAAAAGACACAGGCTTGCTGAATGGATACAAAAACAAGACCCATGTATATGCTGTCTACAAGAGACCCACTTCAGACCTAGGGACACATACAGACTGAAAGTGAGGGGATGGAAAAAGATATTCCATGCAAATGGAAATCAAAATAAAGCTGGAGTAGCAATTCTCATATCAGACAAAATAGACTTTAAAACAAAGACTATTACAAGAGACAAAGAAGGACACTACATAATGATCAAGGGATCGATCCAAGAAGAAGATATAACAATTGTAAATATTTATGCACCCCACATAGGAGCACCTCAATACATAAGGCAAATACTAACAGCCATAAAAGGGGAAATCGACAGTGACACAATCATAGTAGGGGACTTTAACACCCTACTTTGACCAATGGACAGATCATCCAAAATGAAAATAAATAAGGAAACACAAGCTTTAAATGATTCATTAAGCAAGATGGACTTAATTGATATTTATAGGACATTCCATCCAAAAACAACAGAATACACATTCTTCCCAAGTGCTCATGGACCATTCTCCAGGATAGATCATATCTTGGGTCACAAATCAAGCCTTGGTAAATTTAAGAAAATTGAAATCGTATCAAGTATCTTTTCTGACCACAACACTATGAGACTAGATATCAATTACAAGAAAAGATCTGTAAGAAATACAAACACATGGAGGCTAAAGAACACACTACTTAATAACCAAGAGATCACTGAAGAAATCAAAGAGGAAAGCAAAAAATACCTAGAAACAAATGACAATGAAAACACGACGACCCAAAACTTATGGGATGCATCAAAAGCAGTTCTAAGAGGGAAGTTTATAGCAATACAATCCTACCTTAAGAAACAAGAAACATCTCAAATAAACAACCTAACCTTACACCTAAAGCAATTAGAGAAAGAAGAACAAAAAAACCCCAAAGTTAGTAGAAGGAAAGGAATCATAAAGATCAGAGCAGAAATAAATGAAAAAGAAATGAAGGAAATGATAGCAAGGGTCAATAAAACTAAAAGCTGGTTCTTTAAGAAGATAAACCATTAACCAGACTCATCAAGAAAAAAAGGGAGAAGACTCAAATCAATAGATTTAGAAATTAAAAAGGAGAAGTAACAACTGACACTGAAGAAATACAAAGGATCATGAGAGATTACTACAAGCAACTCTATGCCAGTAAAATGGACAACCTGGAAGAGATGGACAAATTCTTAGAAATGCACAACCTTCCAAGACTGAACCAGGAAGAAATAGAAAATATGAACAGACCAGTCACAAGCACTGAAATTGAAACTGTGATTAAAAATCTTCCAACAAACAAAAGCCCAGGACCAGATGGCTTCATAGGCGAATTCTATCAAACATTTAGAGAAGAGCTAACACCTAACCTTCTCAAACTCTTCCAAAATATAGCAGAAGGAGGAACACTCCCAAACTCATTCTACGAGGCCACCATCACTCTGGTACCAAAACCAGACAAAGATGTCACAAAGAAAGAAAACTACAGGCCAATATCACTGATGAACATATATGCAAAAATCCTCAACAAAATACTAGCAAAGAGAATCCAACAGCACATTAAAAGGATCATACACCGTGATCAAGTGGGGTTTATCCCAGGAATGCAAGGATTCTTCAATATACGTAAATCAGTCAACGTGATACACCATATTAACAAACTGAAGGAGAAAAACCATATGATCATCTCAACAGATGCAGAGAAAGCTTTTGGCAAAATTCAACACCCATTTATGATAAAATCCCTCCAGAAAGTAGGCATAGAGAGAACTTTCCTCAACATAATAAAGGCCATATATGACAAACCCACAGCCAACATCGTCCTCAATGGTGAAAAACTGAAACCATTTCCACGAAGATCAGGAACAAGACAAGGTTGCCCACTCTCACCACTATTATTCAACATCGTTTGGGAAGTATTAGCCACAGCAATCAGAGAAGAAAAAGAAATAAAAGGAATCCAAATCGGAAAAGAAGAAGTAAAGCTGTCACTGTTTGCAGATGACATGATACTATACATAGAGAATCCTAAAGATGCTACCAGAAAACTACTAGAGCTAATCAATGAATTTGGTAAAGTAGCAGGATACAAAATTAATGCACAGAAATCTCTTGCATTCCTATACACTAGTGATGAAAAATCTGAAAGTGAAATTAAGAAAACACTCCCATTTACCACTGCAACATAAAGAATAAAATATCTAGGAATAAACCTACCTAAGGAGACAAAAGACCTGTATGCAGAAAATTATAAGACACCGATGAAAGAAATTAAAGATGATACAAATAGATGGAGAGATATACCGTGTTCTTGGATTGGAAGAATCAACATTGTGAAAATGACTCGACTACCCAAAGCAATCTACAGATTCAATGCAATCCCTATCAAACTACCAATGGCATTTTTCACAGAACTAGAACAAAAAATTTCACAATTTGTATGGAAACACAAAAGACCCCAAATAGCCAAAGCAATCTTGAGAAATAAAAACGGAGCTGGAGGAATCAGGCTCCCTGACTTCAAACTATACTACAAAACTACAGTAATCAAGACAGTATGGTACTGGCACAAAAACAGAAATATAGATCAATGGAACAGGATAGAAAGCCCAGAGATAAACCCACGCACATATGGTCACCTTATCTTTGATAACGGAGGCAAGAATATACAGTGGAGAAAAGACAGCCTCTTCAATAAGTGGTGCTGGGAAAACTGGACAGCTACATGTAAAAGAATGAAGTTAGAACACTCCATAACACCATACACAAAAATAAACTCAAAACGGATTAAAGACCTAAATGTAAGGCCAGACACCATCAAACTCTTTGAGGAAAACATAGGCAGAATACTCTATGACATAAATCACAGCAAGATCCTTTTTGACCCACCTCCTAGAGTAATGGAAATAAAAACAAATATAAACAAATGAGACCTAGTGAAACTTAAAAGCTTTTGCACAGCAAAGGAAACCATAAACAAGATGAAAAGCCAACCCTCAGAATGGGAGAAAATATTTGCAAATGAAGCAACTGACAAAGGATTAATCGCCAAAACATACAAGCAACTCACGCAGGTCAATATCAAAAAACAAACAACCCAATCCAAAAATGGGCAGAAGACCTAAATAGACATTTCTCCAAAGAAGATATACAGATTGCCAACAAACACATGAAAGAATGCTCAACATCATTAATCATTAGAGAAATGCAAATCAAAACTACAATGAGATATTATCTCACACTGGTCAGAATGGCCATCATCAAAAAATCTACAAACAATAAATGCTGCAGAGGGTGTAGAGAAAAGGGAACCCTGTTGCACTGTTGTTGGGAATGTAAATTGATAGCCAATATGGAGAACAGTATGGAGGTTCCTTTAAAAACTAAAAATAGAACTACCATACGACCCAGCAATCCCACTACTGGGCATATACCCTGAGAAAACAATAATTCAAAAAAAGTCATGTAACAAAATGTTTATTGCAGCTCTAGTTACAGTAGCCAGGAAATGGAAGCAACCTAAGTGTCCGTCAACAGATGAATGGATAAAGAAGATATGGCACATATATACAATGGAATATTACTCAGCCATAAAAAAGAATGAAACTGAGTTATTTGTAGTGAGGTGGATGGACCTAGAGACTGTCATACGGAGTGAAGTAAGTCAGAAAGAGAAAAACAAATACCATATGGTAACACATATATATGGAATCTAAAAAAAAAAAAAAAGGTTCTGAAGAACCTAGGGGCAGGACAGGAATAAAGATGCAGATGTAGAGAATGGACTTGAGGACACGGGGAGGGGGAAGGGTAAGCTGGGATGAAGTGAGAGAGTGGGATGGACATATATATACACTACCAAATGTAAAATAGATAGCTAGTGGGAAGCAGCCGCATAGCCCAGGGAGATCAGCTCGGTGCTTTGTGACCACCTAGAGGGGTGCGATAGGGAGAGTGGGAGGGAGGGGGATGCAAAAGGGAAGAGATATGGGGACATATGTATAACTGATTCTCTTTGTTATAAAGCAGAAACTGACACACCATTGTAAACAATTATACTCTAATAAAGATGTTAAAAAATAAAAAAAAAGAAAAGAAAAGATGCTTGGTATGATGTTAATCTTCTTGAATTTACTGAGACTTGTTTTGTGGCCTAGCATGTGGTCTATTCTGGAGAATGTTCCTTGTGCATTTGAAATATATATATATATATATGTATATATATATATATATATATATATATATATATATATATATATATATACACTGCTATTTTTTAATGAAATGTTCTGTATATATCTAAGTTCATTTGGTCTAATGTGTCATCTGAGGCCAGTGTTTCCTTATTGATTTTCTGTCTGGATGATCTGTCCATTGATGTAAATGGGGTGTTAAAGCCCCCTACTGTTATTGTATTACTGTCAATTTCTCCCTTTATGTTTATAATATTTTTTTATGTATTTAGGTGCACCTATGTTGTGTACATATAAATTTACAAGTGTTATACCTTCATGTTGGATTGATTCATTTATCATTATGTAATGCTCACCTTTGTCTCCTGTTAAACTCTTTGTTCTATGGTCTATTTTGTCCCATATAAGTATTGCTATCCCAGACTTTTTGTTTGTCTTCATTTGCATGGAAAATCTTTTAAAACCCCCTCATTTTCAGTCTGTGTGTCTTTAGAACTGAACTGAGTCTTTCATAGGCAGCATGTATATGGGTCTTGTTTTTTTTTTTTATCCATTTGGCTATCCTATGTCTTTTGATTGGAGCATTTAGTCCATTTACATTTAAAGTAATTATTGATAGATATGTACTTATTACCATTTTGTTAATTGTTTTCTGGTTGTTTTCGTAGTTCTTCTCTGTTCCTTTCTTCTTCTCTTGCTCTCTTCCCTTGTGATTTGATGCTTATCTTTAGTGTTATGTTTGGATTCCTTTCTCTTTATTTTTGTGTATCTTTTATAGGTTTTTGGTTTGTGGAGTCCATGGGGTTCATATATAACAATCTATATCTATATCTATGTTTTTTAAGTTGATTATTCTTAAGTTACAACTCATTCTAACAGCCCTACATTTTTACTCTCTCCACCTGCATTTTACTTTTTTCACATTATATTTTATATCTTTTTATTTTGTGTATCCCTTAACTACTTATTGTAGACAGAGATGATGTTATTACTTGTCTCTCTTAACATTCCTACTAGCTTTATATGTAGTGATCTACTACCTTTACTCTATGTTTGCCTTTACCTTTACCTAGACTTTTCCTTTCATAATTTTCTTATTTCTAGTTGTGGCCTTTTCTTTTCTGGTTAGAGATGTACCTTTAACATTTCTGGTAAGGCTGGTTTGGTAGTGATGAACTCTTTAGCTTTTGCTTGTCTGTAACACTCTTTATCTTTCCTTCAAATCTGAATGATAACCTTGCCAGGTAGAGTATTCTTGGTTGTAGGTTTTTTCCTTTCATCCCTTTGACTATATCATGCCACTCCTTTTTTGCTGAAAAGTCAGCTGATCATCTTTTGGGAGTTCCCTTTTATGTAACTAGTTGCTTTTCTCTTGCTGCTTTTAAGATTCTCTATTTTTAGTTTTTGACATTTTAATTATGTCTTTTTGTGGACCTTTTTGGGTGCATCTTGTTTGGGACTTTGTGCTTCCCGGACATGGACATCTATTTCCTTCCCCAGGGGTGAGAAAAGTTTTCAGCTATTATTTATTTCTTTTTAATAAGTCCTCTACCCCTTTCTTTCTCTCTTCTCCTTCTGGGACCCATCACTATAATGTGAATGTTATTATGCTTTATGTTGTCCCAGAGTTCTCTTAAACTATCCTCTTTTTTCTTAATTCTTTTTTCTTTTTTCTGTTCAGCTTGGGTGGTTTCCAGTACTCTGTGTTCTAGAGTGCTTATTTGTTCTCCTGTATCATCTAATCTATTGTTGATTCTCTCTGAAATAGTATTTTTCATTTCAATTATTATATTCTTCAGCTTTGGTTGTTTCTTTTTAATATTTTCTCTTTGTTGAAATTCTCACTGTATTTGTCCATTCTTCTCCTGAGTTTGCTGTGCATTTTTATGATCATCATGTTAAACTCTTTATTGGGTAGATTGCTTACCTCTGTTTCATTTAGTTTTTTTCTGAGGTTTTGTCTTGTTCCTTCATTTGGAACATATTTTCCTGTGTCCTCATTTTGCTTAATTCTCTATGCTCATTTCTATGCATTGGGGAAGTTGGTTACGTTTCCCAGTCTTGGAGAAGTGGCCTTATGTAGGGGACATCCTATGGAGCCCAGCAACATGCTCCTCTCTGGGTACCAGAGCTACATGTTCCAGAGCTATCCCCTATGTGAGTTGCCTGTGCCCCTTCTGTTGTAGTGCAGTCAACTATCGTGGGCATGCTGGTAGGTGGGGCTGGCTCCTGGCCCAGTAGCTTAGAGGCTTTGCCTCAGCTTGGTGGTTTGCTATGCCTGGTGACGTGCAACTGCTGTGGGCCTGGTTGTGTGTGGGGTAGGTCCCTGGCTCTAATAGCTTAGAAGGAGGATTCCAAAATGGCTCTTGCCAGTGCCAGTGTCAGCATGGTAAGATGAGATCCCCAAAATGGCTGCTGCCTGCATTTCTGTTCTCAGGGTGAGTCCCATCTGCCTCTTGCCTCCTGGTGGCTCTCTAAGATCAGCAAGTGGGTCTATCCAGGAACGTTTCAAAGCACTGCCTCTGTGCTGGGACTCAGAGCTTGTGAAATTTTGCATGTGCCCTTTAAGAGTGGACTCTCTGTTTCCTATAGCCCTCTGGCTCTCCTGAACGTAAGCCTTGCTGGTTTTCTAAGCCAGACATTCTGGTTGCTCATCTTCCTAATGCAGGACCCCTGGCCTGGGGAGTCTGACGTGGGGTTCAAGGCCTTTGCTCCTTGGGGAGGACCTCTGTGATTATATAACAATATCCCTCCTCTTGTTCGTAGGTCACCAACCTGGAGATATGGGTCCTGACTAGTCCACATCTCCACCTCCCTACCCATCTCATTATGGCTCCTTCTTTATATCTTTTGTTGTGGAAATTTTTTTCTGCTAGTCTTCAGGTCATTCTCATAGATAGTTGCTCTGTAAGTAGTTGTAATTTTGGTGTGCCTGTGGGAAGAGGTAAGTTCGGGGTCTTCCTATTCTGCTGTCTTAATCACTTATTAGTCTCCTGAAATATTCTGTTGAGAAAAAAAAACTTCTTTGGTAAAATAATTGAGAAATGTTCCATATTTTATCTCCTATTAAAAATTAGTAAAAATAAAATTTGCTAATTAAAGGCTCTGAGAAGTCCTACAGTAAAGAATCTGATCCCTAATTAATTGTTCTGAGTTAGCCATCTGTTATTTTTACCTGTTCAGTATGTGTTCTCATTTCTGGGAACAGTACCCTAATTTTGTTCTGGGGAACTATTTCTCTTGCTTGGATACAGTGCTGGAGTGCTATTAATCAGATTGTTCTGCCCTGGCCAATGTATGGACATATGGCCCAAGAAAAGCCAATCAGATGCTTTCTCTCTGGAATTTGTATCTTGAGTAGAGCGATGCAGTAATTAAATATAGTTGAAGTTCATTTATCCCAGTGGCAGTGTCCTGCTTCCTGGATCTTTCAAATTGCTGTTTTTCTTGTGCTTTTAATATTTGGTTATTCAGCTTTCCCTTGTATGATTGTTCATGTTGTGCACTGTATAAGGGCACTATGTCTAAGGGAAGGAAAGCATTCACCTTATGGATTTATTTTAACTCCTGTGAGAATGGGGGTGGATTATGGAGAGTCTGGGACTTCTGGCTGCATCTTGAAGCAGAGGAAAGCTCTCAATACAACAAACTTGCACTGGCATCCAGGAATGTACATTCACTTTGGAGACCTGTATGTCCATTTGTTGATGCCTGCACATGCACAACAGGTCTTATTCCTATGCAACTCTGGGTATTCCCTGAGATTGCGTCTCTCATTCCCCCACTGCCTTCAGATGCACTGACACATCTGAGAGACTACCCATCTAAACACAGTCCCCTTGGCTGGGGAGTAGTCCTGAGGGCATAGAGTGTGCCTACTGCCAGGGTGTGTATGCTCCAGTATCAGGATGTGGCTGAGCAGCTAGAAATATGAGCACATACATGTGTGCGTGCCATTACCACTTCTGCTTGCCAGGGCCCTTGCAAACTTCCTTTAGAAGGGTCTGGAAAACCAATGGTATGTGTCTGTATTAGTCTGTTTGAGCTGATAGAACAAAATAGCACAGACTGGGTAGCTTATAAACAACATAAATATATTTATCACAGTTCTGGAGGATTGAAGTCCAAGGTCAGGGAGCTAGCATGGCTGGGTCCTGGTGAAAGTCCTCTTCCAAGTTGCAGACTGCCAACTTTTCTCTGTGCCCTCACATGGTAGAAGAAATGAGGGATTTCTGTGAGGCCTTTTTAATAAGGGCACAAATCCCATTTATGAGAACTCCATCCTTATGACCTAATCATCTCCCAGAGGACTCACTTCCTAATAGCATTAGGATTTCAATATGTGAAATTTGTGGGGCACAAGCATTCAGACTATAGCAGTGTCCAAGCAAGAGGCTTTAATTTTACTTTATTTTGAGTGGACATATATATTTGGGCCAATTTGAAAAATAAGTTTGATAGAATCCTGCCCTTCCTTTTAGCTATTCACTCCTTTCCCTTCCCCTACTCTTCTCCTTCCTTTACCGATGAGACAGTTACATGCCTGGTTTCTACTTTCCCTGGGTGGTACGGTGTTTATTTGTACAATAATAAACTAACAGCAATTTTTTTTATTGGAAGGAGCATCTTTTTTCATTTGTACTAATTGCAGCCTTGTCTCTGAGCTGCCCCATATCCTTCTAAAATACGTCAGCCAGAGTCAGGCAAGGTTGCTCATATCTGAACCTTAGGTAATACATCCCATGCCATATTTTAATATTCCTCTAGTTCCTCAAAACCTTTGCTTTCCTGGTCCCTAGCACAAGGCTAGGAAGGAAGAGACCTAATTTTATTGATGAGAAACTGAAGGCTCATTAAAATGAATAAGAGGCAGGATTTCCAGAAATGCAGAGTAAAGAAGATGACAAATTTCATCCCTCAAAAACAACTGGAAACAATGATCCCCAACAACCATTGCAGGGCTCTGAAAGTTGACAAAGGCAAATAGCAAATTGATAAACATTTATTCATGAGACGCTGCTGAACTTTGGGTAAGAACAACGGGAGTCTGTAGCTTTCTTGCCTGGGACTGATCCATACCCCTGCCCCGGATCTGTTGGAACAAAAGTGTTGCTACGGCTGGGCTGCCTGTGAAAACCTGCAGCTTAGCTGCCAGAGGGGACTGACTTGATTTGGGGTGGAGGGCACTGTCCGTAAAATTAGAAAACTCATTGGAAAACAAATAGGAAACGCCTATAGCCTTGCCTGCCTGAGGTTGTGGCCAGAAATCCAACAGAGAGACCTTGGAAATTAGACAAGCCCTCTACATATCACTGGCTGACTGAGAGGATATGCACACACAAGAAGTCCTGGGGGTGCCTAGTGGAAAGTGAAAGCTGGGACAGCCTTGAAACCAACCTGCATACACATAATGACAATAATAGCACCAAGAACGAAGAAGGCACTGGAGCTATACTGGAACAAAGCTGCTATATTTTACCAGGATTAAGCCAGCATTAACATGACATAAATTGTAATAAGATGTACATTGTAATCCCTAGAGCAATCATTAAGAAAATAACTCAAAAACTAGAGTTAAGAAGTGAATTGATTTGAACAACATCGCCTAACCAGCTAGTGGGAGTGACGAGACACTTCACCTATCTGCCTTAGCTTCTTCATATGTCAGTTCAGGATATTAATACCAGCCACACATCCTCACTGTTAGGCTCTGACCTCCCATCTTACATCTGACTTAGTTCTTTGGAGCACCCAGAATACTGCAGGCCACTTGTGTAATGAGCAGGACAGACCCCTCCCCATATCCTCTGCTTTAGCTCCTCTCTGAAGTACCTAGTTAATAGTACCTGATGTACATTTCCTGAGTCGTTTTACAGATACTAAAACCCCCACCAAATGGGAGCTGTAAACTCCTTAATGACCATGAGCACTGAGCACGTAGCCCCCAGGCCTCCTGGAGCCCAAGGATTGATAGTGTTAACCCCTGTGACACCGCCCTGTTACCTCACCATCAACCAATCAGAGAACTGTGCATGAGCTACTCACATACCCTGTGAATCCTCTCCCTCACCTGGCCTTTAAAATTGCTTTCATGAAACCCATCGGGAGTTCAGGTTTTTTGAGCATTAGCTGTCCCGGACTCCTTGTCTGGTGCCTTACAATAAACGCCGCACTTTCCATCACCATAAGCCGTTGTCAGTAGATGACTTTACTGCATGCCAGCCAGCAGACCTAAGTTTGGTTCAGTAACACTTGGCCTCTAGCCAAAATTAGAAAATCTGTTGTGGCTGGGCTGTTCATTCTCAATTGTCCCCCTCCCCAAGCAGGCCATGGACTTGGCTGTCCCTCCCTGAGGCTGAAGGGCTCAGCAGTGACGTCAGAGAAGTAAGGGTGCTTTGGGGCAACTTGAATACCGTAGGATTTTCCATCCTCTTTTAGTGCAGTACAACCTAAGGGAGGCCTTGCATTGTATTTCAGTGCATTGACTGTTGCCTCCTGCATTTCCTGTGGTTCCTGTTATTCCAGGAGATGAATTTTACTACTGTTCCCTCCACCCCATACACATACACACTGTCCCCCCTCCCCACATCCTCCATTCTCCACCTCCAAAGCTCACATTTTATGTTCCACCATATCAAACTCTCTTCCGCAGCACCTTCCTTCTCCACTAGCAGGACAGTACTTGGGATTTATCATACTTTGCTTGCACTAAGTCTCTGATGCCAAAAGCCCTGGCTTTTCATTCATTATTATCTTGAATCTAGACCAGTGTTTCTAAGATTTGACCATGTATAGGAATCCGGGGTACCTGTTAAGATGCAGATTTTGGCTTAGTGGGTCTAGGGAGGAGCCCGAGATTCTGCATTTCTAATGTCTACTGAAGAAAAACACACAATCTAAAAGTTGTGAGTTAAGTTTTATTCTGGGACCTTATTGAGGACTTTAGCCTGGGAGCATAGCCTCTCAGATAGCTTTGAAGAACTGTTCTGAAGAGGTAAGGGAGGAACCAAGATTTACAGAAGTTTTTTTGCTGGGGAAAAAAAACCAAACATGTGGTCAAACATCAAAAGATTAAAGCTAATCACAAAAACCAGACATCTCAAGTTAATGATTTTAGTGTTCTTCTATGTACAGAAAGATGCAAGAATCCAGGCTCATTGAAATTATTCCTTAGATATGCATCTTAACTGTCTAGGGCCAGTATCCACAGCACATAACATTTCCTGTGTTTCTCTACCCTGAATTCCCCTCTGGGTGCACCATGGTGGAGGAGGGCAGCTGCAGTGGCTGACGGCTTGATTCTTGTTTTCTGGAATGGTAGGCAACATTCCCTGTCCACACGAACATGGTGCCAGGACATGGGGATCCTGCTGTTCAGTGGACCATACTTTGAGTAGCTGAGTTCCAGACTAGAGCACAGCTGTATTCAAACACCCTCCTTAGAGCACATATTGACATGGTATTATTTAAGGGTACTGAAAAATAAGAAATGAAAAATAAAATTTAAAAGTATTATAAGAAAAACTTTAGGGCTTCCCTGGTGGCGCAGTGGTTAAGCACTGCGCCTGCATTGGCAGGCGGACATGGGTTCGAGCCCTGGTCCAGGAAGATCCCACATGCCGCGGAGCAACTAAGCCCATGTGCCACAACTACTGAGCCTGCACTTTAGAGCCCGCAAGCCACAACTACTGAGCCCATGTGCCACAACTACTGAAGCCCACGTGCCTAGAGCCCACGCACCACAACAAGAGAAGCCACCGCACTGAGAAGCCCGCGCACCGCAACGAAGAGTAGTCCCCGCTCGCCGCAACTAGGGAAAGCCCGCACGCAGCAACGAAGACCCAATGCAGCCAAAAATAAATAACTTAAATAAAATAAATACATTTATAAAAAAAAAAAGAAAAACTTTGAATCAGGGTTATTGACTTCAGAATGTACATTTAAAAAAAACTTTCAATACTAGTATGTTTTGTTGTGTTTTGTCTGGATTCTACTATCATCCCTGGCTCCTCCTGTCTCTCTTTCAACAGAGTTTAATATTAGACAGATTTCTCTTGAAGCCCTTCCAAAGGAGTGTATTGATTGAGATAACAAAAATAACTTACCGTATTCATCCACCCAGCCATCTGCGCAACCATCTGTTTAATCCTCCACCCCACCATCTCTTCATTCATCCAACGGTTCCTAGAATCTACTATGGCACGCAGATGCTGTGAAGGATGTAGGTGTTAATGAGACAGTTTTTGCCCCCAAGAAATTTCATCTCTGGTGGAGATGACACAATTCTTGAGATGAATTCTCAAGGATAGTATTGAAGTAAAGCCTTAAATATTGTCAGAGTGATAGTTAAGGGCTTGGCTGTAAACTTGAGTCATTCATGATCAGACCATTCAACAATATAAACAGTATTTTCAACAATATAGACAAAATAGAATTTTATTTTCTGGTAAATATAACTTTTCTGATTTTCTCCTGCCCCTTTTCACAAAGGATCAATTTGAATTAAAAAAGAAATTCCGAAGTCTTCCTTCTTTGTTTTCAGAAAGATGTATCCTTTTCTTTAGCACAGGCAAAAATGAGGGGAATCAGCAGGGGTGTCTTTAAGGAGGTAGTTATTACCTGTATAGAGGGTAGTGTTTGTTGATTTATTTGACTCAGGAAGCTTTTTAGAAACTGCAAAAACTCTGAGATGCTTCCAGTTTGGAATACAGAGTAGAAGTGCAAAACTTTAGAAGGGACTTTTAAAAGTTCATATTACCCTCCTGGATAGGTTAAGTCAAACATCCTATCATAGGTACATCCAAGATTTCTCCTTTTAGTCTCTCCCTCCCAGAAAAATCAGTACATGTTAGCAGTGCCTCTACTAGTATTTTCACTAAGGCCAATCAATCTTAAAAATTCATACACATTTGATGATGATGGTCAATACCTCCTGTTTTATTAATACCACTACCCACAGGTCAGCTTCCCCACCACTCTTATCTTCCTTTCCTTCACACACACACTCTCAATTGTTACAAGCTCATGAAAACTGAAGGACTTAGCTCTGCAAGTGACTTTGCAGGGACAGAGCAGATGTAAACCTACTTTAGAGCATTCTCATGGGGCAGAAGAGGAGACCATACACTCATTGAGGGAGATTCACTAGACCTTGCCCCTCTGCTCTGCCTGGCCAGTCCCTTTTCGTGCATCCCCCGCTTTTCCCACTGCTGACCCAGTTCTCTCAGTGCCTTGCCTAATTCCCCCATGGGGAGAGCTGTTTGTTTGTGTGGTCAGGGTCCAGGACATCTGATTGGGCCATACCTTAAAATGCGTGAGGTTACTATACCTTAAAATGAGTGAACCTCTTCTCATACTCTCCTACTTCTCACAGCTTTAGATGAGTAAGTGAATTCTAGATAATTCTGTTGGCTCACTCTCTCTTCAACTTCTTTCCTGCCCGTGTTCAGCCAAAATGATATCAAGATGGAAATGTAGGGCAGGAGGTCCCAGGCCCCACTGTAACCTTTATCAAGGCCTTGCACTTGGGTTTTAAGCTTGGGAACAACAATTAATAAAGTGGTACTTTGGTTTTTACTTATTATTCCTTTTTCAGATGGCTCCCTCAGGAACTCTAGTGGAAGGGGGGAGATGTGTGGAGCAGGATTTGGGCATTCCTGAGTCCCTGGCCATAAAATCATTAATATCTCACTTTAACTCCTGGCTGCTACTGGGTCTAGAAAGTAGTATAGTGTATTGGTTAGGGTTCAGTGCAGGAAAGAGAAGCCACTTTAGCTATTTATTCAAGAAGGAATTTAATGAAGGAAATTAGGTAAAAGTCACTAATAAATGTGGCAGCAGATAAAAGTCACTGGGAGGATAGGGGGAGCAAAAATCCTTCTTACAGAACAGCAGGACCAATCCCTGAATACTTACCACCTCTGAGGCCACCCCCAGAAATTTTGAGTGGAAAAACTCCCCACCCTAGAGCCAGGACCCTGCATTGCATGATCTGAGAGGCACTTCCAAGGATCAGGAAGCCAAAGTCAAGAGGCTACCCACCCCACTGCCTCTCATACAGACACTGGGACCCTGCTATAGCAAAATCTCCCGTCTCTGAGATAGTGTTTGCCAGAAGAAAAGCAGTCTGAAAGGGGCAAGGAGAAGGCCTTTGCCCCATTTCTGCCTTCTATATTTTGCACAAGTGCCTCTAATTGGTGAGACATAATTTGTGTCCACACCCTAGCTGCAAAGGAGTCTGGAAATGCAGGCTTCCAACTTCTGCAGTACAGACAGGCCTGGCAGAAGGAGGGAGGAAAGCAGGCTGAACAGGGAGTCAGTCCATCAGTTCATCACAGGGAGCAAATGAAGTGTAGTGTGGTGTTACGGACTGAATGTTGGTGGCCCCCCCAAATTCATGTGTTGAAATCCTAACCCCCGAAGTGATGGCATTAGGAGGTAGGGCCTTTGGGAGGTGATTTGGTCATGAGGGTGGCGCTCTCATGAATAGGACTAGTGCCCTTATAAGAAGATACGAGACAGCTTCCTTCCTCTCTCTGCTTTCTGCCATGTGAAGATATGAGAAGACAACAGTCTGCCATCCAGAAGAGACTTCTCACCCAAACCCAACCGTGCAGGTGCTCTGATCTTGGACTTCCAGTCTCCAGAACTGTGAGAAATAAATTTCTTTTGTTTATAAGCCACCCAGTCTATGGTATTTTGTTACAGCAACCCAAACAGATTAAGATATGGGGGTGTGTTACTTAAAAACATGCTTTAATTAAGTATTACATGCTCAAGGTTCTCCTGGAAAAAAAATGAAAAGTATAAAGAACATAATAAACATCAGATATTGGTTGCAAGTAGGAGAAACACTTTAGAGGGTTTCTAACTGAAAGTAACAGAAAAACACTTGTGAAAAGAACACTGCAGTAGCTCCTGGAATAATGAGAAGGTTTTTAAAAGGACAAGGTCAGCTGTCTTGGTTCTTAATGGTTTCCCGATTCCTGTTTCAGGCTCCTGTGAGATTTTGCCATTCATCTTCTCTTCTTGAGATTGGGTGGATGCTGGGCCATTTTTCAAGATCAAGAATATGGAAAAAATGACTCCTTAGATCCTGCCATCCTTGATTCTTCAGTTTTGTATCATCAATTATATAATGCTCTGATGTTTAATAATTTTGATCCTTCAGAGGGTTGTATACTTTGCAACTTCAAAAATTATGCTTAAACAAGGTTAAAGGTTTAAAAGCCAACCAAACTAAAATAATATAGAAGTCTGGGATGGGGGGGGAAGATGGTCAGGTGGTTGGTTGAAAATAAGAGTCAGGGGCAGAGTGATATGCTTGGGAACAATTAGCACTGATGTTGTGGTTGGAGTCTGTTGAGGCTGAAGGGGATGTTAGCTCATATTCCTCTTCCTTTGAATTAAGAACTAAGAGAGAAATAAATAAAGATGTCAGTAGATGGAGAACAATGTTCTGTTTCATTACTAACAAGACTGGCCTGGTGAACACGGTGAATGCGGCTTAGATCTGCTGCCGCAATTGGGTTTCCTAAAACTCTCCCATCTGATTTGAAATGACTAAGTCCCTACAGTTAAGCTTAGCATATGGAGGAAAGCAAGGCTTTTGCTTTCCACACAGAGGCTGGTACAAAAAGAGAGAGGACAGGCCACATGGGAACCACGGGCTTCAACATCTTAACCTCTCCCTAATAAAGGACTGTATAAAAATGGGTGTCAGATTTTTGTCACTCTTCAATTACATACATCAATTCTCCTTCCATGGGAAGAAAAGGTTCCTTTCACAAGGGGTTTTCCAATACTGTTTCCTCCCTGAATAGAAAGATGTTTATCCAGAAACATGAGGCTAGGAGAGTAAAGTTTTCTCTAATAGAACTGAAATAATGGATGTGAGAAACTTGGGAGAACAAGAATAAAAGAGGACCAAAATAAAGAGTCTAGAGAGTTCTCCAAAATCACATGATTTTAAAAAAAAGTTAGACCAGCCTAAGAAACAGTGAGAATGGTCAGAGGAACAGGTGAAAAAACAGAAAAAACTGATGCTCAAGAAATCAAGGGAAGGAAGAATTTGGGAAGTAGATGGTTGGTCACTGGTGGAAAATATGAGTAAGTTGAGGACTGAAATGGATTTTTAAAAATTGAAGTATAGTTGATTTACAATGTTGTGTAATTTCTGCTGTACAGCAAAGTGACTCAGTTATATACATATACACATTCTTTTTTACATTCTTTTCCATTACGGTTTATCCCAGGATACTGAATATAGTTCCCTGTGCTATACAGTAGGACTTTGTTGTTTATCCATTCTACATGTAATAGTTTGCATCTACTAACCCCAAACTCCCAGTCCATCCCTCCCCCACCCCCCCGAAATGGATTTTTTAACGTAATATACCTGTAGGAGTGGAATAGTGGGGTTACATGACAATTCTATGTTTAATTTTTTGAGGAACTACCAAATTGTTTTCTGAAAACTTACTTCCGATTTAGCAATTTGATATTAATTGTTGATCCTAGCTAGAAGAGTTTCAGGAGAATAATGACTGGAAAACAGATGGTAAGGGATTAAGAAATAAATGAGTTTAAAAAATTTAAAATTTTTAACAGCTTTATTGATGTATACTTGACATATGCTAAGCTGCACGTATTAAAAGCACAGGTTTTATTTAGCCTTGGGGAAGAGTATAGGCACTTCTTCCTCTGAGATAGAAGTAGACTAAGGGTGGGTTCTATAAACAGATAAGTTAGAAGTGGAGGGGAGATGTAGTAAGGGTTTTGACATCTGATGGTCTCATTTCTCAGTAAGAGTTATCTGATTGAAATGAGAATGGTAGTGTGGGAGTTGAGGTGTTAAGGAGATGTGACAGAGTCAATTAGATGCTTACCCCAAATCCATTCTCCTCTTCCTCCTTAGTAATAGAGTCTTGATTTTGTTTAGGTAAGTGACATAGATAGCTAAAAGACTTCATTTCCCAGTTTCTCTTACAAATAAATGTGATTGTGTGACTATAGTGTTTACATATATATGTATGTGTGTGTATACATATATTACATGGAACTTCTAGGAAGACTTCTTAAAGGGAGATAACTCAGCTTTAAGGGGAACCCTTTTGCTCTTCTGGCCTTTCACTTTCCGGCTGTTTAGGACATGATGACTGGTGCTCCAGCAGCCATTTTTGTCATGAGGTGATCTTCAGGATAGAGCCATCTGCTGAGGATGGCAGAGCAGAAAGATAGATAGCTAGGTTCTGATGACTTTGTGGTGGTGTCTCCATAGCACATGTGGATTGCCAATCTCTGATTTTCTTTTACCTAGTTGAGAAATAAACTTAGATCTAGTTTAGGCCACTGTTATTTTGTGTTTCAGTTATATGTACCTAAATACAATCCTAACTGAAACAGGAGCTTATTAAAGCTTTAGTACCTTCTCTATGGTGAGTGGGAAAGGGATTCATGAGCTGAGGCCTCAGTGGAGGGAGTCATCAATCTTTTCTCTACTATAGGCAGCCTGGAAGCAGAAGCGGAGGCACAGACTTGATGAATTCTCCAAGACTTGGGAGCCATTCTAGCAGAGGCAGCTAAACAATAGTCCAGTGAAGAACTGATGGTGCAGTTATTGGGTGTGCAGCCTTTGACCTTGGGATCCAGGTTGAAAAGGAAAGTGAAGGCAGATGAGGACTGACGACTTGAGGGTACTGGATTCTTGAAGAGGACTTTGGGATGGTTTTATGGCTCTACAGGTAGAGGCTCAAGAAGCTGTGATCAGACAGTGGGCTTTCTAAATCTTGTATTTCTGAGGTGGGAATCAAGAGAATGGTAATGCTAAGGCCTGGGTGTGGCCATGGGAGCGAGGAGATTACTGTAATAGGATGGAAATGAAATTATTGTCACGAGGAAGGGCCAGAAAATGTAGGCTTTGTTTGAAAGGGGGTGGGAGTGGCTCTGATCACAGAAGTGACCCAGTAGGATATCCATTTGAAGTCTGCTAAGATAACTGAAACCAAGAGGAACAGCAGTTTTAGCTCCTGTCTTAAAACAGGCAGGTCACATTGAAAATTTCTGGAAAGAACTCCATGTGGGCTGATGGGTGCTTTAAACAGGGCAGCTAGAGACACGAGAAGAATGCAGGAACAACCAGCGCAACCAAAATACATTGCAAACATCTCCAGTTAAGTGAAAGGAGCTGAGGGATGTCTGGCCAAAGATCCCTGAGGTGGGCAGTGACTTCCGGAAAGGCATCAACAAATTAGACATATTTTCTGTTCAGACATCTTCTGAACATGAACAACACTTCAATCAGTGGCATTCAGGGAGGATCATTTCTGTTAAAATAAGTGATTCTTCTCTAGCTCTCAGGGATATGATGTTGAAGGAAAGAACAGACCAGGGACAGGAATGTTGTGTATGATTTTAGAGAAATCATTGTGATGTTGTATTGATTTGTACCAGAGAAATAAAGTGTAGTTTAATGAAACACATAATGTTCTCAGCCAGGGTAGCACATCAGCCTGGAAATGAGGGGGAAATGGTTGGTAGATTGAATTCTACAGATGATGGCAGTGCTTTTAGAGCAGAGGCTATTAACCTTTCCAACATGGAGTTACCCTCTCCTCAGGGCAGCAGGAGGCAGCGGGGCATGGTGGAAAGGCTGAGTTCCATGATTTAGACTCCCTAATTCTGAATCCCTGCTTTTTGAGATATTCACCAGGTGTCCTCGGGCAAGTTATTTAACCTCTGCGTGTTTCAATTCCCCTATTTTAAAAATTCCCCTTCTTGTCATTTTAACCATCCACACTGTAACCCTCCCCAGAGGTCAGCAATATCACTGTTTTTGGTGTACACCTCTGAAGATATTCTATGTACTTAACAGTCCACAGGTGTATTCATTTTCTCTCTTTTTTACAAAAATGGAAAAGCACTTTTCTGTACCCTTTTCCAAAAAAAACTAACAACACTTTCTTAGAGCTCATTCCAAGCGTTACACAAAGAGCCTCCTCAACTGTATTAAAACAGCTTTCACATTCGTTATCGTATTTGGAAATGACTGGTTTACTCTTTCCTTGTTGTGCGACAAGAAGCAGGGTTAATAAACTTGCCTGCTGACACACAGTGCGAAAGTTTCGGAGCTTGAGCCAGGACACAAGACTTCCAACACCACGTCCATTGTTCATTTCTTAGATCAGCCTACCTGTGAAATTGATCTGAGACGCAATGCTTTCTCTATAACAAGTCCATCTGGATGTTTGCGTTTAGTGGCACCGTTACCCTAGCCCAGTGTCTAACTAAATATAGTTGTTCTATAAATGTTTGCTGAGTGGAATAGGATTGGTTAATTCCTAACCCTGGATGATGATTCACATTTTTATCATTAGTCCCTCATGTTTCCTAGGAGATATATCCTTAGCATATGTGCTAACGGAAATACTGGGCATGGGTGCAAATACAAAATGTCCTGGTCCCAGCCAAGTGCAAATTGTTTAGCAAGTTGGAAACATATGCACTATCCTACAGCTATCACACCAGTGAATCAGCTAGCACCCCTCCTGGCCCACAAGGCCTCCATTCTATGAGTTCTACTTCTCAGAAACAGTGTCTTTAATCTCCAGTTCTGTCTTCCTGTGCTTCCTGTATTTATTGAGCAGAAAGGTGAACTGGGTAAATTGTGCACTGCTTAGAAAAATGTGTTTGTTTCCTTGGAAAATGATTACAGAAATTCACCTAGCTGTGTGTTTGTGCAAATGTGTGTATTAAGAAGGGGTGACACTCCCCTGTTTAGCGTGAACATATGCTCCCACGTGAAGATGGAAGCAAAAGCCCACAATTCTGAGAGTCCTACATCGCCCAGTTGCCTACGTGTGATGGCTGAGGGAGGCATCCATTAGGCAGCACTTAGTTAGGCTCTCTGCTTAGGCAGCTTTTATTTATTTTTACTGATAATTGAGGTATACAGTGCACATAGGAAAACCAGGTAGACAAAGCTTGAGTACCCTATTTGAGGCATGGGTTGCCTAATTTCCAATCAGTTGGGGATTTTCTAGTAGTCTTTTTTTTTTTTTTGATAAATTTATGTATTTATTTTTGGCTGCATTGGGTCCTCGTTTCTGCACGTGGGCTTTCTCTAGTTGTGGTCAGCGGGGGCTACTCTTCGTTGTGGTGCATGAGCTTCTCATTGTGCTGGCTTCTCTTGTTGCGGAGCACAGGCTCTAGGTCGCGGGCTTCAGTAGTTGTGGCACGTGGGCTCAGTAGTTGTGGCTCACGGGCTTAGTTGCTCTGCGGCATGTGGGATCTTCCTGGACCAGGGCTCAAACCCGTGTCCCCTGCATTGGCAGGCGGATTCTTAACCACTGCACCGCCAGGGAAGTCCTCTAGTAGTCTTTTTATTATTAATTTCTAACTTAATTCCAGGGGACATATTTTGAATAATTTCAATACTTCAAAATTAGTTGAGGCTTGGTTTATGATCTAGCTCATGAACAATTTTGATAATCCTCACAGCCACACTATGAGAGAGATATTGTCATCCCTCCATTTTACAGATAAGGAAACTGGCACTGGAGAGGCTAAAAAACTTACTCAAGGTTGACTTGAAATTTGAATGCAGGCATCCTGGCTCTTAAGTCCATCCTCTTAACCACCATGTTATAATGCCTCCACCCACAAGAGGAAAAAAAGGCAGACTCTATAAAAGGTCCAATATCTGATATCTTATGATATTTGTTCCGGATGACAGCCTGTACTTAGCACAGGTGAAACACGATGAACTTGTTTTCAGGGTCTTATGATGGGGGGGGGGGCTGGTTATGCAAACTTATCAGTGGGAGGGATGGGTCCATTGGTCCAAGGATCCTCATGAGAAGGAATTCAGTATAAGAGGAGAGGCTACTGGAAGAGGCATGCTTGGGTTGTGGACAAAGGATCATTACTGGGGGTGAAATATGATAGGAGGTATCCTACTCACACTTCCTTCCGTTGGTTCTACCCTTTGCACCAGGTCTTTTTGCCCAAGACCTGGAAAGGGGAGTGGAAACAAGAATAGAATTACTTTGTAGGTGAGAAGTATTTCCCCATTTGGCCACATCACAAAGGGTGAGAACCATGGAACACTGGTCAGGGAGCCACACCTCCCAGATCACCTCCCATGAGCCACAACATAGGCCCCAGGGTTCCTCAAGGTCACTGGTAGCCATGTGAAGGAGACATCAATCTAGATTCCATTTGCACACCCCACAAGAACAAGGGTGCCCAAGCAGCAGTGGAGGAGAATCACAGTGACCCAGAGACCTGGGGTCTGAGCAGGCAGAGGTGACTGCTGGAGTTTTCTCAGCTCAGAAATCACAGGCAGAGCCAGAGGCCTACAGCTTGGTTACATGCCCCGACCTCCCCTCTAGGCTGCTAAGGCCTGAGAAATATGGTGTGTATGTTGCATTTCTATGGCAAGCAGAGCACCCAACTGTCCCCAAAGGTAGAAGGATAAAAGCAACATTGTGTTTGTAAAACACATGGAAGATTTTTTATGCTTTTCAACACAAATTTATAATATATTGTAACTGATTTGTAATATAAGATAACAGTGTTGTAAACTCACCTAATTATCAAAATTCACTCCTACTTGCTACTGGAAGGACAACTTAGAGGGTGATTGATACTAATGTACTTAACTGTTTTTATGTTTTTAGTCTTTGACCTAGCTCGCTGAGCATGAGAGTGTTCTTGTCATGGTACCAGATAAAGAAATTCTTTGAATGCTTTTAAATACAATTTACATGGAAAGCTTTCAAGTCACCATTTGATTCCTTCTATTTTTTTTTTTTTAGGTTCTTTACTCTAAAGAGAGTTCATAAAGCACTCTCACATAAAATATCTCAACTGATCTTCAGAACAACCTTAGGTAAGGCAGCTTCTATTATCCTCACTTTTCTTTTGGAGAAATTGAGACCCAAAGAGGCATAATGGCATGTCCAGGGTCACAAGTAGGAGAAGTAGAAGAACTGGATCTGAGCTCCATTCTTTGGAATTTAAGTACAAAGTTTTTCCACTTCATCTCATGTTCTCTACCTGACCATCCATCCATCCATCCACCCACCCACCCACCAATTAATCATTAATTCATTCAATGAAAATATCTGAGTGCCTCTCACGAACCGGGCATTGTACTAGGTGCTATGGCAAATAGAAATATGAGGCAGCCACAGATCCTGTTCTCAAGGAATTTCTAATACTCCAGAGATACCAGCTATGGAGCTGAGTAATTCCAAACTGAGGCAGAAAGTGGTAAGTACAAGAGAATCAAAATGTTCTACAGGAGTTCTGATGCAGGAGGGATAACTCAGAGCTGGTAGACAGAGGAATAAGAGATGGAACATGACATGACATATTTGGAAGGAGGCCATAGTATGGGAATGCTATGTGTAGAGAAAAACCTTTTGAAATTGATTGGCTATGAGAACAGTCCAAGGAGAACCTGAAATCACTTAGGGGAGCAAATACAGAGAAAAGAGAGAGACAACATATCTAAGAGGGAACAGAAGTGGAAGAGTTCCAACCAGTGAAATGATCTTTTATTTATTTGTTTGTTTGTTTATTTATTTATTTATGGCTGTGTTGGGTCTTTTTTGCTGTGCATGAGCTTTCTCTAGTTGCGGCGAGCGGGGGCTACTCTTCATTGCGGTGCACGGGCTTCTCATTGCGGTGGCTTCTCTTGTTGCGGAGCACAGGCTCTAGGCGCGCGGGCTTCAGGAGTTGTGGCACGCAGGCTCAGTAGTTGTGGCTCACAGGCTTAGCTGCTCTGCAGCATGTGGGATCTTCCTGGACCAGGACTTGAACCCGTGTCCCCTGCACTGGCAGGCGGATTCCTAACCACTGTGCCACCAGGGAAGCCCTGAAATGATCTTTTGAAAAGAATGTATATAGTATGGAAGCAACCTAAGTGTCCATCAACAGATGAATGGATAAAGAAGATGTGAGATATACATATATACACACACATACACACAATGGAATACTACTCAGCCACAAAAAAAGAAGGAAATGTTGCCATTTGCAGCAACATGGATGGACTTGGAGGGTATTTTGCCAAATGAAATAGGTCAGACAGAGAAAAACAAATACTGCATGATATCACTTATATGTGGAATCTAAAAAATACAACAAACTAGTGAATATAACAAAAAAGAAACAGACTTTCAGATATGGAGAACAAACTAGTGGTTACCAGTAGGGAGAGGGAAGGGAGGAGGGGCAATACAAGGGTAGGGGATTGAGTGGTACAAACTATTAGATATAAAATAAGCTCCAAGGCTATATTGTACAACATGGGGAATATAGCCAATATTTTATAATAACTGTAAATGGAGTATAACATTTAAAAAGTGTGAATCACAATATTGTACACCTGTAACTTATATAATGTTGTACAGCAACTATACCTCAACTAAAAAACAAATAAAAATTTAAAAGGGATAAGAAAAAGAATGTGTATAGATTTGAAAGTTCTGAGCCAAAGAAAAAGAGCCTGAAAAGTGGCCACTAACATCTAGGTGGTATAGAGAAATAGTACTTCTAAACTCAGGGAGCATTTTCTGCTCAGTCTGCATATTTGGAGTATCTCATGGGCAAGGGCAACATAAAAATCTGATATAGGTGCTCCCAGAGCAGGTTTGGGTAGAATCTAAATCAACAAATATAGCAGAGTTAGGACAGCTAAGAAAATTGGAAATCTGAGATTTTGGAAATGAGTCTGTTAGGAGTGTTAGGGTAGCAGTTTGGTAGGCAAAGTGAATGAGGTTTAGAAGTTGGGATCACAAAGGGATTCTCAGTGTCTAGATGTGATCTGCATATTTAATATGAAATGTGTATGTTATATAGCATTTTCTCTTAAATATACATTTTAGTATGATTTTGTGACAGCTATTTGCCCTGTATATCTAATATTTCCTACAGTGGTAAGAAAAGAAATTAGGGAAATATACCAGTGAGAAATTATTATTAGGCCAGGAAACTAACTGCCTCGAGGAATTAATCTAAAAATTGTCTGGATAAAGGTATTATGTACATGTTATCTCATCAAAGGGCCTGAGTTATACTGACTCGTTCAGGCATTAGGTGCAAGTGACCCCAAAAGGACCAAATGATAATACTTCCAACCATTCAATTCACCCAAGGGAGAAAATGTGGCTAAATTTGTGTTTTCCTAGACTATAAAGAACCCATGAAAGGAGGGACCCTTTTTGATCATCTCTGCATTCCCTATGCCTAGCCCTACACCTAGAAGGTAGAGCTGTTTCCCTGAACACATGCATACAACTTCATCTGTCAGCACCTCATATATTCCTTGTAGTTCTTCAAAGACTACATAGATGGTGGGGTGTTTAAGAGATATAGACATTAAGTGCCATAGGAATTCAGACTAGGAGAAATCCCTTCTGTGGGGAGGCACCGAAAGGCTTCTTAGACAAGGTAGGACCTAGTGAGATTTACATTGGCAAGGAGAAACAAGGGGGATATTCCTTAACACTTCAGTGCCCAGAGGACAGCTGGGACTTTGGCAGGAACCCAGAGAGATGGAGCTAGAGAAACAGAGCTTTGGAAGGAATAGCCTTGCGTCAGAATTGTATTGATAGTCTGCAAGGAATCTGAGACCACTTGCCTCCGAATAGAAATGAAAATTTGAGCATGGAGAGATTCCCTAATGGAGAGGAAGAGAAGAAAGGCAGGGAGTAGGCACAGATCTCTGGGTAAAACGTCCCTCAGGGGATGAGAAGTCCACTAAGTCAAATTCAGCAAAAGGTGAATGGGATAAAGCCCTCATACAGGTCAGAGCAGCTCCTGGTAAAGGAGGTAAAAAGGAAGCAGGGTTTCAAGCGAGCAGGGAGGAAAAGTTGATAGGCTTGATTTGGAATGTCTGGTCTTCCTACTTGCAAAGCTGAAGTTTAAAAAAAAAAAAAAAGTATGTTAGAGGAAGCAACTGGAGATAAAAAGAAATAAACAGATCTCCAGTAAGGCGCTGCACACTTCCTAGAGCCTGCGGCTCTTCGCTTTCCTCCCCGTTTCCCTGAGCAACGATTCACCGCGGGAGTCCTCGGTGTAATTTCCTTGTCGGGGCGGCGCCAATTTACCAAGCTCTAACATCAGCCCTTCCCCCATCCTCGGCCCTTGCCTCATTAGTGCTGTGAGAAAAATTAACTTATTGAGCGGCATTTTCTTTGTGGTTGCCGGTTAAATTCTTCCAGGGCTAAAATGTCCATGCGTTTCGGAGAAGAAGCTGAGAAAGACCGTCTCTGAAGTCTCACTAAACACTTGTCTGAAACAAAAATGTGACTCTCCTTCACTCTTTGCCTTCCCCACTTCTGGCCCCCATCCCACATTCAGCAGGGCCTGGGGATCTTCCCTGAAGAAGAGGAAAACAGGTTTTCTGGAAGAAGCGACCTACTAGTCGGCAAAGCACCATTACTAAGCTTGAAGACCGAGGTTTGCAGATTTCCCACGATGCTGCGCCTCAGAGGCTTGAGAAAGCACGTGTGCTGTGTCATGTTGACCCAGGAAGCCGACTGCAGTGATCACTGCATGAATGGAGAAGGAAGGGACTTTTAAAGGACTTCCCAGAAGCCAGGGTAGGTAACATAGGCCTTCCACAGCAACGCCAGAGCTGAAGCAAGAAGACATGCCTGGGTGACAGGCAGTTATTAAATCTCTGTGGCTAGAGATGACAAAAATACTACCAGTGACATGTGTTTGAATACTTACTGTGGGACAGGCACTGAATGCTTTACGTATATTCACTCATCTAAAACTTACAACTGTATGAGTTGGGCACTGTCATTAAGACAATTTTATGCAAAAAGAGGAAAAAAAAAAGGAAATAATGCAGATAAAGCAGTCCACTTTTTTTTGGTCATGGCCACGTGGGATCTTAGTTCCCCGACCAGGGATCGAACTCTTGCCCCCTGCAGTGGAAGCCCGGAGCCCTAACCACTGAACCTCCAGGGAACTCCCAAAGTAGTCCACTTTGACCACCATATACCAGTGCCCTTGGAGTTCCAGATGTTTCTCTATGCATTTACATATAGGCATTTGATGGCTATTTAGAATTTGCCCAGTTTTTTCCGTTGTAAACAGCACGGCATTGCAAATCGTTCTTCAAGGTAGAGACCAGGAAGTGGAATTGCTGGTGGGAGGGAATGTAAATTAAAAACAAATTTATTAGCTACTCCAAATTGTCCTCCAAAAAGGCTTTTTCAATTTATTTCCTCACCAATCGTGTGCAAGAATACACCTTTTGCTATTCCTCAGAAAGACCTGCTGTTATCAATCTTTTTACATTTTGTGCCAATCTTGCGTGAAAAATGATGCCTTGTTATTATTTAATTTGTTTTCCCTTGATTAGTAGTGAGGCTGTGCATCTTTTCTCATTGGCTATTTGTCTTTCTTCTACAAATTAGCTCCTCATGTCTTCATTTGCTTTTATTTGGGGCTATTTGTCTTTGTTTTGTTGATTTATTAGACTTCTTTACATAGTCCACATTTCTGTTTCTTATATATATGATAGATATTTCCTTCCAGTCTATACTTTCTTATATTTGTAGTCTGTGGGGTCTTCTGCCACTTAAAAGTCGGATGTATTCAAAGGTATTGGCCTTTCTTGCTTTTGCATGTTGTGCCTTTGTGTATTCTGCTGTGTTTTATACTTTTATGCTTTTACTTTCATGGTCAGCTCTTTAAAACATCTGAAACATATTAAACACAGGTGGAAGGTTCTCGCTTCTTTACCCTAGACGCAGAACATCTGAAGAGAATTCTAATTATATAGCTACACCCAAACCCAGGAGAGGTAAGCAGCAGTGTCCATCATCTCATCTGGGGATGTGCTGGCAGGTGCTGGAACTTTGCAAGAGAGTGTTACCGGAGGCATAAATCGACATCCCCAAACAGCTTAGGGAATCAAATTCTTCAAAATTGTTTTTTTTTCAACGTGGACTCTGAATGGAGTGTTTTCCAGAATACATCAGTACTCTGGGATATTAATAGGATCTTCATAACTATCAGAGGAGGAGAGGTTTTTGAGGTCACACCTGATTGGGAGAGGCTTGGTTAAACAGTGTTAAATGGGTTTCTTTGGGGACGGCTCACTTAGTAAACATTTATATTGATCAGAGCCTGCAAGTTGTCATCAGATGGAAGTTTACAGTGTTTTGAAAAATCTAAGGGATCATTTAGTTCAGAGCCAATATTCTCAATCTTGGCTACATTTTCGAATAGCCAAGGGAGCATTAAACAAACATGGGTGGATCTGAATCTTGCAGGCCCAGAGATTGGATTTTACTGGTGCAGGGTGCAGTTTGGGCACGGGGAATTTTTAAAAGCTCCCTTGGGGATTCTAATGTGCAGCCCAGGCGCGAGCCACTGATTCGTCCAATGGCTTCATTTAATAGGGGAACAAACATTTGAAGGGTGGTGAAGTTTCACAAGCTAGTGTGGGGACTAGCTGGGACCAGACACAGATGTTTGGAACCCTAGGCCTGGCCTTTCCCTCTACACTACGCTACCAACACAGCATTAGGTGTGTAGGGTCCAACCTGGAGCACACATTACAGGCATCAGCTTTGGTGTATATCATATGCTTCCTTAGAGTGCCGTTGCTTCTGAACCTCCTCAGTTTCCTTATCTATAAAAGGGGCGTAATAATACCCCTTCTTCCTCACCTCAGACTTAGTCTGAGAATTGAATGAGCTAATGCATACTACCTTATTCCAAAGTGTTTTGAAACATGTACATTGTACAAATGAGAGTGATGCAAGTAGGCAGGTAAAGGCAGATAGTAGTGCCTGACGCAGTACCCAGTTCATGAAAGGGGTTCGGGAGCTGTTGGTTAACAGTGATTGATGGTAGAAATAAAAAGCAGCTGCTTACAGAACAGTTCCTTCACAAACACACCTGGAATCCCTCAGGTCTCAGGCAAGTTGTCAGCATTACCTCCCTCAGGGAACCCTTGATTAAAGTTACCATATTTCCAGCCCCAGGCGGTCAGAACATAAATTTCATATAATTAACATTCACATGCATATGCATGAACATTTGTATAATTTTGCATGCTGTGTTCAATAATCTCTGACTTAATAAAGTAGTGTACCCTGTGGTGGTCATGCTGGGGGTGTCTTTTTCCCTGGGCTCTCCCCTAATATAGAGGATAATTGTCAGGGTCCAGAGAGACAGGACAAATGGAGGGAGCTAAAAGAGAAGTTGCAGGCAAAGGAGGAGGCATCCAGGTGCCCGAAAGAGAGACCTCACTCTTGCTACAACAAAGCAGTTGCTCTGTGGCTTGCCTAGAGCATCATGAAACTGTCATGCTTTCCTGAAGAGGCTTTGGAAACATTTAAGGTTTGGCAGGAATCTGGAAAACCAGCCTGCAGGAGGCCATGTGTCTGGGAGACCCGCTACCTGCTTAGCCACAGAAGGAACTAGAGATGGAGGAGTCTGATGGTGGCATAAACATCACCACAGGCTTTCCCTTCAGCTGTAGCCCCTGACTCACAACCGCAGTTTGTGCCATTCATAATTAATTCAAAATATTACACAGTAGATGCTGGAACACAACGGTGAACATACAGACCCCACCCCTGTGTTTGTGGAGAATACACTGCATAGAGGATATGGACAAAAAGCAAGTTAATGAAAAAAGAATCTAATTTTGCAGCATTATGAAGGAAGGGCTGGAAAGGGATGGATGGATGGGGTGGGGGTAGGCGTCTGTTTTATTGAGGATGGTCAGAGGCTGATGGGTGAGAAAGGAGCATTTCAAACAGAGGGAACAGCATGCATAAAGGACACAGGGGTGGCAAACTTGGCATGTTCAAGGAAGTCGAGGAAGACCAGCGTGGCTGGAGGATAGAGTGAGGAGGAACATGGCAGATGAACAGATGCAGATGGGGATACAGGCAGGGGCCAGATCACGCTAGCCATGGATAGGTGTGATACATCTGTTATCCCAGTGAGGGATTCTGCTGCTGGTATTAGAATCACAAACAGATGCTACCTCAGTTGTTTGGGGCTTGGCTAAAATCTATAATTAGTTATATAGGTTCATACTTGTCCTTTCCTTGGGGGTGAGTGCCTTTCAAATGGTCACAATCTGTATAGATAAGTTTATATCAAAAAGGAAAAAAATAGTAGCAATAGGAATCGTATAACGTATAACAGTTTTTGGTTTGCAGATGCCTTTTACATTTGTTTCCTTATTAAATCTTCAGACCAAACCCATAAAATGTTGAGTATATCCCCATACAAGAGAGGAAGAAATAGTGTCAGAGAAGTAACTTCCCCCAATCACACAGCTGCAGCTTGTAATACTTTATTTATAAGTATTATTATATTATAAATAGCAGGGCTGAGGCTGAATCCACATGTTGTGCGCCCCCCAGGCCAGTGCTCTTTCTACCATGTATATCGTGGTTCCTTCCCTCATATCTTTTCTGAAAGTGTTTGTGATATTGAGCTAGATTTCTTTCAAGATGCTTGTTGACCCTGTAAGTTTGCAATAATAACAATATTTCTTGATGGTCAGGCTTTTTGCATGCTTTTCCTTATTTAATCCTCATAACAGTTATATAAAGTATGTATTATTTTCTGCTTTTGATGTGCCATTGAGGTAGGAGAGTGTTAAGTAACTTGTCTAATATGATACAGAAAATGATAGAATCCAGGACAGTTTTCATTCCAACATCCATGCCAAATAGCTCCACTAGCTACTTCCCTGTGATTCTAGGACTCGTAAAACTTGAGCTTTGGCCTGGCACGTTCTTAAGTTTGTCCAAATAATTTAATCTCTCTGCATCTTGGACTCCTAGTCTGTAAATAGGATGGTGAGCAGATTTCGTCTCAACTGGCAAACTCCAGTCCATCGGCTGTGGCTGCCAAGAGCTCTGTGTTGACAAGGATTTTTCTATTGTATCTGAGCTCAGCAGGAAGAGCGCAGTGATTATTTTGTGACGGCTTCCAGGGACAAGAGATAGGGTCAGTGTCTTTAATGACCATGACCTAGACTATTTGTAAAAGAGTCCTACTCTAAGCTCTGATGATCAAGAGCTCTTCTTAACTTACTTCACCTGGCACTGAGTTTAATGTTACCCAGGAATTCTATATGATCTGAACCAGGCTACCCTTTACTTTTCTATATGATTTATTCTGTACATCTTGTATTCTTAACAAGACTAAAGGATGTGAAACAGTCATTTACTTCTTTTGCATACTACACAGTGGGCCTAGGACAGGGCTAAGCACACGATAGTTGTTTTCTAAATGCAGATTTTTATCTTGCATAATTAATTATGCCTCAATTATGAAGAGGCAAAGCAATGCAGCTGTATGTTTACATTTGTCTTCAATACCTTATTAACTCCTGGAACCCCTTTGCAGAGTAGAAAGATACATTTTAAAGATAAGGAAATATCTCACTGACATGTATGTATAAGGAACTAAAATATAAATTGTTTAACAATAGATAAAAGGGGCAAATGAGAGAGAATTCGGTCTGAGGCTTCAGACCAATGGGATATTTGCTTCCCCTAGACTGGAGTTTGCTTCTGAATGGATTATGCTGGTATGAAGGATGAAAATAATTTATGAGCTGTTGGTGATCATCGTTAATGGGGATAAATAGTAGTTGTGGCAATTTCTAATTTACCACTTTTATTTATGAGGGCTTGTGCACACGTGAGGACACATACACACCCCAGGCAGCCCTCTATACCAAACACTCCCCATGCTGTCTTTCTTCTGTGCATTTGTGCACATAAATCCTGTCATCTGCAATGCCCTTCATGTTGTCACTGCATGTCTTACTCAACCCAGCTTAAATACCTACCTCTTTGAAGCACTCTTGATTTTTCCAGCTAGGTGCAAACTTTTCCTCTTGTGAACTCCCTATCACTGTAGTTGGACTTCACTGTGGTACTTTCTTTTTGAATTAGTGGGAATTACAAAACAATCAGTCTTTTCTACTAAACTGTGAAAACAGTACCTTAAGGCCAGATAACATGTGTTATTTATCTTCGTGTATCTCCCAGTGTAACCTGTCTTATACTCTGATGTAAACAAGCCTTGTTAATAGTCTGCAAAGAGGGACTATTTATCAGGCCTGCCAGTCTGCACACCCAATATTGATGTGAGGCTCCAGAAGAGTTGAATATAGGGGTTTGGGGCTCCTGAGAGGTTCTAAGATAGAGATGGATGAATCGCAGTCACAGAGACGGGAGGTGACGTCAATAGAGCGAATGAGGTCACTTGCTCACAGAGAGACTGTGGGGATTAGTAAGAAGTGAAGCAGGCTAAGGACCAAACCTTGGGCAAACAACATTTAAAGAGAGCAAAGAAAAAGAGGAGCCTCTGAGAGGGAATAACTGAGATGCAGAAGGAGAATCAGGATAGAGTGGAGCCATAGGAGCCGCAGGATGTGGTGAACGGTGTCAAAATTCAGAGAGCTCGAATAAGATGATGTTTAAAAAGTGTCCACTGGATTTAAAAATGGAGAAGATATGATGACCTTTGCAAAAAAAGATCCTGTGAAGGTGTGACTAAGTCAACCAACTGTTCCCATTGCTTGGGACTGAGGGGGCTCCCAGGACGTGGGATGTGCAGTGCTAAAGCCAGGAGAGTTCTAGGCAAACCAGGATGAGTTAGTCACTGTAGGTGAGGCAAAAAAAAAAAAAAAAAAAAATCAAACTCCGGGACTGACGGGTGACTGTGAGTGCAGTAGTAGCCACAGAAGTGGAGTTGGTTCTTTTAACTGCATGTGAAAGGGTAGAAAGAGATCTAGGCTGGATATGTGAAATAAGACAGAGATAGACATATACTGTATGATCTGACTTATACATGAAATATAAATATAAAAATTAAAATTAAAAAAGCCCACATAAGACCTTACACCTGTTAGAATGTCTGTCATCAAAAGCAAGAGGTAACATGATGCAGAGGCTATGGAGAAAAGGGAACCCTCATGCATTGTGGGTGGGAATGTAAATTGGTGCAGCCACTACGGAAAACAGTATGGAGATTCCGCAAAATATTAGAAGTAGAACTACCATATGATCCAGCAATCTCACTTTGGGGTATATATCTGAAGGAGATGAAATCACTGTCTTGAAGAGATATTTGCACTCTCATGTTCACTGAAACATTATTCACAATAGCCAACATATGGAAACAATCTAAGTGTCCATCTAGGAGTGAATGGATAAAGAAGATGCGATACACGCACACACACACACACACACACACAATGGGATATTATTCAGCCCTAAGAAAGAAGGAAATCCTGTCATTTGAGACAACATGGATGGACCTTGAGGGCATTATGTTAAGTGAAATAAGTCAGATAGAGAAAGACAAATAGTGTATGATCTCACTTATATGTGGTATCTAAAAACACTAGCCTCATAGAATGATGATTTCCAGGGCCTCAAGAGTGGAGTAAAAGGGGAGATGTTGTCAAAGGGTATAAACTTTCATCTATAAGATGAATAAGTTCTGGAGATCTAATGTACAGCATGGTAACTACAGTTAACAATACTATATTGTATACTTAAAAGCTGCCAAAAAAGTAGAGCTTTAATGGTCTCACCATAACAAAAATAATTGTAATTTTGAGAGGTGAAGGATGTGTTAACTAACCTTATGTGGTAAACATTTCTCAATACATACATGTATAAAATCATAACATTGTACACTTTAAACTTACAAAATGTTATATGTCAATTATATTGCAATAAAACTGGGGAAAAAAAGAAAACACAAAGGCAAAAAAATTGAAAACTAAGAAAATTAAAAAATCCAAACTCCTAGAAGAGATCAGATTTGTGCACATTTGTGGTTACCAGAGGTGGGGGATGGGAAAGGGGGAATTGCAGGAAGGAGGTCAAAAGGTACAAAATAAGTACGAGGCACGTAATGTACAGCATGGTGACTGCAGTACGGTATATATGAAAGTTGTTAAAAGTGTAGATCCTAGGAGTTCTCATCATGAAAAAAAATTTTTTTTCCTTTTCTTTCTTTTTTTGTATCTATATGAGATGATGGATGTTAATTAAACTTATTGTGGTAATCATTTCACAATATATGAAGTCAAATCATTACACTATACACGTTAAACTTATAAAGTGCTGTATGTCAACTATATTTCAATAAAACTGGAAAAACATCTAGGCTGGAGAATAGAGACTCAGAGGTTTTCAGAGCCCAGGAGAGAGCGGAAGCCCAAGCGAGGCTGAGGTCAGGGGAAGAACAATGCCTAAAGAGGGAAATGTGAGGGCTGAAGGCCAAGGAGAGGATCCTCGATAAAGCAACATTTAAGTGATAGGAGAAAGGAAAAACGTTCCACCTGGTTAATCCTTTCACTCCTCAAATCATGGAGCCACTACAGCACGTGGCACGGATACATATTTGTCCGATGAATATACCTATGCAGTTGCACACATGGTTCTACGGGACCACATGTAAGTATGGGTGCACCAGGCATGTGTCATACACGCTTTATATGTGAGAACGGTCAGAGCATGGGTAGAGAAATGCGCATTGGAGGTGGCTTGGGTAGGTGCTGGCAATCAGGGGAGGCACAGTGTTGCCTGAGAATGCTCTCCCCTTAAGTGCTCTATGATTCTGCCCTCTGGGGACCTTTAAAAAAATCAGAGTGTCAGAGTCTTCTTGGGAACAAGAACAGTGACTCCACAGGGTCAGTGGCTCATCTCGGCTTCCTCGGGCATGGAGGGGATCTTGGGAAGACAGTGTGGCCCAGTGGGCGTTGTCCTGAGTGCCAATGACCACACAGGAGGCTGGCTTGTGCCCTGGCTTTCCCCAGCCACTGGCCCTTCCTTTCCTCTCACTCTGGGACATTTATATTCATATTAATTAGCATTATTTGTATTCATTAGCCTTATATTAATCAGTGTGTTTTGGTTGCAAGTTACAGAAGATCCCAACAGGCTTAAACTATAGGGAAATTTAGGGTGGCACTAGGGTTGGTTAATGGAGAAATGTAACAATCTAAGTTTCTATTCGTCCATCCTCGCCTGGCTGTCTTTGTGTTTTCCAAGATAGCTTGCTACCACAGCATGGCTTAATGGAGGAAGAGGTACTATTTCTGTTCATGTGTCTCTCCCTCTCTACCTTTTTATTTTCAATAGACTTTTTTAGAGCAATTTTAGGTTCACAGCAAAGTTGAATGGAAAGTAGAAAGTTCCCGTATACCTCCTTCCCCCATAAAGGCACAGCCTCCCTCTCCATCAACATCCCACTTCACAGGGGTACATTTGTTACAATTGATGAACCTACACTGACACATCATCATCATCCAGAGTCTGTAGTTTACATTAGGGTTCACTCTTGGCGTTGTACTTTCTATAGGTTTAGAAGAATGAATAATGGCATGCATCCACCACTGTAGTATCATACAGAGTAGCTTGAATGGCCTAAAAATTCTCTGTGCTCCACTTATTCATCCTTGACTCCCCTCTGACCTCTGGCAATAACTTTTTACTGTCTCCATAATTTTGCCTTTTCTAGAATGTCATGATTGGAATGTCGTACAGTATGTAAACTTTTCAGATATGTGTCTTTTTTTTTTTTTAATACCTCTTTGCTGGAGTATAATTGCTTCACAATGCGGTGTTACTTTCTGTTGTACGACAAAGTGAATCAGCCATATGCATACATATATCCCCAAATCCCCTCCCTCTTGAGCCTCCCTCCCATCCTCCCTATCCCACCCCTCTAGGTGGTCACAAAGCACCGAGCTGATCTCCCTGTGCTATGCTGCTGCTTCCCACTAGCTATCTATTTTACATTTGGTAGTGTATATATGTCGATGCTACTCTCACTTCACCCCAGCTTCCCCCTTCCCAACAAGACCAGATACCTCCTGCAGACTCCGGCGCATATCTCACTGGGCAGAACCAAGTCACATGGCTGCCTGTAACAAATCCACTGGGGGATGGTCAGACGAATCACGTAATCACAATTTTGGTGATGATGAGATGGTTGATTGGCCTCCCCTACTGCCTCACAAGTAACATCTGTGAAGACTGCCCTTGGTATGTTCTTCTTTCATTTAAAAAAAAAATTTGAAATAATAAACTCTGAATACTGAAAGACTAGTATTAATAAAAAGTGTAAATAGAAGGCACACCTATTCCAGAAGTGCTTTAGGTACTGCTGTACCAAGGTGTGTTTATAATTATTTTTTAACCTGTCTTTATTTAAGTCTCTGCTGAAGTGTTACCTTCTCTGAAAATCGTACTCTGACTACTTAAAAATCATACCCTCTATGACTCTTTGAACCCTTATTCTCCTTCATTTTTGTTTAAAGCACTTCTTTCCATATGATACAACATTATGTATTTTTATTTGTTTGTTATCTATCTACCCTCTAGTCTGAGGGAAGGGACTGTGTTTTGTTGCTGCTGATTCTCCAGAACCTCAAGCAGTGTCTGACACATAGTAGATGCTCAATAAATATATGTTGAGAGGGAAATGGGGATCAGGAATGACAAACTAATTAGGATTTTCCTTCTGATGCAAGGAAGGGATTAAACACCAGAATAAAATGTAACCCCTGTTTGCCAGGAGAATGGGAAAATAACTGTTGAGTGGAAAATTATCTTTGTGAGTCAGAATGAGATAGTTGCCTATGTTTGGAGCTTCCTGGCTCTAAATAGCCTGTGACCCTCCACCTTAAAGGGGATTAAAATAACTCGGCATCAAGGGAACCATCTCCTTCATGCTCCAATCCATGCAAACTCTCCTTCAAAGTATCTGGCCCATGAGGCTGCCATTTAATTTTTTTTTTTTTTTTTTTTTGTCTTATCTAATTTGAGGTCTTTTCCAATCTGTCATAAAGTTGGCAAGAAGGAGACAAGGCCATGACTCAGACATACCTTATCAATGAGTATGTTCTGGCAAAAGCAACAGATAGATTTTCCTGCCTGTGTTTCCTATGCCAAAGCACCCATTCAAACGAGAGAGTATATTGAGTGCTTAGTACTATTATCAGCAGCAAAAATAATAATTATTATTCCTTACACTGATTTACCACCATATACTTTTCAAAGAGATTCCATCTCTATTCTCTCACTTGTTGATTGTAACAATTGGCAAAGTAATAAGGTAATTAGGGCAGATTGTTGTTTTTTTTTTTTTTTTATTTAAAGATGAAGAATCAAATACTTCTTCCCTCCCTCCAAAGTGACTTGTCTACACAGTTAATAAGTGGCAGAGCTTGGATATGAACTCAGGTTTTCTGACACCATGTCCATTCTTTCCACAATACCCATATTGACGATTTCTTATTCTCTGACCCATGCTAAACAATGAAATTATTTATTTTGCATTTGGATTGAATTCGGCAAACATTTGCAAACAAGTCTATACCTCAGCCATAAGGAAGGAGATCTCTCCAGTGCTTGAAGTATTTATCCCTAAATAAGTCACCAAATTTGATTCTTTCTTAAGCATTTACTGTATGCCAAGACTAGGGCTTGGCTCTGTGGATACACAAAGAGTAGAAGAAAGTTGACATAGGATGACTTTTGACTTCTTTTCCCACCTCTGGGCTGCCATAGTGCTTCATTTTAACCTTATTTTATCTGCTTAAACCTGTTGGGTGTTGATGGAGCTATAGAGTATGGGATAAATTCCAGGTCTGCTGTCCCTTAGGAATGCCCCTGTTTATAGCCATTCTGTTGCCTTGGAGCTACTCACTGCCTTCTGGCATTTCTGAGACCCCTCCTGGGATGTCCTTAACTTGTTTAGTGTCTTGGATCCTGCCTGTTGGCACAATACACACTGATTGAAAAAAAATGTTCCCATAACTTTCCCCTACATACTACTGTAATTCAGAGGGTTAACGTGGGAAGAAATTGTGAGGGGTAATCAAATTGGAAGGGAAAGGATACATGGCAAACTTCATTTGCCTAGAACTTTACATAAGATTGAAAAAATACCAGTTGTCCCTGCAAAGTGTAAAGGGCTGATGGAGATTTGGGGGGAAGATAAAGACTGCCTCAAACTACCTGTAACTCTCTAAATAAAGCCCTGTGCTTTCTGCAACCTAAATGAAACTGAGATGCCAGAAATGCATTGGTATAATATAGCAAAAGAAATGAAATACTTAGGGGAGATAGGAATCCTGGAGTGGATCTGTTATGCATGCCTCATTCATTTCCCCCACAATGGCCATCAAAAGATCTCAGAAGATACTTCTTTCCACAGGACATTAAGATGAAATTTCTGTGTCTGGAAGTACGGCAAACTAGATGTTCTGGCTGACCCTCCTACCAAAACTAATTGAAACACCTGAATAAAATATTAAAACAAAAAGTGAATAGAGAATACTTGGAGTCCAAGACCAAAGTGAATAAAAAGGAGCAGACTATTGATACATACGAAATAGATTAATCTCAGCACCATTATGCTGAGTGAAAGAAGCCAGGCAAAAAACAGTACATACGGCACGATTTCATTTCTATAAAAGTCTCGGAACTTCAAATGAATGTACAGTGATAGAAAGTAAGCCTATAGTGATAGTTGACAGTGCAGTGATAGAAAGTGGTTGCCTGGGGATGAGGGTAGATGGAGGGATGTGCTACAAAGGGGCAGGAGGAAACTTTTGGGGGGGATGGAGATGTCCATTTTCTTGATTATAGGGATGGCTTCATGAGTGTAAACTGCTAAAATTGATCAAATACGTGCAGTTTATGGTACTTCAATTATGCAGCAATAAGGTTGTAAAAATGAAACAAAACAAAAACAACTAACTGACAAAAAACAAAGTGATACCAGGAACTCAAACTTAAACTTCAGCTGTGAGGTGGGCCTTTACTCTGAGGACATACACTCAAATCTAGTGATCTTGATTTTCCCTTTCACAGTTTCACAGGGTGATGGGAAATGGAGAAAAAGCTCAAACTGGTGAGTAGAGTAGGAGAGCACCTGTACAAAGCTGAACTGCAAAGTCCTACACCTTTAATGTAGGGGTGACCAGAAAAGAAACCAGCCTCTCACTCTCTGGCCACTCAGGGGATAATGGTTTTTTATGTCTCTGTATAGTTTTTTTTATCTTGATAGCAAACACCAGTTTTCTGGATCAGGGATCAGACCAATATTTACGTATAGCCAATAGAGTGCTGGCTTCCCAGGCTCCATTTTCCCTCTTGGGGGGATGTGGTAAGAGCAGGTGTTCACCCTGCATGTACAAAGGGGTCTATCCTACAGGAGAGGAGCCCTGAAATTATGACTCTCCAAGTTTATATAGGAATTGTTGCACAGTGGCCACCCTCCCCCCTGCAGAGACGGAGGGAAATATTTGCTGTCTGATGTAAACAGATCCTCTCTGGGAAGAAAGGGGAAAGTCCCTAGTTCTTCAAAACCCTTTGAAATTTGGACAAATAGCTCCACGGGAGATAAACTTGCAGATTTCTCCAGGGTTATACACCATCTTTAACTAATGCTTGCCATTCACTTATTCTTTGCCAAACATATTTGCTCATATACAAACACGAAAATAGTCACCTGCTTCCTGACCAAGGACAGATGAGGAAACTGCCTAGCGTGAGCTTAGATGCATATTAGAAGGGGGGAAATATCTGCTTGAACATTCAAGCACAATACGGCCTCATTTAGACTGAGTTCCCATCACCTGGATGGTAATACTAAATTAAATTAGATACGTAATTGATGATTTAACACTGATGAGGTATAGCTGAAGACAGAACTGGAAAATAAACCTAAAGAAATCAACCAGTATGTAGCAAGGAAAGACAAAAAGATGAAAAATACAAAAAAAAAGTTAATAGATATGGAAAGGAGAGTGAAACAATTTATCATGAGTCTAACTGGAGTCCCAAAGGGAGAAAAGAGAGATAATGGAGAGGCAATTTTTGAAGAATAATGGCTCCAGAATTGATGAAAAACTCTAATCCTCCAGTTTCAAAAGGCCAATGAATTCCAAGCAGGTTAGGTTAAAAGACATACACTCCTAGGTACATCACAGTGTGTATTAAATCAACAAGTGAGAAAGACATATTATCCTCAGAAAAACACCTAGAGTACTAGACCAAGGAGTCAAATGATTTTGAAAAATTGAGATATATTTCACATGCCATAAAATTCACCCCTTTAAAGTGTACAATTCAGTGATTTTAAGTATCTTCACAAAGTTGTATAACCATTAGCAGTTCCTAGTTCCAGAACATTTTCATCAGCCCCAGAAGAAATCTCATACCCATTAACAGTCACTCTTCCTTCCACTCCCTTCCTCAGCTCCTGGCATCCGACAATCTAATTTCTGTCTCTATGGATTTACTTTTTTTTGACATTTTACATAAATGGAACCATACAATATGTGGCCTTTCATGTCTGGCTTCTTTCACTTAGCATCATGTTTTCAAGGTTCATCTGTGTTGTAGCATGTATCAGTACTGTTTTTTTTTTTTTTTTGGTCTCTGAATAATATTCCACTGAATGGATACACCATATTTTGTTTATCTATTCATCAGTTGATGAACATTTGGGTTGTTTCCACGTTTTGGCTGTTATAAATAATACTGATATGAACACTCACGTACAAGTTTTTGTGTGAACATGTGTTTTCACTTCTCTTGGTACATACATAGGAGTAGCATTGCTGGGCCATATGGTAACTATGTTTAGCTTTTTAATGCACTGCCAAACTTCTTTCCGAAAGTGGCTGCACCATTTTACATTCCCCCAGCGCTGTACGAGGTTTCCAATTTTTCTACATCCTCACCAACACTTGTTATGGTCCATGTTTTTGATTATAGCTGTTGTAATGAGTGTGAAAGGGTATTCCATTGTTATTTTGACTAGCATCTCCCTAATGAGTAATGACACTGAGTATGCTTTTATATGTTTACTGTCCATTTATATATCTCCTTTGGAGAAACGGCTATTAAATTCTTTGCTCATTTTCAAAACTGGATTGTCTTTGTATCATTGAGTTATGAGAGTTCTTTATATATTCTTGATACTAAATTCTTATTAGATACATGGTTTGCAAATATTTTCTCCCATTCTTTGGGCTGTCTTTTCACTTCCTTGATAGTATCCAGATATTTTTTTTTTGGAACCATGGAATACCAAGTTCAAAAAGAATTTTTTTAACTGTTTTTGTGTTGTCCTGGTTTGCTTGTGCCCTCTTTTCTTCAGCCTTCAGTTGGTATATTTGGCAAATTTAAGCCAAAGCTTACCTTGGTGCATAGTGACATACCACAGTGTTGGTAATCCTGAGCTGGTCCTTTCTTTCTCAACTCATTGCCTTATATAGACACATAAGGAATACAGAATGACTTCCCCTAGCTGACAGCAATTTAAGAGTGGTTAGTAAGAGAAAACAAGTAGCAGTTTGGGTATATTTGTGTGGCACATGTGCACATTGCATGTTGCACATGTATGCATGTGTGCACATGTATGTGCCCATACGTGTAGAGGCAGAGCTATTGGGACATGTTGGTGTAATGACTGGTGGTCTTCCGTGGGATGGTGATCAGTATTGGGTGTATGTGGATGATTGCCTTGTGGTTCAATTTATTATTATTTTTTAATTCACTTCACTGGGTAAATGGGAGAGAGAATAGAGTTGATCCTTTCATTTCTCTCCAAACAAACAGATTGAGAAATTCTCCTATTTCCTCATACAGCCTCTCCTTTCGATCCCTTCCCCCACCCCCTATCCTATGGACCACTGAGTCTTGGCCAGCTGGGTATCTCCCACCCAACCATGTGTTCCTGCTGTTTCCATCACCACTCCCCACTCATTTTCTTGCTGCAGTCACTTAATATTCCATTTCCACCTCTGCATTCATTGCTGCCCCAGCGTCCTTCCCCAAAAGCCTGCATCTTGTCATTTATGCCCTGAGAACCCAACAAAAGGGTTTAAGTCTTTTTCCTCTTTATGAATATTTGTCCTCAGTAAAGTTTGTTAAAAGAAAACGTTAGTGAACATGTCACTTATTTGCACAAAAATCTTCATTGGCTCCCTTTGCTGATGTCTGAAAATCATGGCATGGCATCCAAAGTGCCTTCTAAATTTTGCGTAATCAACACTTCCTGCTCCATTCCCCACCACTGTCTTTTCCTCTCATATCCTGTAGTCGCCTACAACACAGCCACCCTGCATTACTCTGTCCCTTGTCACCCATGGCACCTCCATGTCTCTGGGCCTTTATTCATTTAATCTCTCTTCTAAGAATGTTTTTGATTTATTTTTTAAGCTAATTGGAATTCTTCTTATCCTTCCAGGAACACTCCAGCATCTTTCTTCTCTGCAGACCTCCCTGAACACCTATCGGGGACCCTCTCTCTTTGTTCCTGCTGTGTTTTGTTTACTTCTCTCTGACAACTGTTACTCTCCTCCTGGCTCCTTCCTAGAAGGCTGGGATTTTGCCTAATTTGAATGTATCCTTCGGGGCCTGGTTCAACTGATATTCAATAAATATTTGTTGAGTTGAGCTAAACTTTTCTGTGCAAGCTCAATAGTTGGTTATATCACCAAGGGAGAAAAATTAGGAGAGGAAGTGGGTATAATAATTCCATAGAACTATGTTCTCTTGATTCCCCAGAATTTTAAAATATTTCAGATCCCACCAAGCTGAAACCCCTTCCACATGTGGCCCTTGCTCTGTCCGTTTCTTTCTTCCCTTCCCTCCCAGTCTCTGGCTTGCTGCCACCTCATCTACATGACCAAGTGGGTGTGGGATCAGCCTCCTTCCCCCTCTGGTTTGTTTGATAGGCCCACAAAGAAGGAGGGAGGAAGGTGAGCCTCCCTGGGACTGTCTCCGTGGTGACCTGGAATGTCTTAGATGGTCATCCAGCTGCAGGCAGGTGAAGGAATGGGAGAGTGAAGCAGGTTTTCCGGTCCCCTTTTCCCTCTTGTTCTGTAGTGAAATTCACATGTGATACTGTGAGAGGAGATAACTCAGAGCAAGGGGTTCCTCCTCTGGAATTCAGGATACTACTCTAGCATTTCATCTGTCCCTGCAGTCTCTGACAGTTGCTCACTGCTCTCCAGAACTGATTGCCTTTGGGGTAAAATCTAAGGTTCAGCCAAAGGTTGTGAAGCAAGATCACAAAACTCTTATGCATCAAACCGTCCATCCTGCTGATGTAGTTCATTTGCAAGGACACCACAAGGATGTTATACTAGATAACCTAGATAGGGCCTGCACTTAGCACAGGCTTCTGGGGATGGTTTTCCCTTCCTTGCACATAGTAATGATCATCTCCATCCTTATGCTGGGGTGTGGTATCTGCCCTCCTTAGCCTCTATTCTCTTGCTGCCTGGCCACTTGGCCCTTCCTTATTATAACTTCTTATAACCGCTGTATGAAGACTCAACCTTTCTGGACAGCTTTGAAAACAGATCTCCCCGTCCATTCCGCCTGCCCCTGTACATACTCCCCAAGCTCCTCCCCATCACACAGGCTTAGAGAACGTAGCATCTACCTGCACTGTCCAACATGGTACCCACACGCCAGGGGTCATTATTTAAACTTAAATTCACTAAAGTTAAAAATTCATACTAGCCACATTCCAAGTGCTCAGGTGCCACATGTGGCTAGTGGCTACATGTTGGTCAGTGCAGATTTAGAGCATTTCCATCATCACAGAAAATTCTATTTGAATATACTGTCACTATGAGAAGCTTGTCTTTCTAGGACTTGTTTATGACTTTTTATCTTAGTAAAATGATTTTTCATTTTAGTTTTTTTCAATAACTTTTAAAAATAGAAGTATAGTTAATTACACTGCTGTGTTAGCTTCAGGTATAGAGCAAAATGATTCAGTTTTATATATATATATATATATATATATATATATATACATATATATGTATATTCTTTTTCAGATTCTTTTCCATTATAGGTTATTACAAGACATTGAATATAGTTCCCTGTGCTATGCAGTAAGTCCTTGTTAGTTTTCTGTTTTATACATAGTAGTGTGTATATGTTAGTCCCAAACTCCTAATTTATCTCGCCTGATTGTAGCTTTCCCTGCTCATCTACTAGTTTCTTCAGAGTGTCATTTCCTAAATTGGGACTTGGTTTCTCCAGGATGGGTATACAAATGGAGACGATAGCCACTACTGTGCAGGGCCAGCTACCATGTCTGGCACTTTCTATATGTACTCTTGATCCTCACAACAACCTCATAGGTTAAGTATTTTTGTTTCTATTCACAGATACAGAAATTGAAGCTCAGAGAGGTAAAATGTGCTTAAGACTACACATCCAGTAGGGAGCTGGGATTCAAACCCAGGTCTGTCTGGCTTCAAAGTGATCTCTGATATATATCTCAGTGCCTCTTCAGCACGAAAGACTCTTTGAAATAAGGACTTGCTCCAGCAAGGACTTGGGAGATTTAGTACACAATCACTGTTCTCAGAGGTCTTTCAGTCTAGCTGAGAAGACAAACAACCTCATTGCTACTGTCATCACACTGCAAACATTTGTCCAACACTTTGTAATTTACAAAGGGCATTCTCAGGATTTCAATATCCCAAGAGGTGTTGTAGAGCTGGGCTTATTAAGGGAAACATAGGCATACTCAACCGGATGATGGAAATGCTGAAGAAGGAGCAATTAATTGTGATTGACCGGCAGACACAGAGAGGGTGTCCCAGGAGCTGAGTCCTGATGGATGAGGTGGATTTCTGCAGGTGGAAGGCAGCACTGGCAGGGACAGCCACATGATGAATGGTAGGCACCCAAGCTGCAGCCTCATCCCCCTCTGATCTGTCCTCCTCCCGGCAGCCAGAGTGAGCTTTCAAAAACACGAGGCTGTCATTTCGTAGCTTAAAGGTTTCAGTGGCTCCCATGGCCCTGGGATATAGTCCCAAGGCCCTGGGACAGTTTGGGAGGCTGCGCAGTCTGGACACAGCCTTGTGCCCACTATTCTCACCTCACACCTACCAAGCCCTCTCTCACCTTGGGGCTTTTATTTCCACTGTTCTCCTTAACGTTGTTCTCCTTTACTGCCCTCCTGCTTTTCTGGCCGATGCTTCTTTATTCCTTCAGGATCCAGTTAGCTGCCTCCTTGGTGTTCTGTGGGTGTCCCGTGCTTGCCTCTGTCTTAACTGCTTCCCCCTCCATTGGAATTGCCTCATTTGTGTGACTCCCTGCATCACCCCAGACGATAAACAACTCAAGGGCAAGGGCTGTGTCTTGTTCATTATGTACAGAGCATTTAGCGTATAGTAAGTGATCAATAAATATTTGATGGGTGAATAAATGAAGCAGTTCCCACTTAGTAAGGACACTTAGCTGCCTTTAGGATAATACTGTTCCCTGGTGAGTGTATAAGAAAGACCCTAAAGTAACCAGTATGCTGATGGTTCATGACTCATGGGATTTAACTACAAATCAGTTTTATTTATGTCTCCCAATGTCTCCATACATTTATTCATTAGGCCTTGTTCTTTCCCTGCCTCTGGATAAAAATGTGGGCAGACTCATGATTTTTCTAGTTATCCTTAGGTTAAACAATCCATCTCAATTTAGTAGTTAGGAAATCAGCAGCCAAGTCCTGGCTTCCCCAGTGACTTGCTAATCTGGTCCCCTCCATTTAATTCTATTACCTTCTATGATAAACCCCCATTATCTTTCACCTGGAGTGCTGCAGTAACCTCTAACTGCTCTGACTTTCTAAAGGACAGGTGAAGTTCTTTCCACAAAAGTTTTCGATGGCTTCCAGTTGTTTACTGAATCAAATCCAAATTCTTAAACTGGTATTCAGATCTCCATGACCAAGCTCCAGCCCATTCTTCCAGTTTATTTCCCATCAACTTCATACAATCTGTGTTGTCACCACTGTCTCAGTGTTTCCTGAACATACCTTTACTCATGCTATTCCATTGACCTGGATGCCTTGACCCCCCTTTTTGCCTAAGAAGACTAACTCTTCCAGGATATGGTTCTAATGCTCCCTTCTCTCAGAAGCCTTCCCCAGTTCCTCATAGAAATTACTAAATTATTCTTCAGTAATCCTGTAGCTGCAGTAGGGCTTTAAACAAGTCCAATGCATGTCACTTCAATTTAACATATAATTGTTAAAAGCCTGATTTTATAGGATGCATCAGCTGTTGGATATTGCAATGCAGGGGTTTTATGGGGTGTGGGTTGGACAGGAAATGAAGATCTGTGGATTGGTGAATTGTGAAGGCCTGCAAAAGAGATGGGAAGTGATCCTCCCTTTTTGTGGGGTGGTGAAGAGTATTCTGGGTAGAGATAGTTGGGGGACAAATGCAGGGGACAGAAGACGATAATTGGCTAAGAAAGCCTCTATTTCCTTTTCTTGAAGTCCACAGATAGTCTGGACCCCTGGGTTCCAATAACACACTCAGTTGAGGATGTGTTCCTGACAGCATAATGGTTTGCTAGCTGAAAATTGGGAATTCAACTCCAGGCCTGTATCTCATAGGTGAAGTGAAGGGCACTCTGAAGATCAGTAATTTGGCAGCCTGGGGAAGGGGCTTGCCAAGTGTCTTAATCTGTTTCCTGACAATGTCTTTAGATTATTTTAGGGTGATAACATTTTATAATAAAACTGTGTGCCAAGATTGCTTCCAAGATGTACTGCGGGGGGAGGGGAGAGTGGGGAGTGTAAAGGAGCCCTGCCTGGCTCAATGTAATAGATGGTCCCAGCCACCTTACAAAACTAGCAAAATGGGGCTTGCACTAGCATCTTTATGGGGCTCCAGAATAAGTAAGTGCAATTCATCACCAGGTTGCACAGCACTTACTTCATCCCATGTTGTGCTTTATAATATTAGTTCTGTGTAGATTTGATGCCCCATTAGACTGTATGGTCTTCAAGGACAGGCACCCTGTAAGATCCACTGTGGTGTTGTAAAAAAAACAAAAACAAAAACAGAAACCTTACTTAAACAGAGTCAGGTGACCAGAAGGGGGAGCTCTCAGGCTCTGTGACAATAGCAGAGCCCAACAAGAGATTAAAGACCCCTCTTCGCTCCTGCCAAGGACTCAGCTAGTGAAAATCCATGGACTCTTTTTTTCCTATAGCCTTCCCAATTTCCTTTTTTCCTCTATAATAGCATTCTCCTTCCCTTGCCTGTGGGGACTTGTGCATGACTACCCAAGGTTGCAGACTCCAAATTGTAATTCTCTGCTGATCCTGAATCAACCTATCTTTGATGGAGAAATATCTGGTAGTCTGTTTGTTTTAGGTCAATTTTGGTGGCCTGTACAGGGACCAGAGAAGACCCCTGATGGCTCTGGGGCTGGTGAGCAAACAGGTGCAGTACCCACAAATGAGCCCATTGTCACTCACTGCTTTTCTCTCCAACCCTGGAATTTGAAGATACATCTTTCTCCTGGATCCAAGCTCATGCCCTCTTTGCATTTGAAGCTCTCCAGGGTTTATTCAGAATCTATTTTAAGGTTTCATCTTTCTGGTTAAGACCTTGTTTTGTATGCAAGTACTCATTTGATACTTTGGTCTGATTTTGAGATCAAACTAATTCAACTGAAGCTGGATGAGAAGCCATTGGCCCATTCCTTTGGGAACAGGAGTCACTTCATTGAAACTGTGCCAGTTCAGCTGGCAGCCCATTCCTTTGGAAAATGGGTTACTCTCTGGAAATTGGCTGAAAAGCATTTGGCCTGGCTCCTCTGAGACCTAGCTGTTTCCTTAGAACTGGCTTGTACTAGCTTGCAAGCTGTTTAAATTGAGCTGTTTGAACGGTTTGAAAATTATTCTTTTACGCTAGAGAAAACCCACTGACAAATGGAATCCTAGTTATCTAAATATTTTGAGGGCACCCCCTGCAACAGGGACTCCAGCTGATTTTAGGTTTAAAAACCACAGTCCTTCCTCATGTGCATTTCTAACTAAATGATCCAACCTGACCAAAGGCAACTTAGAATATCAATGGCCATTGTGGGGAACTTGTAAAATCCCCAAACTCAATTTTCTTAAAACTAAGTTGGATTACAATAGCTCAGAAATTTCCAGAATTGAGTGGAATGCCTATTCTGATTAGTATTTTGAGGCTTCTAAATGTTACCAGGAGGCTAAAGCTACCTCCCTGCAAAATAAGATTTTAAGATTCACTTAGGCAAACAAATGATAAAGAAAGGTAAGATGGCTCTCAAAGCCTCAGGCTCTTCTTCCCTGGCTTCTTTGCCGCAGGCAGGCTTCACCTCCAGCACCATCTTGTCTCTGTCTCCTTTGGCTTCTAATGGCTAGACTCTGCCTTCAGCATTATCTTCCTCCTTTGCTTCTGTACCACCTACACTTCTTCTGTACCCTCATCTCTCATACTAATTCTCCCATCAAACTTTCCCTTTTCTCTTAAACTCTCCCCACCCCCTTTTCCTGTGAACGTGTCAGAACCTGTCCCTTTAAGCTTTCTGAGGATCAGAGGCTATACCCTTAATTTCTTATATTCTCTGGACTAAACCTGAACTGCAAGCCATAGTCAAAAGTTTTCCCAAAGTTAGCTAAAGATCCTCACAGATTTGCTGAGGAATTTAATGCAGTAATTCAAACTTATCAACCTGGTTTCTCTGCGTTTTATCAGCTAGTTCATATGCTTGTTGGTAAAGGCCAGGCCAGTATTGGATGAAAACCGCTAATTGGGAAAATCCTGGAGGATCTCTAGAATTCCAACCGGGAGACCAGCCTGCTATCTTATATGATCAGACTCAAGCAATTGCCAGGTGACTTCGTCACGCAATACCTAGGGCTTTTCCGAAGACTGCTGACTGGAACAAAATTCAAGCTTGCACACAAAAATCTGATGAATGTGTTCATGACTATTACAGTTGACTTCAGATTATTTCTAAAGAAAATTCTTGTCTCCCTTTAGATGCTGATTCTACCTGGGCAGCTCTTAACTCTATGTTTATTAATGGGCTGTACTGGGACCTTTCCGTTCTCATATAAAGGACCAGGATGGAATGGGAAACTATGTCTCCTTCAGATTTAGTTAATCTGGAAAACCAGCTCTCTCACACTCTAGATGAGTCACCAGGAAGGAAGACTGCCAAAATTCTTAATCTTCACCTCCAGCAAATGAAGGCTCCAAAACCAAAAACAAAACCCTCCTAGTTTCTGCTATTATTGCAAAGAGCCAAGACATTGGAAAAGAGATTGTTACAAATTTAAGCACTTTAAGTGCCTTCAGCCTCTAAACAGCCTTTCCAGTGTCCTCCCAATGCTCAATGATGGAGCTCTAAGAAACTGCAGGGGCTCTTCCCAATCCTCCCTCTTAATCAGCTTGGAGAAACATTTCTCCAGATTGGGTATGAATCTATTCCAGTCCTAATTAATAATGGAGACACACTCTTGGTGCTCAACCCCACTACTATGAAGCAGCCAGCCCCTGCCTTGGATTACTAAAAGAGTTTAAATAGTGGGGATCTCCAGTGAACCCCAAGAGGTTCCTGTTTCTGAATATATTCCATTTTGATTAGGCCCTTTGAAAGATACATACTCTTTTCACCTTAGTTCCTCTGTTCCTACCCAGTTGTTAGGTTGAGACTTCTTAGTGAACTATTGTGTCAGAATTTCTTCCTCTCAAAAGGGGAAAATAATTCTAGAATTTGACAGTAGTCATCAGAGTAACCAACCAGCTGAGTTAAATGACCCTTTGACATCTTTTATTTGTTCTGTCTCTGATAGTGCTAGAGGTGATTCTGGAAACACTGAGCATTTGTCCCTATTGAATCAATTGCCATCTTCCTTATGGGCAAAATCTCCAACTGATATTGGCAAAACTCACAGCACACCTCCCATCAAAATTCAAATAGATGTCTCAAAATCTCTTCCCAGAATTAATGAATACCCTATAAGTAAAGAACCCCTTCAAGGCATAAAGCCCATAATGGAAAATGACAAGGCTCAAGGCCTCATTATTTCTCGTACTAGCTCCTGTAACACTCCCATTTTACTGGTGAGAAAACCTAAGGACTGAGGGTGGAGGTTTGTTCATGACCCCTGAGCAATAAACACATTGTTATTCCTCAACACCCTGTTGTTTCTAACCCTCATGTAATACATTACTAACCTCCAGTCCCAGTGGAAGCAAATTCTTTACTGTAATTGATTCATGCAGGGAATTCTTTAGTTCCAGTTGATGAAGTTAGCCAAATTTTCTTGCCTTCTCTTGGGAAGAAAAACAATTCACCTGGACGGTAAGGCCTCAGGATTTTACTGAGAGTCCTTCTTATTTCTCGCAAATCCTAAAGGCTCATCTGAATGATATAAAGTTCTCTGAAGGTTCTACTTTGTTGCAATATGTGGATGATTTGCTTCTTTACTCTCCTTAAGCTTCCTCAAAGGAAGAAAACATCCATTTGCTAAAGCTCTTAGCCTTAAAGGGACATAAGATTGTCAAAGAAAAATTATAGTTTGCCCAAACCCAAGTTTGATATTTAGGGCATCTGATATCAAAACAAGGGCTACACCTAGATCCAGATGGTCTTCATGGTGTTCTAAGTTTCCCAAAACCCAACACTAAGTGCCGACTGCAAAGTTTTCTCCAGCTAGCTGGTTATTGCCAAAATTGGATCCAAAATTGCTCTCTGATGGCCAAACCTCTGTATGTTTTACCAAACAATAATAACCCTGACCCAATTTTATGGGAAGAACATAGCTTTTAAGGCCTAAAAGGACAGTTTGATGAACCCACTTATTCTTTTTTTTTTTTTTTTTTTTAATTTTTATTTATTTATTTATGGCTGAGTTGGGTCTTCGTTTCTGTGCAAGGGCTTTCTCCAGCTGTGGCAAGTGGGGGCCACTCCTCATCGCCGCGCGCGGGCCTCTCACCATCGCGGCCTCTCTTGTTGCAGAGCACAAGCTCCAGACGCGCAGGCTCAGTAATTGTGGCTCACGGGCCTAGTTGCTCCGCGGCATGTGGGATCTTCCCAGACCAGGGCTCCAACCCGCGTCCCCCGCATTGGCAGGCAGATTCTCAACCACTGTGCCACGAGGGAAGCCCCCCCACTTGTTCTTAAGCATCCCAATTATCAGATTCCCTTTTTCCTTTTTCTATATAAAAAAGAAGGAAATGCTCTTGTAGTAGTCACCCCAAATCACAGGACCACCATCAACCCACAGGGTATTATAGCCAGAAACTGAGGCACAGAGATTCCCTCCTTGCCTTAGAGCCATTGTCCTTTTGGTTAAGGCCACTAAGAAAATTGTTGTGGTATCCCATTTAACCATTTTTGTACCTCATGCGGTAGAAGCTTTCCTGAATTCTTATCACACTCAACATTTCTTAGTCAGCTGCCTTACCTCCTATGAAGTCCTTTTGCTAACTGCTCCTCACATAACTCTTTTATGTTATAATAACCTTAACCCTGCTACTCTTCTTCCCTCCATCACGATGAAGTCCTTCATGACTGCTTGATGCTGTTGGATCACCTCTTACTCCTTGTGACGATCTATAAGAAATTCCTCCATGTAATACTGAGTTCTCATGGTTCATTGATGGTTCTTTTTTAAAAGGTGCCAGTGGCAAATATTGTTCTGGGTTTGCTATTGCTACTCCTTTCGAGGTTATTGAGGCAACATCTTTACCTAAGGCTAATACAGGCTGAATTATATGCTCTTACATAATCTTATACCTTAGCCAAGGACAAAACTGCCATTATTTTACTGATAGCAGATATGCTTTCAAAGTATCTCATGATTTTGGAATGTTGTAGAAGCAAAGTGGGTTCCTTACTTCTAGCAGAAATAAAATTTAAAATGGCCCCTATATTCAGGAATTATTGGATGTGATACTCTTACTTGCTGCTTTAGCTTTTATTAAGATTCTGGGGCATTATAAACTTGACTCTATGGAAGCTAAGGGAAATTGCCTTGCTGATACTGCTGCAAGGAATGCTGCCCTTAAAGAGACCAACAGCAGCCAAACCTCTGTCATGGTTCAAAGGGATATTTCCCCAAATGATAACTTGGAAAAATTAGCTAGAGAAGCCCAACAATTGGCATCAGAAAAGGAAAAACAAAATTGGAAATTCAACAATTGTTGGTTTGATAAAAAGAGAAAGCTGTGATTTGGACCAAATAACAACACAGTCCTATCTGAGATTCTAAAAATCCCTCTCCTCACCACTGTATATGCATTAAACCATTGGTCTACTGACAAAATGATAGTATTCATGATCAATATTGGTTTGGAAACATTAGCAAGGCTGCAAAAAGTCCCTACATCATTTGTCTCGTTTGTTTGAAGTACAACCAGGGAAGCCTGTTTTACTGCATCTGGACATTTTTAACTGTCTAATGGATCATTTAAGGTCTGGCAAGTAGATTTCATACAACTTCCTTTGTCTCATGTATATAAATGCTTTAGTCATGGTCTGTATGTTTTCACACTGGACTGAAGTCTTTTCTTGTAGACAGGCTACTGCCTCTTCTGAGGCTAAAGCTCTTTTGGAAAAGATTATTCCTACCCGGGGAACTCCTCTCAAACTTCATAATGATCAAGGGACCCATTTTACTGGCCAGGCACTTTGACAAGTCTGTGATGTTTGGATGGTTTTACAACACTTTCACTGTGCTTACCATCCTCAATCCTCTGGTTTAGTTAAATGTACTAATAGCATTATTAGGACTCAACTGGCAAACTTTGTAGAGGTCCTCCAAATACCTCGGCCAAAAGGATTGCCAGCAGTCCATTTAAATCTCAGAGTCACCTCTTTCAGAACTCATAAACTCTCACCCTTTAGATGGTCACAGGAAGCCCAATGCACTTGACTTCTGTGTCTTTTGACCCACAACTGATAAAAGGAGTTACTCCAATATTGCAAAGGCCTAATCGCTTCTATTAAAAATAACTGTGTTTTGGTAGAGCAATATTTTCACTGTGTGCTCCTAGAAGCCAAAGGTCTTAAGCATCACACCTTGTAATCTGGAGATTTCATCTATGGAAAGAGACACCTCCCAAAGAATTCTCTTCCACCTCACTGAAGAGGCCCCTATCAGGCACTGCTAACCAACGTTTGTGCTGCCAAACTCCAAGGACGAGACTCTTGGATTCACACGACACACATAAGAAAGCACCAAACACTGACTGGATCCTTCATATCATCTGGTGACCTGAAAATAAAGATTTCCCAGAATGGAAGCAGGTGACATCTGATGAGACAGCTTTCCCAAGATATCTGAATCAGGCCTGTTGGAAGGTTGTTGCCAAACCTTTGATGATGATATAATGTTTCAGATGATCTCCGGTGTCTATGATCTTGATAACATATGGACTTCAGATAAAAAGTGCCCGAGAGTTCTCAGTCCTACTTCGCCTTGTTACTCAAATGTGACCTCAATAGGTTTCCAATCTGTGAACTTTCCCTCTGAAGTGAGACACTAGTCCCAGGAAAGGTCCTTCCTGGCACTGGGGGACAAAAGCCACTGAAACTAGAAAACTCAACTCTTGTTCAGTAATGCTTTCAGAGAAAGATCTTGATCAAAAGAGGGAAATGTAAAAAAAATAATAAACAGAAACCTCAATTAAATAGAGTTGGGAGACAAAAAGGGGGAGCTCTCAGGTCCTGGAATGATAGCAGAGCCCAACAAGAAGATCAAAGACCCCTCTTCGTTCCCGGCAGCAAGTCAGCCAATGAAAAGCCATGGTCTCTTTGTTTTCTTCCCTTGCCTCGGGGACTTGCATGTGGTTTGCCGTGATTGCAGACTCTGAATAGTATTTCCCTGCTGATCCCAAGTCAACCCATCATTGCTGAAGCAATATCTAGCAGTCTATTTGTTTTAGGTCAACAGTGTTCACAAAAAGAATGCTTTTTACACTCACTTGTGGTGTTTGTTTATTGAATGGTGGCTGCTTTCTTTGTTCTGGCTTCCCTGCTGTTCAAGGTTGGTTCACTCAGTTGCCTGAAGCTGAGGTCTATTTATGACAAGGCTACAAGTTCAAGTCACGTTTGGGTAGATTGGCATCATGCTGTTACTTGACCCTTCAGGAAAAAGCTTAGTCAGCAATCAGTGATCAAATAGTGTGATAGGGACAGGGATGTTGAGTTATATCAAGAAAAGTTTTGGGCTTCCCTGGTGGCACAGTGGTTAAGAATCCGCCTGCCAATGCAGGGGACATGGGTTCGGGCCCTGGTCCGGGAAGATCCCACATACCTGGAAGCAACTGAGCCAGTGCGCCACAGCTGCTGAGCCTGCGCTCTGGATCCCGCGTGCCACAACTACTGAGCCCGTGTGCCACAACTACTGAGCCCGCACGCTGAGAGCCTGTGCTCCGCAACAAGAGAGGCCACCGCGGTGAGAAGCCCGTGCACCACAACAAAGAGTGGCCCCCACTCGCCACAACTAGAGAAAGCCCACACGCAGCCAAAAATAAATAAATAAATTAAATAAATAAATAAAAGAAAAGTTTTACATTCAGGGACTGGATAGTCAAGTGTGAAATATGCAATGAGTGTATAAATAGAATTTTCTATGCTTCAATGTGTGTTTTTATAATACCACATAGCTCACACACGATTGATTTAAAAAAAGAGAGAGAGAATGTGTCTATGTAATGTTCAAATTGTGCTGATTCTTATGTAATTTTCCTAGTCAATGGGAGCTGGATTAGCGGTAGTAGAATTATAACTACAGTAGGAAAGAAAAAGCCCTCAGCTTGGCTGCTGATCTGAAGAAGCCCTCTCAGCATATTTTGGGAAAATTAAATATGAGCATCTGCACCTGGGACTTGCTTCCTGGAGTACGCACTGCAGCCTTGCACATTTTCGGGCAGGTTACCTGTCCTCCTGTACCCACTTTAATGGCAGTGTAACTGCATTGTTTTTGTGCCGGAAAGCTAGCATTTTCATTCTTGTTCTGTGCATTTTTAATACCCCTTTAGTCAGTACAATGCTTTGCACATGTGATATACTTGATGAATAAATGGAAACTGAGAGACTGGACTCTGAACTTGACATCTCTATTGTGTTCCAGGTAAGAGATCCTCACCAGAATAGTCATTATTTGAATACATTATCAGTAACATCATGCTCAATTCTTTTGATATGCTAAACAAGAAGGCCACTTGTTAGAAAAGACAAGTTTGTTCTTATATGCCAAGGAAAGACACGGAAGGATCTGAATTTAGTCCACTTGTGCTCTGTCAGCTCTATTTTTCCAGGCCCCTGGAGACTGGTCTTTCTTGACCACTTCTCTAAAACCTAGTACTCCCACAATCTCTACCTGCTACTCTACTTCACTGCTACACACTTTATACCAAAATTATAACATTTATTTATTTACCTGTTTATTGTCTCCACTGGAATGTGAGCTTAGTGTTACAGCCCAGCTCTTAGAATAATGCTGATGCATAGTAGGTGTTCAGTAAATACTTGTTTAATGAATGAATATATTCAGATTTTACCCTCTGGTACAAACACTTGGGAGAATGATTTGGCATTGCCTTGCACAAATGAACATATGCACAGCTTGTCAATCAACAGTCTTACTCCTAGGTATGTACCTGTGGTAAAGCCTTTCATTCCTTTCCCAATATTCATTCTCTTCTTACACCATGGAAGTAGAATTTCTAGCTGGTCGTATGCCTTCCCAGAATAAAGACTTTATTTCTCACCCTCCATTGCAGCTAGGCATGGCCACATAATTTCTGTCCAGTGGGATATAAGTAGAAATATTTGTGACATTTTCCAGGAAACTTCCTTAATGTGTGATTTGTGTGCTTCGTACCTGCTTTTTCATTCTTCCTTCATCTCACTGGCTGAAATACAGAGTGCCATCATCTTGAACTGTGGGGATGAGAGCCACACGCTAGGAATGGCAGCACTATGAGCTAGAAGGAACCTGGGTCTCTGCGGACTTAGGAGAGCAGAACTACAAAACTAGTCATGCACCACATCCACCCAGACTTCACTTAAGTAAGAAATACGTTTCTGGGCTTCCCTGGCGGCGCAGTGGTTGAGAATCTGCCTGCTAATGCAGGGGACACGGCTTCGAGCCCTGGTCCAGGAGGATCCCACATGCCGCGGAGCAACTAGGCCCGTGAGCCACAACTACTGAGCCTGCATGTCTGGAGCCTGTGCTCTGCAACAAGAGAGGCCGCGATAGTGAAGAGGCCCGCGCACCGCGATGAAGAGTGGCCCCCGCTCGCTGCAACTAGAGAAAGCCCTCACACAGAAACGAAGACCCAACATAGCAATCAATCAATCAATCAATCAATAAATAAATAAATCTTAAAAAAAAAAAAAAAAAAAGGAAATACGTTTCTATCTGGTTTAACCCATTGCTATTTTGGGTTTCTATCACTCATGGCTGAAACTAAGCCTAACTGAAACAATACTTGGAGAAAATCTTGCACGTGTACAAGAATATCCATAGCCCAATTTTTCATTATAGAAAGAAGCAGGTAAATGCCTAAATCCATCAAAAATTGTGTGGATAAATTTTTTTTCTGTAAAGTCATAAAATATACTTTGCAGTAATGAAAGTGATTAAACAACTATACAGCGTCAATACTGAATCTCCAAAACACATTATTAAGCATAATAAAGTGACTCAGAAGAGTGCATACAGTATGACATGAAGTATAATATAAAGTTTAAAAATATATGCTTTAGGGATACTGCATACACATAGAAAGTACAAGTTTAAGAGAAAAAGGGAATGATTAACACAAAGTTCAGGAGGGTGACCATCTGCATGGAGAAGGGGAAGTCCATCAGGCTGGGGCACACAGAGGACTTAAGAGGTACTGGAATTTCTTTGAAACTCTGGGAGGGTACATGGCATGTGTGTTTTCTTATTAAACCAGACAAATACACATATGTACTCTTTTGAATGTAGGATATATTTCTTAATAATTATAAAAAAGATTCTACTCTGTCCTCCAATGATGCCTATTGTCTTTTGCTTGTTCACCTTACCTCTGTTATAGCAGTCTTAAAACACCTAGGAAAACCATTAAAGATTTAAGCAAATATATTCATAGCAAACATTTAATTCACTGGTTGATGATGACAGTAGTAAAGAGGAAAGTCTGAAAAGCAAATGAATGCCTACATGCAGTGAGTTAACTTTTTCATTTAACATGAGTATCTATCAATTACAACTTAATCAAACTCTAGCTTTCTTTAACTTAATGCTAAAATCTCTTCCTAGTAGAAAACAGAAATTTACTAGTTCAGCAAATATTTATTAAGTGCCCACTGTGTGTTTTTACACTGTTATTGGCACTGCAGATACCACTATGAGCAATATGGACGTGTATGTACAACGAATCTAAAGTGCTTGACATGGTGCCTTCAGTGTCATCAGCAACAGTAACAATGATATTACTATTAACGTTACTACTACTTATTAACCTGAAAGCCTTAAAGCTCTGAAGCAGTTTAGCATCAAAATCTCATTGAAGCAGCCTCTCCCACCTTCAAAGATTTATCTCTGTTACACTGTGTTAGCCAGATTAAGCTTGTTTAATTATACAAAATCACCCCAGACCAAGAACCTTAGTGGCTTTAAGCAAGAGTCTATTTCTTGTTCATATCCATCTTGCTTGAGTCTCGGCTGCTTTTCAGTGCAATTTTCCTCCATGTGCAGGCTCAGAATTTCAGGTATTTTGTGTATGTGATACTGGATGTCAAGACTTGCTCTCACAATCACTGCTGCAGAGGAAGTGTAGCTTGAGAGTCTTCAATCATCTTTGTTGGCTAAAGCAAATTATATGACTCCTTCTAACTTCAAGAAGGACAATTTTCCTGTGGGTTTGGAAGGAGTGGGTACCAAATACCTGAAAATGGTGGCATGGCCATAGGTAGTCGAACGAAAGTAAACACTACAAAGTGTTCTCATGTACCACCTCCTCCACCTCTGTGTAAGTTCCAAGCAACCCTACAAAGAAGTTATTATTATTTCATTTCTCTAGATGAGAAAGCACATCTCGCTTGCCTAAGATGGCTTTTGCTATAAGGGGCAGAGAAAGAAATCAAGTCCTGCGCTTGACAGTAGTAGTGTTTTATTGTCCCTTTCACAACTCACATAGAAGAGTGAATCGTGAACATAATTCATGCTCTGCTTTTAAGCTCCCAAACATTAACATAATAAGAGTCATACATCTTGTGCCTGGAGATGTTCATTATTCAGAGCAATCATCATCAGCTACAATTGGCTACACCATACATATTGCATACTTCAATATATAGAGGAACATTATTCAACTGATTTATCAGTGCTACTCTCCTCCCAAATTCTTCTTTTAAAAGTTTTTAAATGCTGAGATTGCAACCTGCTTTAATAACATCCATGGTACTGTCCCTCCTAGTTCAACTATTCACTAATGGACAACCATTAGTAGGGGTAGCAGGCTGAATAATGGCCCCCACAAAGATGTCCATGTTCTAATACCCAGGAACCTATGAAAAATGGATTTTGCAGATGTGATTAAGCATCTTAACTTGGGGAGATTATTCTGGATTATCTGGGTAGGTCCAATGTAATCATAATGGTCCCTATAAGAGAGAGGAAGGAGGGCCACAGTGAGAAAAAGGAGATGTAATAACAGAATACATTTTAGAGATGGAGGAAGGGCCCATGAGTCAAGGAGTAGAGGCAGCCTTTCAAAGATGGAAAAGTCAAGGAAATTGATTCTCCCCTGGAGCCTCCAAAAGGAATACAGTCCTACCACCACCTTGATTTAGATCCATAAGACTTATTTCAAACTACAAACCTCCAGAACTCTCAGAAATTCGTGGTGTTTTTAGCCACTAAGTTTGTGGTAATTTGATATAGCAGCAATAGAAAACTAATACGGTAGGCAAACAGAAATGCAGCATCTCGGAGTTACGCTTCATTCATGGCTCTCCTTAGGAGATCACTTATTTCTTCTCCCCACACTGGTCTCCTTTAAAACTTTCTTATTTGTTCCCTTTCATGACTGATGAATCCTCCTCTATACTTCATATTACCTATTAAAACACAGAACTTGGGGATAAAAAATACTTTCAACTCATGTTAGAAATAACAGTAGGATGCCTCCTCTAACCTAGTTTGGAAGAAGATAGGGTATAAAATTTAAGTTAGAGGAAGAAACAAGGTAAAAAAAAGTCACACGGGCTTGGGAATCAGATCTGAGCTTGATTAAAAGCACTACCAGGCAACGGCAGTGTGTGCTCAGGTGCTGTGGACTGAATGCGTTCCTCCCAAATTCATATGTTGAAGCCCTAATCCCCTTTGTGATGGTATTTGAAGGTGGTGCCATTGGGAGGTAATTTGTGTTAGATGAGGGTCATGATGGTGGGCTCTCATGGCAGTATAAATGTCCTTATAAAAAAGGAAGAAAAATGAGATCTCTCTCCCTCTGCCATGTGAGGACAAAGCAAGAAGATGGCCATCTGCAAACCAGAAAAGAAGGCTCTCACTGACACTGAATCGCCAGGCACCTGGATCTTGGACTTTCCAAGCCTCCAGAACTGTGAGAAATAAATTGTTGTTTAAGCCCCCAGTCTATAGTATTTGGTTATAGCAGCCCAAACTGAATAAGACATTGATTGGGCAAGTTACTTAACCTGAGTACATATTAGTTTTTTTATATGTAAAATTGAAAATAGTGCCTTTGTTCTCAAAAGGCTGTGTGAGAATTAAATGTTGCATAGAGTAACGTAGCACTCATATAGAGAAAAAAATAGCACATTGCCTGGGGGTTATGGGAAAAATTGTGTCCCACTCCCTGCCCCATGCCACATTCACATGTTGAAGTGCCAACCCCCAATACCTAAAAATGTGACTGTGTTTGGAGATAGGGTCTTAAAGAAGTAATTAAGGTAAAATGAGATCAGCAGTGTGGGACCTAATCCAATATGATTGGTGTCCTTATTAATAGAGGAGATTAGGACACAGAGGTACAGAAGGAAGGCCATGTAAAGACACAGGGAGAAGACAAATACCTATAAGCCAAGGAGAGAGGCTTCAGAAGAGACTGAACCTGCTGACACTATGATCTTGGACTTCTGGCCTCCGGAATTGTAAAATAAATTTCTGTTGTTTAAGCCACCCAGACTGTGATACTTTGTTATAGCAGCCTTAACAATATTTCCAGTATATCTGGAATCTGGTAGAAAAGGACTGAGATAAAATGTTGACTATTAATTTTAATTATTCTGATGGTAGACTTCACTTCCACTCCATCGCAACCATTCACTTTTGTATTGGGTTGGCCAAAAAAGTTCATTTGGGATTCTCCATAAGATGTTACAGAAAATCCCCAAAGAACTTTTTGGCCAACCAATACTTGTCACTATTTGAAACCATTTTACCTCTGAAATCTTAAATTATGGGAATCCCTTTCTCTAATCACAAGATGTAGCCCTCTATCCCCTTTTAACTACTAGTCTTATAGTTCGTCCTCATTGAGGACTCAACCTCTCCACAAGATGGGAAGATCCAAGATGTCAGCATCCACCTGGATCCATCTTCTTCCCTACCCAGTTTGGACCCAATGGTCAAGGAAAACTTGTATTTTTACCAATTCTTCTGTATAACTCATTCTCTTTACCCCTTGCAATTGGTCCCCAACTTAAGAGATATCCAACCATTTGCTTTTTTTGGACAATCTGTTCCCAGATTGTCAGATAATGCTTAAGAAAATTTTACTACCATGTATCTTGATGCCACATCTGTTTATGGAGTGTTGAATACACAACACTGTTCTCGGTTTAGCTGTCACAAAGGACAGTTGTGAAAGGACAACCGTCCTTTGTGACAGCTATTCTCACTTTATAGCTAAGAATAATCTCTATGTTTAATAACTACCTTCTAAGAAAAGTCCATAAAACTGGAACAAATAAACCTAAAATTTGTACAGATTCACAAAAGACCCCAAATAGCCAAAGCAATCTTAAGAAAGAACTATATTACAAACTAGAGTAATCAAAATAGTATGGTACTGGCACAAAAACAGACACATTGATCAATGGAACAGCATAGAGGACCCAGAAGTAAACCCACGCTTAGATGGTCAATTAATTTACAACAAAGGAGCCAAGAATATATGGGGAAAGACAGATTCTTCGATAAATAGTGTTGGGAAAACTGGACAGCTACATTCAAAAGAATGAAACTGGACCACATTCTTACACCATGTACAAAAATAAACTCAAAATGGATTAAAGACGTTAAGTATAAGACCTGAAACCATAAAACTTCCAGAAGATAACATAGGCATTAAGCTCTTTGTCATCAGTCTTAGCAATATTTTTTTGAACATGTCTCCTCAGGCAAGGGAAACAAAAGAAAAAAAATGGGAATACATCAAAATTATAAAGCTTTTGCACAGTGAAGAAAATCATCAACAAAACAAAAAGTCAACCTACTGAATGGGAGAAGATATTTGCAAATGATATATCCAATAAGGGGTTAATATCCAAAATACATAAAGAACTCACACAATTCAATCAAAAATACAAACAATCTGATTTAAAAAATGGCAGAGGACCTGAATAGACATATTTCCAAAGAAGACAAATAGATGACCAACAGATATATGAAAAGTGCTCGACATCACTAATCATCAAGGAAATGCAAATCAAAACCACAATGAGATATCACTTCACAGCTGTCAGAATGGCTATTATCAAAAAGATAAAAAAGTACAAGTGTTGGCGAGGATGTGACGGAAAGGGAACCCTTGTACACTGTTGGTGGGAATGTAAATTTGTGCAGCCACTATGGAAAATGGTATGGAGGTTCCTCAAAAAACTGAAAGTAGAAGTACCATATGAATCCCACTACTGGGCATATAACCTGAGAAAACCATAATTCAAAAAGAGTCATGGACCACAATGTTCATTGCAGCACTATTTACAATAGCCAGGACATGGAAACAACCTAAATATCCATCGATAGATAAATGGATAAAGAAGATGTGGCACATATATACAATGGAATATTACTCAACCATACAAAGGAACGAAACTGAGTTATTTGTAGCGTGGTGGATGGACACAGAGTCTGTCATACAGAGTGAAGTATGTCAGAAAGAGAAAAACAAATACCGTATGCTAACGTATATACATGGAATCTTGAAAAATGGTACAGATGAACCTAGTGGTAGGGCAGGAATAAAGATGCAGACGTTGAGAACGGACTTGAGGACACGGGGGGAATGGGAGGCTGGGATGTAGTGAGAGAGTAGCACTGACATATATACACTACTAAATGTAAAATAGATAGCTAGTGGGAAGCTGTTACATAGCACAGGGAGATCAGGTCAGTGCTTTGTGATGACCTAGAGGGTTGTGGTAGGGAGGGTGGGAGGGAGGCTCAAGAAGGAGTGGATATGCGGATATATGTATATGTATAGCTGATTCATTTTGTTGTACAGCAGAAACTAACACAACATTGTAAAGCAGTTATACTCCAATAAAGATGTATTTTTTAAAAAAAGAAGTATGATATGATCCAGCAATTCTACCTCTGAGTATTTGTCTGAAGGAAACAAAAACACTAGTTTGAAAAGATATGTACACCCCTATATCCATTGCAGCATTATTTACAATACAAGTAATGGAAGCAACCTAACTGTCCTTTGATAGATGAATGGATAAAGACGATGTGTTTTACACACACACACACACACACAAAATGGAATGGAATATTACTCAGCCATTAAAAAAAGAATGAAGTCTTGCCATTTGTGACAACACTGATGGACTTAGGAGATATTATGCTAAGTGAAATAAGTCAGAGGAAGTACTGATGACTTCACTTACATGTGGAATCTAACAAACGAAACAAACAAACAAAACAAAATACAGACAGACATAGATACAGAGAACAAGCAGGTGGTTGCCAAAAGGGAGGGAGGTGGGAGTGTGGGGGCAATAGGTGAAAGGGATTAAGAGTTTCAAGCTTCCAGTTATATGATAAACAAATCATGGGAATGTAATGTACAGCACAGGGAATATAGTCAGTAACATTGTAATAACTTTATACGGTTTTAGATGGTTATTAGAATTATCGTGGCGATCAATTTATAGTGTATATAAATGTCAAACTACTATGTTGTATACCTGAAACTAATATCGTATTGCATGTCAACAAAACTTCAATTAAAAAGGAAAGAAAAGTCTGTAGAAGGCCAAACACTAGTGTGATTTGGTAACCTAACTATGTTAGGATCAATATATCTGTGATTCTCTTGATCTTTCCCTCCTCTTGTTACCTCATGGTTATAAGATGGCTGCTGATGTTGCAGAATTTATTTCCATGTTCACAGCAATAAGAAGGGGAAATCTTTTACCTGACACCATCTCTTTTATTGTCTCACCAACTCAGTCTACCCTTAAATGTTAGGGTTTCTCCTGGCTCCATTCTTGGTTCTCTTCTATTCTTGCCACACACATCACTCCATGTATGATCTCATCCCATGTTTTCTATGACCTGCCACACCATGCTGATGACAGAGCAATCTCTATATCTGGCCTTATCCTCTTTCCTGAGCTCCAGCTCCTAAACTGCAATTGGATACCCACCAAGACTTTCAGAGGGAACATGATCAAAGAAGTTTCTTTGTCTTTCCCGTACTACATCTGTTTTTTCATATTTTCGATTAATGGCATTGCCATCCTCCTATCCTCCTACGCTAGACCCTTCCATGGTCCCTCATCAGCTCCCTGGTTCTCTCTGCCTCCCCTCCACCTCTCACCAATATCTAATAAGCAACAAATCCTGTCAGATCGCCCTCAGATAACTACAGTCTCTTCTCTACTCCTATTGTTCTGCTTTAGCAGAGGTCCATATCATTTCATCTCCCCCGAAGCCTTCCCTTGTGCCCACATGTGGTCAGGAGCTCTCTGGAGGCAGCCTCACCAGAGTGGCTGAGAGTACAGAGTTAGAGCCCAAGTTCACATCCTGGCTGTGCCACTCACCAGCCACATGACCTTGGGCAAGCTGTTTAACCTCTCTGGGCCTGAGTTTTCTCATCTGAGAAATGGAGATAATAATATTACTTACCTTTTAGGGCTATCATCATACAAATAAATAAATTAATGCATGCAAAGTATTTTGAAGATTGCCTGGCTCAAACCCTATAAGTGTTGTTACTATCATTAAAAATCAGATATATGTATAAAGTGCTTAGCAGTGCTGAGCTCATGGGGAGAGCTCCGTAAATGTTAATTGCCATTATTTTTGTCTGTGCTCTGTCTTTCTAACGCTGAGTTCAGGGTCCTGTTGAAGCACTTCTCACTGTGTTTTATAATTTCTCTCTTAACATCTGTCTCCTTCACTAGACTGTGTACGTCCCCTAAGCAAAACACAGATAGTGTTTTAGTTATCTGTGTGCGCAGCATTTAGCACAGTGCCTGGTACAAAGAAGAACACCAAAGTATGTTTTCAAGTGGGTAAGAAAGAAAGGCAACAAACAGTCCAGTAGTTCCCAATGGTGTACAGGCTCCTTTGATCTAATTCTGCCCTTCCTTCAGGCCTCGGATACTCCCCACCTGGAAGTCCTCCTAAAGTCCTGCCCTGACAGAGCTGGATGCTCCTCCCCTGTGTTTCCACACACAGAGTGCCTAAGTCCTCCTATTGTTTTTTTAATTATCTGTTTACTCATTGACACCCTTGATAGATCGTCACCTCCTGCAGGGCATGAAAAGAGTCTTATTCAACACTAAACGCCCAGCCAGCACACAGCATATTAACGGACACCTGGTACTCAATATATATCTGTTGAATAATGCATGCATGAATTAATTCTTGCAACAATGCTATGAGAGAGGTACTAATATCATTCCTTTTAATATTTGAGGAAACTCAGAATTAGTGAGATGAAATACCTTCCCAAAGGCATAGAAACAGAAAATTAGGTTGAAGACATACGAAATATGGATATTAAATTTGTAAGCAAATATGTGTAGCTGCATTAGACAAAGTCCCAAAGTAACAGTGGCTTAAGCAAGGTAGATGTTTATCTCTGATGTAAGTCTGAGCTGGAATGGCAGCTCTGCCCCACAAAATCAGCAGGGAGCTTGCTACCTTCCATTCCATGGCTCTGCCATTCCTGGGATGCTGTCCTGTTTGCATGGTCCAAGATGGCTCACACTGTGCCTGCAGTTCAGGCAATGGGGAGAACTAGGACGGGGAGAGCCTCTGTCCTTAAAGGATACCATCTTGAACTTGCAAAGTTCACCGTCACTTTTGCAGACATGGCCACATCTAACTATTAAGGTGCCTGGGCTATGGGGTCTTTCTACTGAGCAGTCAAGGGCCCAACTTAAAACTCCATTCCTTTGAAGGACAGAAATGATGTTGGTAACCAGTGCTCTCTTCCATGGATATTCAAGCTCCCCTTTTCCTGGGTAGGGAGGAGATGATGGAAGAGAAAGGGAATGATACTAGAGATCTACTTCTTCTTTAAGGTAGCATAACTTATTTTCAACATGTCAATGGCATGAAAAAAATAGAGGAGAGGGTACTGCTCTAGATTAAAAGAAACTTAAGAGACATACAACCAAACGATATGTGTGGCCCTTTTTATAGAGTCTCATTTGAATAAAACAACCATAAAAAGAACAATTGGGGAATTTGAAAATAGCCTGATACTATAAATATGATAACCAACTATGCGTTATGATGTCATACTTTGAGTAGTACAATAGTATTTTGGTTGTTTTTTTTATTTTAGAGATGTATATTCAAGCAGGTAGGCACGAAATGACATGATGTTTGGGGTTTGCTTTAAACTACTTCAACCAGAGAAGGGAGGGGGGAAAGATGAAACCATGTGACAAAGCCTTGATAATTACTTAATTATCTTACTTTGGGGTATATTAGAAATTTTTCAGAGTGAGAAAATTAAAACAAAAACAAAAAATAACCCCCGTGCCCACTAGCACAGCCCCGTCACTGGATATATTTCAGTCCAAAAATGGAGGTAATAAACAAAGGCGCTGTTTCTTTGAAAGTTCCAGGTCCTTGCAGAGCTCAGGGCATGGCAGGTAACATCAATACGTGTGTCCTTATGACTAAGCCTCTCTCCAAATGCTCCCCTGGGGACTCAGGTTCTTCTTGCAGATTACACCAGCATTGACGTTTTAGAAAAGAAAAATAGCACCACGAAGTACTTAGTATGCTGGACCTGCCACTGACTCACACGGAGAGAGAATTAGGAACATGCTGCTGCAGCCTGGGCCTCTCTCTGGGAGCTGCTCCCTCCCTTCCTCCTTAGAATATGGAAATTATCTAAAATCCGGAAGAAAAATCATATCATCTGAGGGAAAATTTGACCCACAGCAGGTCACAACTGCTGAGTTTTTCTTTCCAAAAGGATAGGTAGAAGTAATACTTATTTGTCTCTGTGCTATGCCACAATCAGCCAGGGTGCAAAGATGACATTTGTTGCCACTCTGTTTTGTGGGACCAGTGCTGGGAAACTTCAGGGCAGGCAGGGCAAAGAGGGTAACAATTTACATGCTGAAAAGGTCACCTGTAAGTGGCTCTCAGCCTCAGCAGCAGGGCTGATTTTCTCCTCATCACAGTGTTATTGGCTTTCAGAAAAAATTAGAACAAAGCAGCACTCTATCCTCTGTGTTGGTGATAAAAAGTTCCTTATACAGGCAGTGTCAGAGATACACTAGGACAGAATGCTTATGATGAATTAAGTGGATGCAGTTGCTCACGCATAGCAACCTATATACACCCATGTGAAGCCTGCAATATGTGTGCAAATCCGTGCATTAAATTTATTTCAACAGACATGTCTTGAATACCAACTTGTGCGGGATACTGCCCCTAACACTGAGAAGGTAGAGCTGACCCTTACCCTCCGGGAACTGAATATCATTATTCTTTGAAGGTCAATGTCACAGAATACCATAAAATTCAAGTTTACTTTTTCCCTAAGGGACACACTGTGCCCTGCCCTCCACCCAGTTCTGCTTGCTGCCATATACTACATCCCCTACTAATATACACATATTAACAGGTGATCCTGGCCAAGGTCAAAGGATCATCTGGAAGATTTCCCAAAACGGCTTTAACAGAAGACCAGGTCTATGATCTGCTTCCTAAAAAGTGTGTTCTGTTGATCTAATATAACACACTATTCCTTCTCTTAGAGACCCACACTTCTCATTAGCACATCCATCTCTCCCAGACTTTGCGATAAAGAAACCTATTTGACCTAGTGTTTCCCGGACTTACTTAACCTCAGAAACTGTTCATCAAATAACTCTTCTATACGTGTTTCATGGAACACACTTGGGGAAATGTCAATCCAGAGGCATCTTAAGCAGTTAGAATTGTTGACACTGGTCTGAAACTAAACAGAATAAGAACGTGCCCAAGTGGGAACTTCTGTTTCAGCTTTGACTTTTGACTTATTTAAAGCTAAAATCTAAGAGACTGAAACACTTCTAGGACCTTTTTTAAAAAAATTTAATTAATTAATTAATTAATTTTATACAGTGGGTTCTTATTAGTTATCTATTTTATACATATTAGAGTATACATGTCAATCCCAATCTCCCAGTTCATCCCACCACTCCCCCCCACCCCCTCTTTCCTCCCTTGTTGTCCATACGTTTGTTCTCTACATCTGTGTCTCTATTTCTGCCCTGCAAACCAGTTCATCTGTACCATTTTTCTAGATTCCACATACATGCATTAATATACGATATTTTTCTCTTTCTGACTTACTTCACTCTGTATGACAGTCTCTATGTCCATCCATATCTCTACAAATGACCCAATTTCATTCCTTTTTATGGCTGAGTAATATGCCATTGTATATATGTAGCAGATCTTCTTTATCCATTCATCTGTCAGTGGGCATTTAGGTTGCGTCCATGACCTGGCTATTGTAAATAGTGCTGCAATGAACACTGGGGTGCACGTGCCTTTTTGAATTATGGTTTTCTCCGGGTATATGCCCAGTAGTGGGATTGCTGGGTCATATGGTAATTGTATTTTTAGCTGTTTAAGAAACCTCCATACTGTTCTCCATAGTGGCTGTATCAATTTACATTCCCACCAACAGTGCAAGAGGGTTCCCTTTTCTCCACACCCTCTCCAGCATCTGTTGTTTGTAAATATTTGGTGATGCCCATTCTAACTGGTGTGAGGTGATACCTCATTGTAGTTTTGATTTGCATTTCTCTAATAATTAGTGATGTTGAGCAGCTTTTCATGTGCCTCTTGGCCATCTTTATGTCTTCTTTGGAGAAATGTCTATTTAGGTCTTCTGCCCATTTTTGGATTGGGTTTCTTTGATATTGAGCTCCATGAGCTGTTTATATATTTTGGAGATTAATCCTTTGTCCGCTGATTCGTTTGCAAATATTTTCTCCCATTCTGAGGGTTGTCTTTTTGTCTTGCTTAGAGTTTCCTTTGCTGTGCAAAAGCTTTTAAGTTCCATTAGGTCCCATTTGTTTATTTTTGTTTTTATTTCCATTACTCTAGGAGGTGGGTCAAAAAAGATCTTTTTGTGATTTATGTCTAAGAGTATTCTTCCTATGTTTTCCTCTAAGAGTTTGATGGTGTCTGGCCTTACATTTACGTCTTTAATCCATTTTGAGTTTATTTTTGTGTATGGTGTTAGGGAGGGTTCTAATTTCATTTTTTACATGTAGCTGTCAGTTTTCCCAGCACCACTTACTGAAGAGACTGCCTTTTCTCCATTGTATATCCCTGCCTCCTTTGTCATAGGTTACTTGACCATAGGTGCATGGGTTTATCTCTGGGCTTTCTATCCTGTTCCATTGATCTGTATTTCTGTTTTTGTGCCAGTACCATATTGTCTTGATTACTGTAGCTTTGTAGTATAGTCTGAAGTCAGGGAGTCTGATTCCTCCAGCTCCGTTTTTTCCCCCTCAAGATTGTTTTGGCTATTTGGGGTCTTCTGTATCTCCATACAAATTTTAAGATTTTTTTGTGCTACTTCTGTAAAAAATGCCATTGGTAATTTGATAGGGAGTGCATTGAATCTGTAGATTTCTTTGGGTAGTATAGTCATTTTCACAATATTTATTCTTCCAATCCAAGAACATGGCATATCTCTCCATCTGTTGGTATCATCTTTAATTTCTTTCATCAGTGTCTTATAGTTTTCTGCATACAGGTCTTTTGTCTCTCTAGGTATGTTTATTCCTAGGTATTTTATTCTTTTTGTTGCAATGGTAAATGGAAGTGTTTCCTTAAGTTCTCTTTCAGAGTTTTCATCATTAGTGTATAGGAATGCAAGAGATTTCTGTGCATTAATTTTGTATTCTGCTACTTTACCAAATTCATTGATTAGCTCTGGTAGTTTTCTGGTGGCATCTTTAGGATTCTCCATGTATAGTATCATGTCATCTGCAAACAGTGACAGTTTTACTTCTTCTTTTCCAATTTGTATTCCTTTTATTACTTTTTCTTCTCTGATTGCCGGGGCTAGGACTTCCAAAACTATGTTGAATAATAGTAGTGAGAATGGACATCCTTGTCTCGTTCCTGATCTTAGAGGAAATGCTTTCAGTTTTTCACCATTGAGAATGATGTTTGCCATGGGTTTGTCATATATGGTCTTTATTATGTTGAAGTAAGTTCCCTCTATGCCCACTTTCTGGAGAGTTTTTATCATAAATGGGTGTTGAATTTTGTCAAAAGCTTTTTCTGCGTCTATTGAGATGATCATGTGGTTTTTATTCTTCAATTTGTTAATATGGTGTATCACATTGATTGATTTGCATATATTGAAGAATCGTTGCATCCCTGGGATAAATCCCACTTGATCATGGTGTATGATCCTTTTAATGTGTTGTTGGATTCTGTTTGCTAGTATTTTGTTGAGGATTTTTGCATCTGTATTCATCAGTGATATTGGTCTGTAATTTTCTTTTTTTGTAGTATCTCTGTCTGGTTTTGGTAACAGTGTGATGGGGGCCTCGTAGAATGAGTTTGAGAGTGTTCCTTCCTCTGCAAATTTCTGGAAGAGTTTGAGAAGGATGAGTGTTAGCTTTTCTCTAAATGTTTGATAGTATTCACCTGTGAAGCCATCTGGCCCTGGACTTTTGTTTGTTGGAAGATTTTTAATCACAGTTTCAATTTCATTACTTGTGACTGGTCTGTTCATATTTTCTATTTCTTCCTGGTTCAGTCTTGGAAGGTTGCATTTTTTTAAGAATTTGTCCATTTCTTCCAGGTTGTCCACTTTATTGGCATAGAGTTGCTTGCAGTAGTCTTTTGGATGCTTTGTATTTCTGCAGTGTCCATTCTCCTTTTTCATTTCTGAGTTTATTGATTTGAGTCCTCTCCCTCATTTTCTTGATGAGCCTGGCTAATGGTTTATCAGTTTTGTTTATATTCTCAAAGAATCAGCTTTTAGTTTTATTGATCTTTGTTATTGTTTCCTTTGTTTCTACTTCATTTATTTCTGCTCTGATCTTTATGATTTCTCTCCTTCTACTAACTTTGGATTTTGTTCTTCTTTCTCTAGTTCCTTTAGGTGTAAGGTTAGATTGTTTATTTGAGATTTTTTCTTGTTTCTTGAGGTAGGATTGTATTGCTATAAACTTCCCTCTTGGAACTGCTTTTGCTGCTACCCATCGGTTTTGGATCGTCATGATTTTGTTGTCATTTGTCTGTAGGTATTCTTTGATTTCCTCTTTGATTTCTTCAGTGATCTCTTGGTTATTTAGTAACGTATTGTTTAGTCTCCATGTGTTTGCGTTTTTTTATGTTTTTTTTCCCCTGTAATTGATTTCTAATCTCATAGCGTTGTGATTGGAAAAGGTGCTTGATATGATTTCAATTTTCTTAAATTTACCAAGGCTTGATTTGTGATTCAAGATGTGATCTCTCCTGGAGAATGTTCCATGTGCTCTTGAGAAGAAAGTGTAATCTGCTGTAGGAAAGAATGTCCTACAAATATCAATTGACTCTATCTGGTCTATTTTGTCAGTTAAAGCTTGTGTTTCCTTATTAATTTTCTGTCTGGATGATCTGTCCATTGGTGTAAGTGAGGTGTTAAAGTCCCCCACTATTATTGTGTTGCTGTTGATTTCCTCTTTTATGGCTGTTAGCATTTGCCTTGTGTATTGAGGTGCTCCTGTGTTGGGTGCATATATATTTATAATTGTTATATGTCTTCTTGGATTGACCCCTTGATCAGTATGTAGTATCGTTCCTTGTCTCTTATAACATTCTTTATTTTAACATCATTTTGTCTGATATGAGTATTGCTACTCCAGGTTTCTTTTGATTTCCGTTTGCATGGGATCTCTTTTTCCATCCCCTCACTTTCAGTCTGTATGTGTCCCTAGGTCTGAAGTGGGTCTCTTGTAGACAGCATATATATGGATCTTGTTTTTGTATCCATTCAGTGAGCCTGTGTCCTTTGGCTGGAGCATTTAATCCATTCACATTTAACTATCGATACGTATGTTCCTATTACAATTTTCTTAATTATTTTGGGTTTGTGTTTGTAGGTTCTTTTCTTCCCTTGTGTTTCCCACTTAGAGAAGTTCCTTTAGCATTTGTTGTAGAGCTGGTTTGGTGGTGCTGAATTCTCTTAGCTTTTGCTTGTCTCTAAAGCTTTTGGTTTCTCCATCAAATCTGAATGAGGCCCTTGCTGGGTAGAGTAATCTTGGTTGTAGGTTTTTCCCTTTCATCACTTTAAATATATCATGCCACTCCCTTCTGGCTTATAGAGTTTCTGCTGAGAAATCAGCTGTTAAGCTTATGCGGATTCCCTTGTATGTTTTTTGTCATTTTTCCCTTGTTGCTTTTAATAATTTTTCTTTGCCTTTAATTTTTGTCAGTTTGATTACTATGTGTCTTGGTGTGTTTCTCCTTGGGTTTATCCTGCCTGGGACTCTGTGCTTCTTGGACTTGGGTGGCTATTTCCTTTCCCATGTTAGGAAAGTTTTCAACTATAACCTCTTCAAATATTTTCTTGGGTCCTTTCTCTCTCTCTTCTCCTTCTGGGACCCCTTATAGTGTGCATATTGGTGCGTTTAATGTTGTCCCAGAGGTCTCTTAGGCTGTCTTCATTTCTTTTCATTCTTTTTTCTTTAATCTGTTCTGTGGCAGTGAATCCCACCATTCTGTCTTCCAGGTCACTTATCCGTTCTTCTGCCTCAGTTATTCTGCTATTGATTCCTTCTAGTATATTTTTCATTTCAGTTACTGTATTGTTCATCTCTGTTTGTTGGTTCTTTAATTCTTCTAGGTCTTTGTTAAAAATTTCTTGCATCTTCTCGATCTTTGCCTCCATTCTTTTTCCAAGGTCCTGGATCATCTTCACTATCATTATTCTGAACTCTTTTCCTGGATGGTTGCTTATCTCCACTTCATTTAGTTGTTTTTCTAGAGTTTTATCTTGTTCCTTCGTCTGGTACATAGTCCTCTGCCTTTTCATTTTGTCTGTCTTTCTGTGAACGTGGTTTTCATTCCACAGGCAGCAGGATTGTAGTTCTGTA